>NC_134356.1:345865984-346172859 GCF_048569485.1 Anomaloglossus baeobatrachus | reverse complement strand
CCACTGCCCGATTACCTGAGGGTAGATGCTAGAATGTACGGGCTCTATCCAGATCCTGACTTCCAGGACCTGACTGCAGCCCATACATTCTAGGCTTAACCGTGGCCTGTGCTAGTGTGCTCTGGTGGGCGGGGTAAGCAGCATGCTGTGATAATGTCACAGAATAGCTGCAGCAGATTACCGGCCAGTCAGGCCTGTGCTGTGCTGTGCGTGTGACTCCTCCCCCACATACTGTGAGTGCTGAACCCATCGCTGCCCCCCCCCATGCTCAGTGCTGTGTATCCCCTTGTGCAGTGTGCTGCCACCCACTGCTCTGCCCATGCTACAACCCACTGCTCTGCCCGTGCTGCCACCCACTGCTCTGCCCGTGCTGCCACCCAGTGTTCTGCCCGTGCTGCCACCCAGTGCTCTGCCCGTGCTGCCACCCAGTGCTCTGCCCGTGATGCCACCCAGTGCTCTGCCCGTGATGCCACCCAGTGCTCTGTCTGTGCTGCCACCCAGTGCTCTGTGCTGCCACCCAGTGCTCTGTGCTGCCACCCAGTGCTCTGTGCTGCCACCCAGTGCTCTGTCTGTGCTGCCACCTAGTGCTCTGTCTGTGCTGCCACCCAGTGCTCTGTCTGTGCTGCCACCCAGTGCTCTGTCTGTGCTGCCACCCAGTGCTCTGTCTGTGCTGCCACCCAGTGCTCTGTGCTGCCACTCAGTGCTCTGTCTGTGCTGCCACCCAGTGCTCTGTGCTGCCACTCAGTGCTCTGTCTGTGCTGCCACCCAGTGCTCTGTGCTGCCACCTAGTGCTCTGTCTGTGCTGCCACCTAGTGCTCTGTCTGTGCTGCCACCTAGTGCTCTGTCTGTACTGCCACCCAGTGCTCTGTCTGTACTGCCACCCAGTGCTCTGTCCGTGCTGCCACCCAGTGCTCTGTCCGTGCTGCCACCCAGTGCTCTGTCCGTGCTGCCACCCAGTGCTCTGTCCGTGCTGCCACCCAGTGCTCTGTCCGTGCTGCCACCCAGTGCTCTGTCCGTGCTGCCACCCAGTGCTCTGTCCGTGCTGCCACCCAGTGCTCTGTCCGTGCTGCCACCCAGTGCTCTGTCCGTGCTGCCACCCAGTGCTCTGTCCGTGCTGCCACCCAGTGCTCTGTCCGTGCTGCCACCCAGTGCTCTGTCTGTGCTGCCACCCAGTGCTCTGCCCGTGCTGCCACCCAGTGCTCTGCCCGTACTGCCACCCAGTGCTCTGCCCGTACTGCCACTCAGTGCTCTGCCCGTACTGCCACTCAGTGCTCTGTCTGTGCTGCCACCCAGTGCTCTGTGCTGCCACTCAGTGCTCTGTCTGTGCTGCCACCTAGTGCTCTGTCTGTGCTGCCACCCAGTGCTCTGTGCTGCCACCCAGTGCTCTGTGCTGCCACCCAGTGCTCTGTGCTGCCACCCAGTGCTCTGTCTGTGCTGCCACCTAGTGCTCTGTCTGTGCTGCCACCTAGTGCTCTGTCTGTGCTGCCACCTAGTGCTCTGTCTGTGCTGCCACCTAGTGCTCTGTCTGTGCTGCCACCCAGTGCTCTGTCTGTGCTGCCACCCAGTGCTCTGTCTGTGCTGCCACCCAGTGCTCTGTCCGTGCTGCCACCCAGTGCTCTGCCCGTGCTGCCACCCAGTGTTCTGCCCGTGCTGCCACCCAGTGCTCTGTCTGTGCTGCCACCCAGTGCTCTGTCTGTGCTGCCACCCAGTGCTCTGTCTGTGCTGCCACCCAGTGCTCTGTCTGTGCTGCCACCCAGTGCTCTGTCTGTGCTGCCACCCAGTGCTCTGTCTGTGCTGCCACCTAGTGCTCTGTCTGTGCTGCCACCTAGTGCTCTGTCTGTGCTGCCACCTAGTGCTCTGTCTGTGCTGCCACCTAGTGCTCTGTCTGTGCTGCCACCTAGTGTTGTACTTGTCCCCAGTCATGTCTGTGCCACCGCCAGGGCTGTCCATGCCCCCTAGTGATGTATATGCCCCAGCCCCTCCTGTGATGTGTACTCCCAGTGTCTCCTGTAATTTATGCGCCCCAGCGTCTCTTGTGATGTGTATGTCCCGAGACAAACCTGGAAAAGCAGCTGTGAGAACCAAGATGATCAATATCAACGAACATCAGAGCCGCACCAAAGAGAAGCAGCTCCAGCTACCACAGTAGGGGTGAGTTAATTAATCGTTTTACCAAATATAACAGGGTAGTTTTCAAGTTGATAATTTTGTGCGGCCCCCAAAGGTTAGTAGGAAATTCCAAATGGCCCCCGGCAGTAAAAAGGTTCCCCACCCCTGCTCTAAAGCAAGTTTTGTGCCATTGTGCCTAATACAGCTAACCTGTCCTCATACTATGCTGCTCTCACATAGGTCAGCCGAACCTGGTTACAGATCCATTTTAAAGAGTTATTCTAGTTTAGATTTTACACCATTGTGTCCAGGAAGCCCAGTTCCAATCATGTGAACATGCTTTCACTTCCAACACCCTGTCATGGATTATATTGCATCCAACCATAACATGGGAGCTGCAAGCAGTAACATCACAATGTACGTCACATCCTCATACCTGCATACTTTAGGCTGGGTACTATTCCCAGCTTCCATAGTTATGATGTGACTTCAGTCATCATCAGATATAAAGTTTCTGCATAGTGTTAACACTACTAATGTGAATGTGAACAAGGTACAGAGTGCCACAGATCAAAGAGCAGGAATAATGGGAAGCATTAGCCATTGAGAGTCACTATACAGTACATGTAAGAGCTCAGAACACCTCTAGAAATGAAAATAGGTCTGCTCTTTACAGCATAACAGATCATGCATACGGTACATTAAAGTGAAATATGTGCCAATACTGTTTAATAATTCATGACGTTTCTTAATATTTATTATTAACAAAAATGTGCAGAATATCGACGGTTGTCCCCTGAAAGGGAATAATTTTCTAGCAAAATCTGGGCATAACATGCAGGTCCTGAGATGCCAGCATTCAGAGAGGGGATCCCACCACACTCCGGGACCGCTCTCTCAGTGAAAGGGCGAGATATCCTGTGTTATCAAGAGATCTCGTGCTCTGCAAAGGATTCAGCAGTGCTGCATTAGTACCAAGAGCTAGATCTCACAAAGTGTAAAATCGTATGCATTCACTTGTGGAGAACAGCTGCGGGGGGTTGTGGAATCCCACAATCGGGGAGCTTATGCCTTTGCTGAAATTTCGGGGACCCGGGTGAGTGCGCTCTGCTCATTGTAAGTCCTGTTTGCATATGACAATGCACCACCAAGAACAATGACGTTTTGTACTACACAAAAGATCATTTCACCCCCATGAACATGAATTTGCTAGTTAATCAGGTGATTGGCAGCCCGATTACACAAAGATTATCTTAAGAATGTGTGTTTACAATTAAATGCAGCCAAAGCCTGATTCAATAGGTGTACGTGCGCTAATTCTAATAAATTTCACTTAGTCAAAATACTGGTGAAGCCCCCCAAAAATCCACAAAATAAATTTGTCATTAAGCATGTTGACCAGTTTTTGCCACAAAGAAAGAACCAATTCTTGGGCATTTTGTTTAGCAAATCTCATTCAATGTATAGCTTCCAATTGTATCACAGTTTTTAACCGGCGGATGGAATCAGAAACACTTAAAACTGACCATGAGTAGGGATTATAGTAACAGATTTCCAACCTATATCCCTTCTTATAAAGAGAAACTATGTCAACTTAGTGTAACAGAAATGGAAGGTGGGATTTAGCATGTAAACTGCCAGCTGAACAGCTGTTTCCATAATTATCCTTTCTTAAAACCTGGCAAAGGCAACACAACATCTACTAGAAAACGTATCCTTTGGGTTTGGACTGTACATTTTCCTCTTCTTGACCTCACTCTCCCTAAGATTGCTGCCATTAAGTACTAAGGATGTTTATTCTCTTTGGTCCACAAAGGTGTGTACAGGATTATGATTCTACATGTATAGCACAGTTTTTAAAAATGAAACTACATTCCCCACAGATTGTATCGACTGTGACCCTCCGGCAGAGGAGGTCACGCAGGATGCCTACATTGATATTTATCACTATTAATATCATTGCAGTGAAGCCGCAGATTTCACTCTTTACTTTGCAAAAGTGATATTAGCACTTACATCTGCAGCATTAATTTGGCATGCCATGGACCTTAATCCCACAACGCTTCTCAGGTTACGTGGCAAATATTTGCAGCATGTGCATGAGATTTCTTAAACTTCGATGCAGATTTTCTATATGTGAATACGCAGCAGAAAATCCATTGTGCCGACACCACATTGGAGATTAGGCTTACCGTGAATGTTCATCGGTGACCACCATTGGGAATGAATTGGCACAGAATTTCTTTTGTTAAAATGTAGTATTCTCCTGGTATGGCACTTTTATTTTCTTATTTTTCCCTCTCTCTTAGGGCTTGAAAAATAACAGAAAACGTTTGCACAAATGTAACTAGCCAGAAGAAATTAAATAAAAAGTATAAAATAAGTTAGTCAGCTATAGTTATCTGTGCTCCATCATGGTCTCCGCTTAATCTTCGCGGTGATGCTAGGTCAGCATTGGTCACTTGCCATCAATGCTACTAGAATAACTAAGGCCACCAATTGGTGTCCATAGTCACGTACAAATGGTTGGCATATCATCACAAGGGGTAAGCGGAGACCAGCATGAGATTAGAACTTGGGCGAGTTTAGGTTACTTATTTATTCTATACTACGTCCGCTTTGTAGGCAATTTAATTAAAATACAGGAAAACCTATTACATTTATTAAGCACAGACAAAAAGTGCACGTCAGTTACATTGAAAACTAACTAGTGATGAGTGACCACTACCATGCTCGGTACTTTTACAGCTGGATGCTCAGGTGGGTGCAACTCGAGTACTCAAACATAATGGAAGTCAATGGGGGTCTTGAAATCTTCTGAAAAAATGCTCAAGTTCCTCATTGACATCCATTATATTTTAGTACATGAGTCGCGCCTATCAAAGCATCTGACTGCTCGTTACGAGTATCGGGTATGGTAGTGCTTGCTCATCACTGCTATGAACCCACCATCATCTCCAATTTCTCATTAACCATCCTTAAGCGCAAAGTGAATGATGACTATAATGTAATAAACAGTAACTGTTTCCATTAGGCTATGATATTGTCATGTATTCATTCTGACAAAAACAATGTTTGTTTCTTTGTGTGAATTAGTTTGCACAATGAGCAGTAAAAAGCCTTTGGAATGCGTGCGATGTATTGATTCGGCCAGGCTCATACAATAGTAATGTGAATGCACTTAATTCGCAGGACAATTAAACCTTGGGTTAAAAGGCTCCCACAGAGCTGAACAAGTGCAAGGGTTTACAAATTATACTGTCAGGAAGCCAATAATGGATCAGAATGTGAATGCATCAAAACAAACTTTCCTTGCGGATTAGTCAAATATCAGCAACACTGCAAAGGACCGATTCATATCCTGGATAATTGAGCGTACAGAAATGCTGAAAAGGAAACTTGCCAGCACAAAGCAATGTACTATTCATTTAGTTAAGGAACTAGACACTGTTTTGCTGCAGTCTGTTTGCACTCCTTCCTGGTGGTGTCTATTCTGACATGCACAAGAATATAATAGACTACCAGCAACATGTTCTAGACCATGGAGCTGACACCTCAATATCGCTACTGTCAGTATAAACATATGATATGACCAGAACACTCTGCATATCAATGTCCTTATGGGTTGCTGGTAAAATGAACAATTTTAGACGCTTGTCTCTGCACTGATGATCCATGATAACTATTCTGCCCTTCAAAAATATTATTAAAATGTTCCTGTAACTAAAGAGAGCATTCCTGATCACATTACATAAGAACACCAACAATTCATTCTTTATTGTGTCTCACCTCACACTGCTTTATTCAATGAAAAATTCCAGAGAGTCGAAAGACACGTCAAATTAATTACAGATCATGACAGTTTATACTGTATTCTTTCCAACTTGCCAAGTGCAAAATTGGCTGCAGCAGTCACACTGCTTCCATCAACAATCAACAGGCTCAACGTTTTTGTGTCGACTGCCATCTGCATCATTGCTGAGCCCAGTGATTGGATGCAGCAGTTACCACTGCAGCCTGGGCACCAAGGCCAAGAGCAAAGAGGCAGGGCTGGAACCGAGTGTGCTAAGTAAGGGTACTTTCACACTTGCGTTTTTTTCCTTCCGTCACAATACGCCCTTTTGGAAAACAGCGAAATCCGTTAACGGATTCCGCTGTTTCCCATAGACTTGTATGGATCACGGATTGTGCCAAAAGGACCTGCGTTGCTTCCGCTGGATGACGCTCCGTTGCTTCCGCCCAGCGTGAGGAACGCAGCATGTAACGTTTTTTGAGCAGCGGAATCCTCAGGATTTCACTGCGCATGCTCTCTCTGGCTCCCTGCACCCGTAACCAAGGTAAGTATCGGGTAACCAAGCAAAGTGCTTTGCCTAGTTATACCCAATATTTACCCTGGCTACGTGTGCAGGGAGCCCGACATTTCACTGCTTGGCTCCGCCCCCTCCCGCACTCCACTCTGCATGTATTATATATATATATATATATACACATACATACACACACATACATACATATACACACATTCACCTGTCCTCAGCGCCATGGCCCCGCTCGGCTCCACCCACCCCGCCCCCGCACACATTCAGCTGATCACCCGGCGGCCGGCTACTGGGAGCGACCAGCTGATCACCCGGCGGCCGGCTACTGGGAGCGACCAGCTGATCACCCGGCGGCCGGCTACTGGGAGCGACCAGCTGATCACCCGGCGGCCGGCTACTGGGAGCGACCAGCTGATCACCCGGCGGCCGGCTACTGGGAGCGACCAGCTGATCACCCGGCGGCCGGCTACTGGGAGCGACCAGCTGATCGCCCGGCGGCCGGCTGCTGGGAGCGACCAGCTGATCGCCCGGCGGCCGGCTACTGGGAGCGACCAGCTGATCACCCGGCGGCCGGCTACTGGGAGCGACCAGCTGATCACCCGGCGGCCGGCTACTGGGAGCGACCAGCTGATCACCCGGCGGCCGGCTACTGGGAGCGACCAGCTGATCACCCGGCGGCCGGCTACTGGGAGCGACCAGCTGATCACCCGGCTTCCGGCTACTGGGAGCGACCAGCTGATCACCCGGCGGCCGGCTACTGGGAGCGACCAGCTGATCACCCGGCGGCCGGCTACTGGGAGCGACCAGCTGATCACCCGGCGGCCGGCTACTGGGAGCGACCAGCTGATCACCCGGCGGCCGGCTACTGGGAGCGACCAGCTGATCACCCGGCGGCCGGCTACTGGGAGCGACCAGCTGATCACCCGGCGGCCGGCTACTGGGAGCGACCAGCTGATCACCCGGCGGCCGGCTACTGGGAGCGACCAGCTGATCACCCGGCGGCCGGCTACTGGGAGCGACCAGCTGATCACCCGGCGGCCGGCTACTGGGAGCGACCAGCTGATCACCCGGCGGCCGGCTACTGGGAGCGACCAGCTGATCACCCGGCGGCCGGCTACTGGGAGCGACCAGCTGATCACCCGGCGGCCTGCTACTGGGAGCGATCAGCTGATCACCCGGCGGCCGGCTACTGGGAGCGATCAGCTGATCACCCGGCTTCCGGCTACTGGGAGCGATCAGCTGATCACCCGGCGGCCGGCTACTGGGAGCGACCAGCTGATCACCCGGCGGCCGGCTACTGGGAGCGACCAGCTGATCACCCGGCGGCCGGCTACTGGGAGCGACCAGCTGATCACCCGGCGGCCGGCTACTGGGAGCGACCAGCTGATCACCCGGCGGCCGGCTACTGGGAGCGACCAGCTGATCACCCGGCGGCCGGCTACTGGGAGCGACCAGCTGATCACCCGGCGGCCGGCTACTGGGAGCGACCAGCTGATCACCCGGCGGCCGGCTACTGGGAGCGACCAGCTGATCACCCGGCGGCCGGCTACTGGGAGCGACCAGCTGATCACCCGGCGGCCGGCTACTGGGAGCGACCAGCTGATCACCCGGCGGCCGGCTACTGGGAGCGACCAGCTGATCACCCGGCGGCCGGCTACTGGGAGCGACCAGCTGATCACCCGGCGGCCGGCTACTGGGAGCGACCAGCTGATCACCCGGCGGCCTGCTACTGGGAGCGATCAGCTGATCACCCGGCGGCCTGCTACTGGGAGCGATCAGCTGATCACCCGGCGGCCGGCTACTGGGAGCGATCAGCTGATCACCCGGCAGCCGGCTACTGGGAGCGATCAGCTGATCGTTCACAGTAGTCTGCCGCCGGTAAACTGTAAAAAAAAAAAATATATATCAAATCGGATTCCGTTGTTTTGCAGCATCCGTTGTGCCACTATATGCAACACATCCGTTACGCAGCGCAATGCAACGGATACCGTTCAACGCAAGTGTGAAACTAGCCTAAAGCTCATTTTGTTACTTTTACAACAGGCAAGCTTGGGAATTGAAAAAAATTTATAATAATGGAAAATTCCTGTAATCACAGTTTATTAAAAGTCATTCAGGTTATAAAAAAAAAAAAAATATGCAATTTTCAGGAACACAATAATATTTACATCATAGCCATATAGTACTCAAAAGGAAAAACACTGCCGATATTACTTTAGTATAAAAAAAAAATAAATAAATAAATAACTAAGGTGGTTGCAAATAATTATCAAAAATAAGTGAGCAAAATATTTAGGCGCAATACCCATCTCAAACACAGAATTATTCATACAGATTGAAGAGGAGCCAAGCAAACCAGTTTCTGCGACTATAAAACAGAAGCTGTGGTTATAAGTGCTGCATGCAACACGGAGCATCAATAAACCTCACAAACCACAATTTCTGCACATCAACTCATCTACCAGGTAAAGCCACAAAGTAAACATCCGGAAAGGAACTCATTCAAACTTTTATTTTTTATATAAAAAGGCAATAATTTTGGTCAATGAGCAAACCCCCTGCAAGGTGGGTGACTGAAAAGTTAGGAAAACACTAAGGTTTAGGCTACACAGCTACTTTGGCCGCTACTGTTGTCGTGTGACCAGTTTACTTAGTGTCGCTTCTACATCATGGTGCAATAGAAGCAAACAGGTTTGCAACACCTACATGACCTTGTAGTTCTGATCGCCATTAAAAGGTATCAGAACTACAAGATTATAATTTTTCTCTCTCACTGAGAGGAATCATTTTTCAACTGACTAACATGGTACCAAGACTTTTGAAAGTACCACTTGGATATTTTTGCGTCATACTTATAGTGTAAAGGGGGCTTTACATGCTGCGACATCGCTAACAATATATCGTCGGGGTCATGGTGTTTGTGACGCACATCCGGCGTCATTAGCGACATCGCAGCGTGTGACAGCTAGAAGCAACGATTAACGATCACAAAAACGGCAAAAATCGTTGATCGTTGACACGTCTCTCATTTTTTATAATATCGGTGGTGCATGTCGCTGGTTGTTCGTCATTCCTGCGGCAGCATACATCGCTATGTGTGACACCGCAGGAACGACGAACATCATCCTACCTGCGTCCACCGGCAATGAGGAAGGAAGGAGGTGGGCGGCATGTTCCGGCCACTCATCTCCTCTCCTCCTCTTCTATTGGGCGGCCGTTTTGGGACACCGCTGTGACGCCGGACGCACCTCCCCCTTGAAGGAAGGATTGTTCGGCAGCAACAGCGACGTCGCTGAACAGGTATGCGTGTCTGACGCTGCCGTAGCGATATTATTCGCTACGGCAGCGATCAACACATATCGCACGAATGACGGGGGCGGGTGCTATCACTAGCGATGTCGCAGCGTGTAAAGCACCCTTAAGTGTGCAAAGCGATCTTACTCATTTCTATAGTGCTAGGATGCAGAATCGGCACCAAGCAAACCAAGACGGCTGTCAAGGCCAAAGTCCTCTTGTAGCCTTGGCCTAAAATAAGCGCTGTGTATCCTCTATTCTAAGCGACCCCATACACATTAGATGAAAGCAAGCCAAACTTACAGATTTTGTCATGAGAGAACAACAATCTGATGTGGAGGGGGGGGCTCCCAACTGTCTCCAACAGATTATGTCGGGGAAGAGAAGGTTCAGGAGACTGGACTTTTTCAACAGCTAATACTTTTATTTCAGAGGAGATAAGTCGCTACTAGGAGTCAGGCAGCTGCTTTCTCCTGTCTCACCATCGATCACTCAGCGAGCTGAATACTATACTCCTCGGTAGTTGGAGGACATAGCTACCATATCTACTGAATGAATGTTCGGCAAACAACAACTTATGTGTATGGCCAGCTTCAGGACTGTAAGGCTATGTGCCCACGCTGCTGAAAATGCGCGGATTTTGCCGCGGATTTCTCGCGGAAAAGCCGCGGATTTCCCGAAAATCTGCAGCTCAGGCACTTCCCAGCCATTTCTATGGCATTTTGGAAATGCTGGGCCCACGCTGCGGATTTTTCCGCAGCGGATTTCGTGCTGATTTTGATCCGGAAAAATCTGCAACATGTCAATTATTGTTGCGGATTTTGGCTTTAAAATTGGGGGAAAAAAAAAAAAAATCCGCACCAAAATCCGCATCGAATCTGCGGCAATTTCGCGGTAAATCTGCGGCAAATCCGCACCTTTGAAAAGGTGCGGATTTTGCGGGAAAGCTGCGGATTTTGATGCAGAAAAATCCGCAGCTACATTCTCCCGTGGACACATAGCCTAAGAGTCTTGGCAGTTAGATCTCCAAACCATCAGTAAGGATATGTGCACACAAACTCGTTGAAGCAGAAGATGCTTCAGGAAACCGCTGGTAGTGTTTTTGGACATCTTTTGCCACCGGCGGGATTCAGTTTTTTTTAATAGTATATATTACATAATGACACCTTGCAAGTGGAAGAATGGATTAGTCGCTTCTTTTGGAGGCTTCACGTGTTGTCGATGCTGTTGAAATACGTTACAAAACATGGAACATATGCACAGCAAGTCGTTTTGACACTGCTGTGTATTTTGTACATTCTCTATGCTCTCATTTTAGCAGTTTTACAGGCGGATTCCAAGCGTAATGCCCCTGAAAACCGCTAAGTGCACACTTCGGATTGCTTTACATGAACAATTAAGCTTTTCAACAGCTTAGCCCCTAATCATGAAGGAAGTGTACAACACATATTTACATATGGCATAATGATTGTGTATGTGTTATAAGGTGATTTTGTATGAAAACAATCTTTTTAATTGCAAGCAAGTCAAGTATTTGCATTCTGCTTCTTACAATCTGAATTTCTAGCACTGCAGAAAAGAAGGTTTTACACGCTGAAATGTCCACAAACTAAGTCAGTTGAAAATTGGTAGCATAATGTGAACATTAGTGACGCAAGTGTGCGTATGCATTTGTGTGTGAGCAAGTGTGCTCGTTAATCAAGCATCGGGGTTCTCAGGCGTGACTCGAGTACAGAGTATAATGAAAGCCAAAGGGAAACTCGAGCATTTTTAAACTCAGATGCCTGAAGCTCAAGTAACGAGCAAGCTTACTCATCACTAGTGACTGAGTATGTTGACGATCTGCGATCTCAAGACAATAACAAGAAAACCACTTCCACAAATATTTAAAGATAAAATTCCAGGAGATTTTTCTTTTTGTATAGATAATTTAGATGTTTTTAATTAGCAACGTTGCAGTCATGACACTGAGAATTAAGGCCCAGAGGCAGAGGTCATATTCAAGCAAGAGCTAGCTGAAGCTATCTGCACGGAATTTAGTGTTAGAAGAAATTTGAAAATGCTTATAAATCAGTCTTCAGCAGATTGCAATCTGAATTCTGCTAGTGGACAACAAACCACCGAGTATTCTATAATGATCGGTCTTTTAATTATATGACTTTAAAGACCACAATTAGGAACTAGATACCAATACATGTCTATTTAAGTAAAAAAAAAAAAAGAAAAAAAAAAAAAGACTTAGGAATACAACAATTTCAACAACACACTATCAAAGATTTGATTTTAAAGTGAACCTATCACCATGAAAACACAGTCCAATCTGCAGGCGCCATGCTATAGAACAGGGGGAGCGGAGCAGATGTATATATAGATCTGTGGGAAAGTATATCCTGCACTTTAATCATTTATAACCCTCCGGTATTGCTTGGATTTTCGGTCCAGTGGGCAGTCCTATCCGTAACTGACAGCTTTCCTTCGGTAAGGTCCCTTTCAGACGTCCATGTATAATCAGGTACAAGCCACACGCATCAGTATGGTCACACGTGTATTATGCGTGTGTCACACGTGTGACATCATGTTTGCATACATGTAACATCAGCGACACGTACCGGAGAAAACACAGATCTTTAAAATAAAAAGATTTTCTATATTTACCTGTATTCAGCGCTGTTATCTTCGGCTCTGCTGTCTCCTGCTTCTGACTCCGGCTCATTATATTGATTGATTATTCACTGCATCTCGGACCTGCCTGAGCATTGCGGTGACAGCATCGCCGGTGACAAGTGAGTATCCAGCAAACGGTGTGTGTACAGTGATGTCCAGGAGGTCAATGGAATTCCCAATGAACTCTGATGACATCCTGATGACACCCGCGCTACAGCGGGTATCACCACGGTGACTTCATGGGTTCATCATAGTTCATTGGGAACTCCGATTACCTGGGCGTCACTGCACACACACACTGGTTGCTTGCTCACTTGTCACCAGCGATGTTTGTTCCTGGCGATGCTCTACCCGACGATGCTGTCCTCGGCGCTGCTGTCCCCTTGATGCTCCGGCTTGCAGGTCCGAGGTGCAGTGAATAATCAAAGAATATAATGAGCGGGGGTCAGAAGCAGGAGACAGCAGAGCCAAAGAAAACAACGCTGGATACAGGTGATATAGAAAATCTTTTTATTTCAAAGACCCGTTTTTTCTCCAGTACGTGTCACACAGATGTCACATGGATCACATCAGTGTGCGGGCCGTGTGACACCCGTGCTGCCAGAGAAAAAATGGACATGTTTCTGTGTGTGCGTGCGGGCCACGAAGGGTCACACAGTCCATGTAACACTATAGAATAACATAGGTACGTGTGGCATCCGTGTTAAAAACGGATGTCACATGTACCTGAAACACGGACGTCTGAAAGGGGCCTAAGTGTGCGTACAGTTATTTCTCAAAACTGATAGGACCGCTCACTGAACAGAACATGCCAGAAACAGAGGAGGTTAAAATGATTAAAGCACAGGATAGACAATCTTCTCTCACAAATCTATATATCAATCTGCTCAGCTCCTCCTGCTCTATATGGCACCTGCAGATTGGACTGTGTTTTCATGGTGACAGGTTCCCTTTAAACCAGTCACTTCTAGGGATTAGCCAGCAGTGTAGCCAACAAAAAAAAAAAAACATTGCATTTGTGCTGGAAATAAAACATAAAATAGAAAAATTACAGTAGGTTTTCATTAGAACTGTACCTCTAATCACACAGCCATATGTATACAATCTAGCCACAATGATGTTTTGTTCATGATGGTATGAAATCATGCAGTGATGCATCATCACAAGACCACCGTGTCAAGTTCACAAAGCAGTGCCCCTGGCAAGTAAAAGACTGTATAGTCCGAAGAGGTGTAGGTGTCTGACCACTGCACACCAGGTCTACAACAAAGGGTCTGCTGCACTTTCTAGGACTGAAAGGTTGTGCAAAAAAATGCAACAACTCCATGCTTTGTGCTGTAAAACTTTCTTCAAGGATTGAGAGGAGGGTTTCTGTGGTTACATTCCTAACGATCAAATGGTAATAGCAATGGTAAGGCTTGGGCTACACAGTGATCTGGCCACATGACATTGCAGCTAATGACTGACAAATAGCACAAAATTAGCATTTTTCTGAGACTCGTGGGGAATCTACACTGCAGATGTTGATGCAGCAATTCTTATGACTTGAAAATTGTTTTACTTTATCTGAATGTTGTCGTTTCAGGTAAATTGGAAAGTTGCAAAAACTTCCCGTGACAAAATCTGCACCTTTGGGTGAGTCACCAGGCTGCCGATTTTGTTGTGGAGCGTTCTGTATCTGTCCCATTTATCTGAAACATCCCCAATCAGATCACTGGAATTGGTTTTTATCTGCAGAAAATTCTGCAGCAAAATCAGCAGCACAGAAATTCTTCTAAGACCTTATTCAGGTGTCTGAAATTTTTCACGTCACAAAATTCAGTGTCAGTTTTTACCATCAGTGTTGTATTAATTATTTTCACGTGTGGGAAAATAAAGTATAACGAACAGACGAAACTTTTCAATGTTAATCACATGAACTGCACATCCATGCCATCCATGTGCGCTTCATGATTTTCATGGACCCACAAACTTGTTGGGTAATTTTGATCCGTTACTCGAATAAAAAAAAAATAAGACTTGTCTGATTTGTTTTTCTGGCTATACAGTTAAAAAAAATAAATAAATTAAAATCACAACATGGACATGAGAATAGCACAAAATACGGTACTTTAGGCCGGGACAACACAGGGATCCACTGTGATCCTTGCATGACACTCGGCTCACGCTGGCAGCACAGCGGGAGCACTGCGTTACATGAGGGCGGCGGCCTCGTGTATGTAAATGAGCAATGGGGGACGGCGAACAGCGGCAGGAGGGGGAATAACGGACGCAATACAGCCCGCCCCTATGGCCAGAAAACATCATTAGCATACCAAAAAGGTAAGATTTTATAAAGTGTTTATTTACATCTGAAAGGGAGGCCAGTAGCAAGAAGAACCTTTCTAGAATGCAGCCCAGGAGCTGCAGAAGGGGATTCTTTTAGTTTAATTGCGAAAATTCTGGCGATAGGTTCCCTTTAACAGGGGAGGTAAGGACCAGCCTAGACTAGAAGCCCTGCTTGGATCAGAGGAATCACTAAAAGAGAAGGTGCTCTCCATTAATGACCCAAAGTTCTGAATAAGTCAATAATGAGAAAAGAGAAAAAAAATCTAAAAATTATGGGGCGCTACTTCTCTGACTTCTTTGCTGGTCTCCTTACAAACAGAACATTCCGTAAGTGCTGCAACCAATCAATGACTGTCTGCAACATTTACGCTACATGGACATCCCCTAAGTTGCAGTGTAGCTCTAGGCTAAGTGAGGGTCAACTCATAAGTGTACAAAACATTTTTAACTTCTTCATACAAGAACACAACATCCTATTCCCTACCACATCCCCAAATGATTGAGAAGTGCACTTTAGCGATTAGAATCTGACAAACTTTCCTTGTCACATGATTCACACCCGGTATTCATAACACACTTAACCGTAATGAGAAGCACATTAAGATTAAAATTGATAACAATTAATAGAGCCTCATTAACAAGACTGTGGTTACAACATTCACTAACTGTAAATTATCCCACAATAACTTAGGAGATAGCACAAAGTGGATTTTATGAAGGTGAAGGAATTTGGCAGAGATTAGATTATACAGTATTTTGTAGATACAACACAAAAGACAGTCAAAATGTTCATACTAAATATACAGAAAAAATAACACTATAGAAAGTTGTTGTTTTTTTTAGTCACACCCCACCTTATATAGAGCGGCTAAAATCTGGCATTAATCTAAAACTTAAATTCCTCCAGATCCAGAGCTCTGCAGCATTGTACAGACAGCTCTCCTAGGGGCTCCAGCCTTGATTACATTCTAAAATTCCAACACAAAAAATAGTAAAGCAGATTCTTTCTGCACAACACTAAACTGTGGATTGCTCAAGCTCCAACAGTAAATCGAAGTAAAGAATATCCGATCTCTATCTACCTATTCTCAACCAACTGCAAAGTTTAAAAATTGGGGGGTTTACTCACGCCAGCAATGGCAAAAAATCAAGCAAGACCAAACATGTCCACAGAGATCACAGATGTCCTTTCCTTAACCTACAAAGCAAACACTGCAAGGAATAATACACAACTTCAGAAATTAAAGAAACACTGCAAGGACTATACCACATCAGAGATACAGTAAAGGAAAAACCTCAGATATAAAGAATACACAACATCAGATAGAAAGCAGTGGAAGGAATACACATCAGATATAAAAGCACTGAGAATACAACACATCATATATAAAGCACTGAGGAATACACCACGACAGATAAAGAAAACCTGCAAATACACAATATCAGATATAAAGAACACACAATATAAGATAACAAATACACTACATCAGATATAAAAGAATACACAATATAAGATACAAAGAATACACCATAAAGATACAAAAACACAGAATACAACACATCATATATAAAATACTATGAGGAATGCACAACATCAAATATAAAATAAACACTAACAAATATTCTTCTTTCAAACTTTACAGACTTAATAGAGAATGCTCAGTCAATCTAAATGGCAACCCATTGCAATGTTACACTCATGATAGATATTGCTGTTATTGTTTACCAAGACAGCCGTCCACAGCTCTATGCCCCGCCAGCCGTCGTCCGCCTCCGTGCATGACTGTATGCCCCGCCTGCCGTTGTCCCCACCCGCGCATGACTGTATGCCCCGCCAGCCGTCGTCCCCACCCGCGCATGACTGTATGCCCCGCCAGCCATCGTCCGCCTCCGCGCATGACTGTATGCCCCGCCAGCCGTCGTCCGCCTCCACGCATGACTGTATGCCCCGCCAGCCGTCGTGTCCACCCATGACTGTATGCCCCGCCAGCCGTCGTCCCCACCCGCGCATGACTGTATGCCCCGCCAGCCGTCGTCCCCACCCACGCATGACTGTATGCCCCGCCAGCCGTCGTCCGGCTCCGCGCATGACTGTATGCCCCGCCAGCCGTCGTCCCCCACGCATGACTGTATGCCCCGCCAGCCATCGTCCCCCACCCATGACCGTATGCCCCGCCAGCCGTCATCCCCACCCATGACCGTATGCCCCGCCAGCCGTCATCCCCACCCATGACCGTATGCCCCGCCAGCCGTCATCCCCACCCATGACCGTATGCCCCGCCAGCCGTCATCCCCACCCATGACCGTATGCCCCGCCAGCCGTCATCCCCACCCATGACCGTATGCCCCGCCAGCCGTCATCCCCACCCATGACCGTATGCCCCGCCAGCCGTCATCCCCACCCATGACCGTATGCCCCGCCAGCCGTCGTCCCCCACGCATGACCGTATGCCCCGCCAGCCGTCGTCCCCCACGCATGACCGTATGCCCCGCCAGCCGTCGTCCCCCACGCATGACTGTATGCCCCGCCAGTCGTCGTCCCCACGCATGACTGTATGCCCCGCCAACAGTCATCCCCACGCATGACTGTATGCCCTGCCAACCGTCGTCCCCACGCATGACTGTATGCCCCGCCAGTCGTTGTCCCCCCCCCCCCAGGACTATATGCCCCGCCAGTCGTCGTCCCCACGCATGACCGTATGCCCCGCCAGTCGTCATCCCCACCCATGACCGTATGCCCCGCCAGCCGTCATCCCCACCCATGACCGTATGCCCCGCCAGCCGTCGTCCCCCACGCATGACCGTATGCCCCGCCAGCCGTCGTCCCCCACGCATGACCGTATGCCCCGCCAGCCGTCGTCCCCCACGCATGACCGTATGCCCCGCCAGTCGTCGTCCCCCACGCATGACCGTATGCCCCGCCAGTCGTCGTCCCCACGCATGACTGTATGCCCTGCCAACAGTCATCCCCACGCATGACTGTATGCCCTGCCAACCGTCGTCCCCACGCATGACTGTATGCCCCGCCAGTCGTCGTCGTCCCCACGCATGACTGTATGCCCTGCCAACCGTCGTCCCCACGCATGACTGTATGCCCCGCCAGCCGTCGTCCCCCACGCATGACCGTATGCCCCGCCAGCCGTCGTCCCCCACGCATGACCGTATGCCCCGCCAGCCGTCGTCCCCCACGCATGACCGTATGCCCCGCCAGCCGTCGTCCCCACGCATGACCGTATGCCCCGCCAGCCGTCGTCCCCACGCATGACTGTATGCCCCGCCAACAGTCATCCCCACGCATGACTGTATGCCCTGCCAACCGTCGTCCCCACGCATGACTGTATGCCCTGCCAACCGTCGTCCCCACGCATGACTGTATGCCCTGCCAACCGTCGTCCCCACGCATGACTGTATGCCCCGCCAGTCGTTGTCCCCCCCCCAGGACTATATGCCCCGCCAGTCGTCGTCCCCACGCATGACTGTATGCCCCGCCAGTCATTGTCCCCACGCATGACTGTATGCCCCGCCAGTCGTTGTCCCCCCCCAGGACTATATGCCCTGCCAGCCATCGTCTCCCCACGTCTGTATGCCCCGCCAGCCGTCGTCCCCAAGCATGACTTTATGCCTTGCAAGCTGTTGTCCCCCCCTATGACTGTATGCTCCACTAGTCGTTGCGCCCCCCCCCCCCCCCCAGGACTATATGCCCTGCCAGCCATCGTCTCCCCACGTCTGTATGCCATGCTAGCCGATACTCCGTCACTGGATGTCTCTCCATTTGCTGCCTCCATTATTGCCTGTCTTTTTTTCTTTGCCCCTTATAATAACATATTCTTCAATCTGACACCCCAGTGACAGAGCCCACCCTCAGTCTGCCACCTTCTCAATCTGACAACCTTTACAATGTGCAACACATACACCCCAATGTAATAGCATGCGTCCCTGGTCTCACACCCCTTGTACTGCCATGCACCTCTCTGCCTCCGGTATAGCAACACATAGTAAAGAGCTTAGACAGAATTATTGCCTAATGTTTGCCACGTAACAATAACCGTTCTTCCAGGCACCAATATGGTCAGATATGAATAAAATCCCTTTGTAGTTCTATAGACAAGGTGACACATATGTGGCAATGGGACAGGTCACAGATGACAATGAACGGTGGAGCCGTACTGCCGGGATGAGGACACGTCCCTATCCACACCCGCCGGGCTCCCTCTAACCAGATCTGTAGGAAGACATGTCCCTGTACACACTCCCGGGCTCCCACCTAACCACAGGCTGCAGGTAAGCAGCCCCGGGAGGAAGTTACCGCACATCCCCCACCCCGTACCCCGAGCCTCCGGCTGCTCCATACACCGCACTAAGTTCATGTCAAAGTCCAGGAAGAAGCGGCAGCCACTCAGTCCACATCACCGCCCCCCGCTCCAACAGGTGATGCCAGGCAGACCACCTGAGCTGTGCCCGGCGCCACTCACCCGGTCCGCGCGGTACAGGAGCAGTCAGCCGGCGGCGCCCATGTCTGAGGAGATCCCTTATCCTGAACGAGGAGCGCCAGGCACAGACACACCTGTGGGCGATGCACACATCCGCTCCCCAGCACAATACCAGACAGGAAACAGAAAAAAAAATCCAGAGGAGAAAAGAGAGAGGGAGCGAGAGACAGTCCTCCTCCCTCCGCTCAGGATCGGGTTACAGCCTGGCCGTGCCGAGGAATGGCGGCGGGCGGGAGGGACAGCGATGTGTGCGCCTCATTCCCAGTCACTGCTGCCTCACGAGTGGTGACAAAGGTGCTGTGGATTTACACTGGCACAGCAGAAAGCTAGGCACCGTGGCACTGTTACTGTGTGACAGACGTGCGGAGGGCAGCTGTCCGTCATGGGCAGACTATGCACTATTTATCTCACAACACCCATATACTGTCAATGGAAAGAGCTCTGCTACTCTCACCTCACAACACCCATATACTGTCAATGGAAGGGGCTCTACTGCTCTCACCTCACAACACATATATACTGTCAATGGAAGGGCTCTACTGCTCTCACCTCACAACACATATATACTGTCAATGGAAGGGCTCTACTGCTCTCACCTCACAACACATATATACTGTCAATGGAAGGGCTCTACTGCTCTCACCTCACAACACCTACGGTATATACTGTCAATGGAAAGAGCTCTACTGCTCTCACCTCACAACAGCTATATACTGTCAATGGAAAGAGCTCTACTGCTCTCACCTCACAACACATATATACTGTTAATGGAAAGGGCTCTACTACTCTCAGCTCACAACACATATATACTGTCAATGGAAAGAGCTCTACTACTCTCAGCTCACAACACCTATATACTGTCAATGGAAGGGGCTCTACTACTCTCAGCTCACAACACCTATATACTGTTAATGGAAGGAGCTCTACTGCTCTCACCTCATAACACCTATATACTGTCAATGGAAGGGGCTCTACTGCTCTCAGCTCACAACACCTATATACTGTCAATGGAAGGGGCTCTACTGCTCTCAGCTCACAACACCTATATACTGTTAATGGAAGGGGCTCTACTGCTCTCAGCTCACAACACCTATATACTGTCAATGGAAGGGGCTCTACTGCTCTCAGCTCACAACACCTATATACTGTCAATGGAAGGGGCTCTACTGCTCTCAGCTCACAACACCTATATACTGTTAATGGAAGGGGCTCTACTGCTCTCAGCTCACAACACCTATATACTGTCAATGGAAGGGGCTCTACTGCTCTCAGCTCACAACACCTATATACTGTCAATGGAAGGGGCTCTTCTGCTCTCACCTCACAACACATATATACTGTCAATGGAAGGGGCTCTACTGCTCTCACCTCACAACACATATATACTGTCAATGGAAGGGGCTCTACTGCTCTCACCTCACAACACATATATACTGTCAATGGAAGGGGCTCTACTGCTCTCACCTCACAACACCCATATACTGTCAATGGAAGGGGCTCTACTGCTCTCACCTCACAACACCTATATACTGTCAATGGAAGGGGCTCTACTGCTCTCACCTCACAACACCTATATACTGTCAATGGAAGGGCTCTACTGCTCTCACCTCACAACAGCTATATACTGTCAATGGAAAGAGCTCTACTGCTCTCACCTCACAACACATATATACTGTTAATGGAAAGGGCTCTACTACTCTCAGCTCACAACACATATATACTGTCAATGGAAAGAGCTCTACTACTCTCAGCTCACAACACCTATATACTGTCAATGGAAGGGGCTCTACTACTCTCAGCTCACAACACCTATATACTGTTAATGGAAGGAGCTCTACTGCTCTCACCTCATAACACCTATATACTGTCAATGGAAGGGGCTCTACTGCTCTCAGCTCACAACACCTATATACTGTCAATGGAAGGGGCTCTACTGCTCTCAGCTCACAACACCTATATACTGTTAATGGAAGGGGCTCTACTGCTCTCAGCTCACAACACCTATATACTGTCAATGGAAGGGGCTCTACTGCTCTCAGCTCACAACACCTATATACTGTCAATGGAAGGGGCTCTACTGCTCTCAGCTCACAACACCTATATACTGTTAATGGAAGGGGCTCTACTGCTCTCAGCTCACAACACCTATATACTGTCAATGGAAGGGGCTCTACTGCTCTCAGCTCACAACACCTATATACTGTCAATGGAAGGGGCTCTTCTGCTCTCACCTCACAACACATATATACTGTCAATGGAAGGGGCTCTACTGCTCTCACCTCACAACACATATATACTGTCAATGGAAGGGGCTCTACTGCTCTCACCTCACAACACATATATACTGTCAATGGAAGGGGCTCTACTGCTCTCACCTCACAACACCCATATACTGTCAATGGAAGGGGCTCTACTGCTCTCACCTCACAACACCTATATACTGTCAATGGAAGGGGCTCTACTGCTCTCACCTCACAACACCTATATACTGTCAATGGAAGGGCTCTACTGCTCTCACCTCACAACACCTATATACTGTCAATGGAAGGGGCTCTACTGCTCTCAGCTCACAACACCTATATACTGTCAATGGAAGGGGCTCTGCTGCTCTCACCTCACAACACCTATATACTGTCAATGGAAGGGGCTCTACTGCTCTCACCTCACAACACCTATATACTGTCAATGGAAGGGGCTCTACTGCTCTCACCTCACAACACCTATATACTGTCAATGGAAGGGGCTCTGCTGCTCTCACCTCACAACACCTATATACTGTCAATGGAAGGGGCTCTACTGCTCTCACCTCACAACACCCATATACTGTCAATGGAAGGGCTCTACTGCTCTCACCTCACAACACCTATATACTGTCAATGGAAGGGGCTCTACTGCTCTCACCTCACAACACCTATATACTGTCAATGGAAGGGGCTCTACTGCTCTCACCTCACAACACCCATATACTGTCAATGGAAGGGGCTCTGCTACTCTCACCTCACAACACCTATATACTGTCAATGGAAAGAGCTCTACTGCTCTCACCTCACAACACCCATATACTGTCAATGGAAGGGGCTCTGCTACTCTCACCTCACAACACCTATATACTGTTAATGGAAGGGGCTCTGCTACTCTCACCTCACAACACATATATACTGTCAATGGAAGGGCTCTATTACTCTCACCTCACAACACCCATATACTGTCAATGGAAGGGGCTCTACTGCTCTCACCTCACAACACCTATGTACTGTCAATGGAAGGGGCTCTGCTGCTGACTGCTCACCTCACAACTCTGCTGCTCTCACCTCACAACACCTATATACTGTCAATGGAAGGGGCTCTGCTGCTCTCACCTCACAACACATATATACTGTCAATGGAAGGGGCTCTACTGCTCTCACCTCACAACACCCATGTACTGTCAATGGAAAGAGCTCTACTACTCTCACCTCACAACACATATATACTGTCAATGGAAGGGGCTCTACTGCTCTCACCTCACAACACCTATATACTGTCAATGGAAAGGGCTCTACTGCTCTCACCTCACAACACCTATATACTGTCAATGGAAAGAGCTCTACTACTCTCACCTCACAACACATATATACTGTCAATGGAAGGGGCTCTACTGCTCTCACCTCACAACACCTATATACTGTCAATGGAAAGAGCTCTACTACTCTCACCTCACAACACATATATACTGTCAATGGAAGGGGCTCTACTGCTCTCACCTCACAACACCTATATACTGTCAATGGAAGGGGCTCTACTGCTCTCAGCTCACAACACCTATATACTGTCAATGGAAGGGGCTCTACTGCTCTCACCTCACAACACCTATATACTGTCAATGGAAGGGGCTCTACTGCTCTCAGCTCACAACACCTATATACTGTTAATGGAAGGAGCTCTACTGCTCTCACCTCATAACACCTATATACTGTCAATGGAAGGGGCTCTACTGCCCTCACCTCACAACACCCATATACTGTCAATGGAAGGGGCTCTACTGCCCTCACCTCACAACTCCTGTCTAATATATAAAGTTGAGTGTGTGTGTGTGTGTGTGTCCGCTCGCTAAAGGAATGCGCACCGTCGCATTTACAATCACGAAATTTTGCAAACACCTCATGTGACGCAGGGAACGTCATAGACTATGTTTTGATGGGAAAATTTAACCCCGTGCTTTACAGTTACTCTCCAAAAAAACCTGTCTCCATTAAAGTCTATGGAACAAAATAAATTGTTAGTATAAGAAGCTTATGTGTACTGGTAATAAGATGTCGGTGGGGAGACAGATAGACAGCCAGAAAGAGACAGACAGACACAGACAGAGTAAGAGGCAGACAGGGAAAGAGACAGACAGAGACAGACAGGGAAAGAGACAGCGAGAGAGACAGAAAGTCAATGTTTTCACATTTGATTCTTTTATTTCCGTATGCGGCCCGCCATGACCTTTTCTGTGGCCCCCGGGCACATTCCACAGTCCACAGAGCTCGGGAGGCAGCAGCGTCTTGCTTGCTGCTGGCCCTTTAAACCCTGTATGGCTTACGTCCTCATGCTAGCTTGATGACGTACTTTGTGGGTGGATTAAGCGCTCAACTCGCTCTTTTTCCACAGAAGAGAAGCTACTACCTCTGCGTCCGCCAGGTGTGTTTGTGCTCCCATGCCTGTGTGTGCCCCTGCACATCCCCACTGCAGCCTGTGCTCCGTGCAGCGTCCCATCCACCTTGCGCATCCCCACTGCAGCCTGTTCTCCGTGCAGTGTCCCGTCCTCCTCGTGCATCCCCACTGCAGCCTGTGCTCTGTGCAGCGTCTCATCCTCCTTGTGTATCCCCACTGCAGCCTGTGCTCCGTGCAGCGTCCCGTCCTCCTCGCGTATCCCCACGGCAGCCTGTGCTCCTCACTCTCCCCCACGGCAGCCTGTGCTCCTCACTCTCCCCCACGGCAGCCTGTGCTCCTCACTCTCCCCCACGGCAGCCTGTGCTCCTCACTCTCCCCCACGGCAGCCTGTGCTCCTCACTCTCCCCCACGGCAGCCTGTCCCCCTGTGGCCTCCCCACGGCAGCCTGTGCCCCTGTGGCCTCCCCACGGCAGCCTGTGCCCCTGTGGCCTCCCCACGGCAGCCTGTGCCCCTGTGGCCTCCCCACGGCAGCCTGTGCCCCTGTGGCCTCCCTACGGCAGCCTGTGCCCCTGTGGCTTCCACACTGCTGCCTATGCCCCTGCGGCCTCCACACAGCTGCCTG
This sequence comes from Anomaloglossus baeobatrachus, assembly GCF_048569485.1. Lineage (NCBI taxonomy): Eukaryota > Metazoa > Chordata > Amphibia > Anura > Aromobatidae > Anomaloglossus > Anomaloglossus baeobatrachus. The sequence goes on along the minus strand of NC_134356.1, from coordinate 346,148,398 downwards.
TGCCCCCCTGGTATGTCAGAACCCCTAGCAATGTCCTTATATTTCTCCCAGCCCTCCCAAGTGATATATAATCCTCCCTAGTGATGTCTAGTCCTCGCAGCCCTCCCCAGTGATGTCTAGTCCTTGCAGCCCTCCCCAGTGATGTCTAGTCCTCCCAGCCCTCCCCAGTGATGTATAGTCCTCGCAGCCCTCCCCAGTGATGTCTAGTCCTCCCAGCCCTCTCCAGTGATGTCTAGTCCTCCCAGCCCTCCCCAGTTATGTCTAGTCCTCCCAGCCCTCCCCAGTGATGTCTAGTCCTCCCAGCCCTCCCCAGTGATGTCTAGTCCTCCCAGCCCTCCCCAGTGATGTCTAGTCCTCCCAGCCCTCCCCAGTGATGTCTAGTCCTCCCAGCCCTCCACAGTGATGTCTAGTCCTCCCAGCCCTCCACAGTGATGTCTAGTCCTCCCAGCCCTCCACAGTGATGTCTAGTCCTCCCAGCCCTCCCCAGTGATGTCTAGTCCTCCCAGCCCTCCCCAGTGATGTCTAGTCCTCCCAGCCCTCCCCAGTAATGTCTAGTCCTCCCAGCCCTCCCCAGTGATGTCTAGTCCTCCCAGCCCTCCCTAGTGATGTCTAGTCCTCCCAGCCCTCCCCAGTGATGTCTAGTCCTCCCAGCCCTCCCCAGTGATGTCTAGTCCTCCCAGCCCTCCCCAGTGATGTCTAGTCCTCCCAGCCCTCCCCAGTGATGTCTAGTCCTCCCAGCCCTCCCCAGTGATGTCTAGTCCTCCCAGCCCTCCCCAGTGATGTCTAGTTCTCCCAGCAATGTATATTCCTTCCAGCCCTCCCCAGTGATGTATATGACCTCAGCATCTCCTGTGATGTATATGCCCTCAGCATCTCCTGTGATGTATATGCCCTAAGCATCTCCTGTGATGTATATGCCCTCAGCATCTCCTGTGATGTATATGCCCTCAGCATCTCCTGTGATGTATATGCCCTCAGCATCTCCTGTGATGTATATGCCCTCAGCATCTCCTGTGATGTAAGTGCCCTCAGCATCTCCTGTGATGTATACACCCTCAGCATCTCCTGTGATGTATATACCCTCAGCATCTCCTGTGATGTATTTACAGCAGTCCCAGCTGACACAAACGTGGAAAAACAGTTGTGAGAAGCAATAAGATCAATATTGAATAATATAGCCGCACAAAAACAAGAAGCTTCAGCCGGCACGATGAGTTAATTGTTTGACTAAGTATAGCAGGGTAATTTTAAGTTAATAGTTTTGTGCGGCCCCCGAAGGTTGGTAGAAAATTCCAAATGGCCCTCAGCATTAAAAAGGTTCCCCACCCCTGCTTTAATTCATGCAAAAGGAGCCCTAACCAAGTATTGACTGCATTTACTGTACATACACTACAGTTCAAAAGTTTGGGGTCACCCAGACAATTTTGTCTTTTCCATGAAAAATCATACTTTTATTTATCAAATGAGTTGTATAATGAATAGAAAATATAGTCCAGACATTGATTAGGTTAGAAATAATGATTTTTACTTGAAATAATAATTTTCTCCTTCAGACTTTATTTTCATCAAAGAATGCTCCCTTCACAGCAATTACAGCTTTGCAGACCTTTGGCATTAATTTGCTGAGGTAATCTGGTGATATTTCACCCCATGCTTCCAGAAGCCCCTCCCACAAGTTGGATTGGCTTGATGGTCCACAGGGTATGGCATGACGTTGCAAAATGGAGTGATAGCCTTCCTTATTCAAAATCCCTTTTACCTTGTACAAATCTCTCACTTTACCAGCACCAAAGCAACCCTAGACCCTCACATTACCTCCACCATGCTTGACAGATAGCGTCAGGCACTCTTCCAGCATCTTTTCAGTTGTTCTGCATCTCACAAATGTTCTTCTGTGTGATTCAAACACCTCAAACTTCGATTCGTCTGTCCATAACACTTTTTTGCAATCTTCCTCTGTCCAATGTCTGTGGGTTTTTTTTGCTCATATTAATCTTTTCCTTTTATTAGCCAGTCTCACATATGGCTTTTTCTTTGCCACTCTGCCCTGAAGGCTAGAATCCCGGAGTCGCCTCTTCAATGTAGATGTTGACACTGGCGTTTTGTGGTTGCTATTTAATGAAGCTGCCAGTTGAGGAATTGTGAGGCATCAATTTCTCAAATTGGAGACTTTAATGTACTTGTCTTGTTACTCAGTTGTGCAGCGGGGTCTCCCACTTTTCTTAATACTCTGGTTAGAGCCTGTTTGTGCTCTCCTCTGAAGGTAGTAGTACACATCGTTGTAGGAAATCTGTAGTTTCTTGGCAATTTCTCACATGGAATATCCTTCATTTCTAAGAACAAGAATAGACTATCGAGTTTCACATGAAAGTTCTCTTTTTCTGGCCATTTTGAGAGTTTAATGGAACCAACAAATGTAATGCTCCAGATTCTCAACTAGCTCAAAGGAAGATCAGTTTTATAGCTTCTTTAATCAACAAAACTGTTTTCAGCTGTGCTAACATACTTGCACACGGGCTTTCAAGGAATTTCTAAACATCCAGTGGCCTTCTAGCACAGTTAGCAAACACAATGTACCATTAGAACACTGGAGTGGTGGTTGTTGGAAATGGGCCTCTATACACCTATGTAGATATTGCATTAAAAACCAGACGTTTGCAGCTAGAATAGTCATTTACCACATTAACAATGTATAGAGTGTATTTCTGTTTAATTTAATGTTAGCTGCATTGCTTTTATCTCAAAAATAAGGAAATATCTAAGTGACCCTAAACTTTTGAACCGTAGTATATATAAATACCGTATTTTTCGCTTTATAAGACGCACTTTTGTTCCCCCAAATTTTAGGGGAAAGTAGAGGGTGCGTCTTATAAACCGAATATACAGGGGGGTGTACATACATATATATATATACTGCAGGGTCCGCTCTGGAGCGGTGCTGGGGGCAGGTGACAGCTGCGGGCGGCAGCGTTAGATCTACTGCTCCCGCTCATATAATATGCACAGCCGCTGTCCATCAGCAGCGTGGTGCTGAAACTGCATCACGCTGAGGGGCTGGGGCAGCGGGGCATATTATCTCTGCCTGCGCCCTCCGTTGATCGCACATGATCCCCCCTGTGTTAGATATGGCCCCCGTGCTGCTGCCCATAGTAAAATTAAAAAAAGCTTTACTTACCTCCAGTGCTGATCTCCGGTCTCCTGCTGCTGTTGTCTGTGATGAGGCACGCAGAGATGATATCACTCTGCCGTGCCGATCACATGACCGGCAGCAAGAACCAGGAAGTGGAGGAGGGAGGACTCGGAGCTCAACTGCGAGGAGGGAGACACAGGGATTACAGCGCTGAGAAGGTAAGGAAAGTGTTTTATTTTATTATGGGCAGCAGCATGGGGTGCATATCTAACACAGGGGAGATGTGCCATCTATAGGGGCCATGGGCTGCACACATGGGGGGCATATCAAACACAGGGGAGATGTGCCATCTATAGTGGCCATGGGCAGCACACATGGGGCCATATCTAACACAGGGGAGATGTGCCATCTATAGTGGCCATGGGCAGTACACATGGGGGCATATCTAACACAGGGGAGCTGGGCCATCTATAGGTGCCATGGGCAGCATACATGGGGGCATATCTAACACAGGGGAGATGTGCCATCTATAGTGGCCATGGGCAGCACACATGGGGGCCATATCTAACACAGGAGAGGTGTTCCATCTATAGTGGCCATGGGCAGCACACATGGGGGGCATATCTAACACAGGGGAGATGTGCCATCTATAGTGGCCATGGGCAGCATTCATGGGGGCATATCTAACACAGGGGAGATGTGCCATCTATAGTGGCCATGGGCTGCACACATGGGGGGCATATCAAACACAGGGGAGATGTGCCATCTATAGTGGCCATGGGCAGCACACATGGGGCCATATCTAACACAGGGGAGATGTGCCATCTATAGTGGCCATGGGCAGTACACATGGGGGCATATCTAACACAGGGGAGATGGGCCATCTATAGGTGCCATGGGCAGCATACATGGGGGGCATATCTAACACAGGGGAGATGTGCCATCTATAGTGGCCATGGGCAGCACACATGGGGGCCATATCTAACACAGGGGAGATGTGCCATCTATAGTGGCCATGGGCAGCACACATGGGGGCATATCTAACACAGGGGAGATGTGCCATCTATAGTGGCCATGGGCAGCACACATGGGGGGCTTATCTAACACAGGGGAGATGTGCCATCTATAGTGGCCATGGGCAGCACACATGGGGGCATATCTAACACAGGGGAGGTGTGCCATCTATAGTGGCCATGGGCAGCACACATGGGGGGCATATCTAACACAGGGGAGATGTGCCATCTATAGTGGCCATGGGCAGCACACATGGGGGCATATCTAACACAGGGGAGATGTGCCATCTATAGTGGCCATGGGCAGCACACATGGGGGCATATCTAACACAGGGGAGATGTGCCATCTATATGGGCCATGGGCAGCACACATGGGGGCATATCTAACACAAGGGAGATGTGCCATCTATAGGTGCCATGAGCAGCACACATGGGGGGCATATCTAACACAGGGGAGATGTGCCATCTATAGTGGCCATGGACAGCACACATGGGGGCCATATCTAACACAGGGGAGGTGTGCCATCTATAGTGGCCATGGGCAGCACACATGGGGGCCATATCTAACACAGGGGAGGTGTGCCATCTATAGGGGCCATGGGCAGCACACATGGGGGCCATATCAAACACAGGGGAGGTGTGCCATCTATAGGGGCCATGGGCAGCACAGGGGGACGTGTCCCAGCACAAGGGGGCTATATTCAATATAAGGGGGCCATATCCAGATTAAAGGGGGCTGATTTTAGGATGGAGGGCTATGAGGGACATATACCCTATATGATTTGTTAGATGGACACTGGCATTATAAGATGGACCCCATTTAACATTAAAAAAAAAAACTATTTTCCTTCACCAAATTTGGGGGTGCGTCTTATAATCAGGTGCGTCTTATAAAGCGAAAAATACGGTATGTACTGTATATATATATATATATATATATATATATATATTGTGAGACTGTGACCAGGGTTGTCTATGACAACCGGTATGTCTCGCCCCGGTTGTGCTCCCTCCATGTATAGAAAGCAACTCCACTCCAGGGTTTATTGCTTTTTCCCTGCAGGCTGAAAGGAGGGTTAAAAGGAAACAGGAACCTGGGCGTGGGCCCCTAGTGTGAGGGAGTGAAAACAACTCCCTAAGCTTCTGCCGAAGAAGCACATGTGAGCCATTTCTGGAATCTGGTTTGTTGGTTCTGGAGGAGGATATTCAGGAACACGTGTTGTGTGCTGTTTTGGATTTTTGTTTGGACAATAAACCGCGTGCTGTGACCATTGGCGCCTGGATCCCGTGTCTTCTGCCGCGCAGCCGACCACGCTACCTCACATATGGTGGAGAATGTGGGCAGTCCAGCCTGGTGAGGTGTAGCATCCATCCCTGGTGACCCAGTAGCGCATGTCCTGGATTCGAGCGGCTACACTACAGCCCAAACCCGGCGGCACCATGGAGGACATACTAATGCAGCTGGCTCAGGCTAATGCACAGCAACAACAGACCAATGCACACCTGCTCCGGTCGTTGGATCGTCAGCAGCAACAGCACCAGCACTCCTTGCAATTGCAGGAACAAAGGCACCAAGAACAGATGGTCCTCCTGACCAAGTCGATCCGTGCCGGACCGGCAGCCACAACCCCGGGTCCGGGTGACGACAGCAGCGTCCGGAAGGCGGTAAGACAGGCGTTGCAAAAGATGACCCCGGGGGATGATGTGGAAGCGTTCCTGGCTGTGTTTGAGCGGGTGGCCGAGCGGGAGAAGCTGCCGACTCCCCAGTGGGCTGAGGTATTGTCGCCCTATCTGACGGGGGAGCCCCAAAAAGCATACCTGGACCTCTGTACCGAGGACGCCATAGAATATGAGACCCTGAAAGCCGAAATCCTTGCTCGGTTGGGGGTGAATACTTATGTATGCGCTCAGCGGGTAAATCAGTGGTTCTATGAGGAAGTCAAACCCGTACGCTCCCAGGCCTATGACTTGTTGCATCTGGTAAAGAAGTGGTTGCAGCCCGACACTCTGAGCACTGCGTAAATGGTGGCGAGGGTAGTGGTTGATCGTTTTGTGCGCACTTTAGCCGTCACCATTCAACGGTGGGTAGGACAGGGCGACCCAAGTACCCTGGACCAATTAGTGTGCCTGGTGGAGCGGCATGTGGCTACGCAGGACTTGATACGGGACACTGAGACTTTGCGTGCCGCCCGTCGGTCCGGCCCCTCCAAGCCTCGGGCCAAGGACCCACCGCTGACACCGGCGCGGGAGTCCGCTACCGTCCCACCTGAGGCCGCGCCCACCGTCCCTGAGGACCGGAAGACTATGTACCCTAAACGACAAATCGTCAAGGGGGTTTCCTTCTCTATTAGATGTTGGCGGTGCCAGCGGGTGGGACATATGGAAGCCCAGTGTCCACTCACCACGGAGCCCATGGATTGTGGGGTTACCCGGCGGGGTTCAATGTATGCTCAGGCGGTGTGTACCGCAGACCTTGTCTCCCCGGAGACTGAGCCCCACTTGTGCCAAATACAGGTGAATGGACGTTCGGTTACAGGCTTGTTGGATTCCGGAAGCTTAGTGACCCTTGTGCGATCAACCCTAATGGCTGAAGTAAAGGCCACAGGACGTACAGTGGGGGTGGTTTGCATACATGGGGACCGCCGAGACTATCCCACGGGGGTTGTCACCATCACAGCAACCTGCGGTCAGGTGCAACATGAGGTGGGACTTATGAACACTCTTCCCTATGACATGATCCTAGGAAGGGATCTGCCAAATTTCTGGACTCTATGGAAGGGGCCTTCTAGGTCCCCTCAGGTAATGGACAGTCCGGGGCCTGAGCCCGACAATCCCGAATCAGGGACGCCTGCCGTAGGGGTCCCCATGATAGGGACAGAATGTGAACCCGATAGGTCACCCCTAGAGGTATTGGCAGAAGAGGCTGAGATGGTCGAGCCAATCCCGGAGTTGGGGGCGTCCCCGAATATGTTTGGGACAGCCCAACTCCAGGACCCTACATTAATACATGCCCGGAGTCGGGTGACAGTGGTTGACGGGGTGGCACAGGTGCCCGGTGCCCAGGTAAGGTACCCCCATTTCGCTCTTAAGCAGGACTTGCTCTACCGGGTAGATGAAATACGGGGCGGGGTGGTAGAGCAGTTGGTGGTGCCCCAGCCGTATCGCCGGCGGGTCCTCGACTTGGCTCATAAACACCTGATGAGTGGCCACCTAGGGGCCAAGAAAACGCAGGAGCGAATATTGCAAAGGTTCTATTGGCCCGGGGTCTTTGGGGAGGTAAAACGGTTCTGCGAAACCTGCACGGAGTGTCAGCTTACCGCACCCCTGGCCCACTTTCGCAGTCCGTTGGTACCGTTACCCATTATAGAAGTCCCTTTTGAACGGATAGGGATGGATCTGGTGGGGCCCCTTGTAAAGTCTGCTCGAGGGCACCAACACATCCTAGTGATCGTTGATTATGCCACCCGGTATCCAGAGGCGATTCCTCTCAGACATACTGCAGCAAAGCTTATAGCTCGGGAGTTGTTTGCTGTGTTCTGCCGGGTGGGGTTGCCCAAGGAGATCCGTACGGATCAGGGGACCACATTCATGTCTAAAGTGACCAAAGAGCTATGCCAGCTACTCCAGATCAAGCAGTTGCGTACGTCTGTGTATCACCTTCAAACGGACGGTTTAGTGGAGCGATTCAATAAAACCCTGAAAACCATGCTCAAAAGGGTGATTTCAAAAGACGGGAAAGACTGGGATATGATGCTTCCCTATTTGATGTTTGCCATCCGAGAGGTGCCACAGGTATCTACGGGGTTCTCGCCTTTTGAGTTGTTATACGGGCGACATCCCCGGGGATTGTTGGACCTGGCAAAGGAAACATGGGAGCAGGAGTCCACCCCCCATAAAAGTGTGATTGAACACATTTTGGGAATGCAGAACCGCATAAGCGCGGTCATACCAATTGTGAAGGAGCATTTACAGGAGGCTCAGGCCACGCAGAGCAGCTGGTACAATAGACAAGCCACCATGCGGACCTTTACCCCCGGGGATCGGGTGTTGGTGTTGGTCCCCACGGCAGAGAGTAAATTCCTGGCTCAGTGGCAAGGCCCCTACGAGATAAAGGAAAGAATCGGGGCGGTCAACTATAAGGTATTGCAGCCCGGTAGGCGGAAACCTGAACAAATATACCATGTGAACCTGTTAAAACCTTGGCAGGAACGGGAAAGCCTGATGGTTGATTTTCCCCCATCTCTCTCCTCTTCGGGTCGTTCAAACCCGGCTCCGGCGACCTCCGGAGAGGACGAACTGGAAGTAAGGTTTGGAGAAGCCCTCACCAAGCAACAGAGGCGAGAGGCCAGAAGGCTGGTTCAGCAGAACCCCGATGTCTTCTCCGAACTGCCTGGTAGGACCAGTCTGATACGACATGACATTGTCACCGAGCCTCACCTGAAGGTACGCCTGAAGACATACCGGGTGCCAGAGGCTCGAAGACAAGCCATATCAGAGGAAGTGAAGACAATGCTACGCCTGGGGGTCATCGAAAAATCCCGGAGTGAATGGGCTAGTCCCATTGTCCTAATACCAAAACCCGATGGCTCCTTAAGGTTCTGCAACGACTTTAGGAGATTGAACGAAATATCCAAGTTCAATCTCTACCCCATGCCCCGGGTGGATGAGCTGATTGATAGGCTGGGACAGGAGCGATATTTCACCACGCTCGACCTGACCAAGGGGTACTGGCAGGTGCCACTGACGTAGTCCGCCAAGGAGAAAACCGCTTTTGTTACGCCGGAGGGTCTCTTCCACTATGTTGTCTTGCCTTTTGGGTTACATGGCGCTCCGACCACGTTCCAGAGGTTGATGGACCTAGTGCTGAAACCCCACCAGGCGTATGCATCAGCGTACCTTGATGACATCATTATTTACAGCTCCGAGTGGCAGACCCACTTGGAACAGGTACAAGCGGTGGTGAACGCGCTCCGAACAGCCGGATTGACAGCCAATCCCAAGAAGTGTGCGTTGGGACTCACGGAAGCCCGCTACTTGGGCTACGTAATAGGCCAAGGAGTGAATAAGCCCCAAATTAACAAAGTTGAGGCGATCCAGAAGTTGCCTAGACCCCTGACCACGAAGCAGGTTAGGGTCTTCCTGGGTATCGTGGGGTACTACAGGAGGTTTATTCAAAATTTTGCGGGACTATCAGCCCCCTTGACGGACCTTCTCAAAGGCAAGAAGTCCGTGATGGTGCGCTGGACTCCGCAGGCCGAGGACTCCTTCCGGGCCCTGAAGGGGGTCCTGTGAGGACAGCCCGTTCTTGTCAACCCTGATTTCCGGAAGGAGTTCGTAGTACAGACTGACGCCTCTGAGGTCGGCCTGGGCGCAGTGCTGTCTCAGGTAGTTCAGGGGGAGGAACACCCCGTCACCTTCTTAAGTAGGAAGCTCACCCCTCCCGAGCGGAATTATAGCGTAGTGGAGAAGGAGTGCCTGGCGATCAAGTGGGCCTTGGAGTCCGTACGCTATTACCTGATGGGACGGCGGTTTCGCTTGGTGACTGATCACTCTCCGCTGGTCTGGATGAGGTCCGCCAAGGAACGGAATGCCCGGGTTACCCGGTGGTTCCTTTCTCTACAGAACTTCTGGTTTACGGTTGAACACCAGGCCGGAAGGTTGCAGGGCAACGCCGATGCCTTGTCCCGCGGCCCGTGTTTGATGGCGGTAGTTCAACCCCGCACGCTTGAACTGAGGGGGGCGATATGTGAGACTGTGACCGGGGTTGTCTATGACGGCCGGTACGTCTCGCCCCGGTTGTGCTCCCTCCATGTATAGAAAGCAATTCCACTCCAGGGTTTATTGCTATTTCCCTGCAGGTTGAAAGGAGGGTTAAAAGGAAACAGGAACCTGGGTGTGGGCCCCTAGTGTGAGGGAGTGAATACAACTCCCTAAGCTTCTGCCGAAGAAGCACATGTGAGCCATTTCTGGAATCTGGTTTGTTGGTTCTGGAGGAGGATATTCCGGAACACGTGTTGTGTGCTGTTTTGGATTTTTGTTTGGACAATAAACCGCGTGCTGTGACCATTGGTGCCTGGATCCCGTGTCTTCTGCCGCGCAGCCGACCACGCTACCTCACATATGGTGGAGAACGTGGGCAGTCCAGCCTGGTGAGGTGTAGCATCCATCCCTGGTGACCCAGTAGTGCATGTCCTGGATTCGAGCGGCTACACTACAGCCCAAACCCGGCGGCACCATGGAGGACATACTAAAGCAGCTGGCTCAGGCTAATGCACAGCAACAACAGACCAATGCACACCTGCTCCGGTCGTTGGATCGTCAGCAGCAACAGCACCAGCACTCCTTGCAATTGCAGGAACAAAGGCACCAAGAACAGATGGTCCTCCTGACCAAGTCGATCCGTGCCGGACCGGCAGCCACAACCCCGGGTCCGGGTGACGACAGCAGCTTCCGGAAGGCGGTAAGACAGGCGTTGCAAAAGATGACCCCGGGGGATGATGTGGAAGCGTTCCTGGCTGTGTTTGAGCGGGTGGCCGAGCGGGAGAAGCTGCCGACTCCCCAGTGGGCTGAGGTATTGTCGCCCTATCTGACGGGGGAGCCCCAAAAAGCATACCTGGACCTCTGTACCGAGGACGCCATAGAATATGAGACCCTGAAAGCCGAAATCCTTGCTCGGTTGGGGGTGAATACTTATGTACGCGCTCAGCGGGTAAATCAGTGGTTCTATGAGGAAGTCAAACCCGTACGCTCCCAGGCCTATGACTTGTTGCATCTGGTAAAGAAGTGGTTGCAGCCCGACACTCTGAGCCCTGCGTAAATGGTGGAGAGGGTAGTGGTTGATCGTTTTGTGCGCACTTTAGCCGTCACCATTCAACGGTGGGTAGGACAGGGCGACCCAAGTACCCTGGACCAATTAGTGTGCCTGGTGGAGCGGCATGTGGCTACGCAGGACTTGATGCGGGACACTGAGACTTTGCGTGCCGCCCGTCGGTCCGGCCCCTCCAAGCCTCGGGCCAAGGACCCACCGCTGACACCGGTGCGGGAGTCCGCTACCGTCCCACCTGAGGCCGCGCCCACCGTCCCTGAGGACCGGAAGACTATGTACCCTAAACGACAAATCGTCAAGGGGGTTTCCTTCCCTATTAGATGTTGGCGGTGCCAGCGGGTGGGACATATGGAAGCCCAGTGTCCACTCACCACAGAGCCCATGGATTGTGGGGTTACCCGGCGGGGTTCAATATATGCTCAGGCGGTGTGTACCGCAGACCTTGTCTCCCCGGAGACTGAGCCCCACTTGTGCCAAATACAGGTGAATGGACGTCCGGTTACAGGCTTGTTGGATTCCGGAAGCTTAGTGACCCTTGTGCGATCAACCCTAATGGCTGAAGTAAAGGCCACAGGACGTACAGTGGGGGTGGTTTGCATACATGGGGACCGCCGAGACTATCCCACGGGGGTTGTCACCATCACAGCAACCTGCGGTCAGGTGCAACATGAGGTGGGACTTATGAACACTCTTCCCTATGACATGATCCTAGGAAGGGATCTGCCAAATTTCTGGACTCTATGGAAGGGGCCTTCTAGGTCCCCTCAGGTAATGGACAGTCCGGGGCCTGAGCCCGACAATCCCGAATCCGGGACGCCTGCCGTAGGGGTCCCCATGATAGGGACAGAATGTGAACCCGATAGGTCACCCCTAGAGGTATTGGCAGAAGAGGCTGAGATGGTCGAGCCAATCCCGGAGTTGGGGGCGTCCCCGAATATGTTTGGGACAGCCCAACTCCATGACCCTACATTAATACATGCCCGGAGTCGGGTGACAGTGGTTGACGGGGTGGCACAGGTGCCCGGTGCCCAGGTAAGGTACCCCCATTTCGCTCTTAAGCAGGACTTGCTCTACCGGGTAGATGAAATACGGGGCGGGGTGGTAGAGCAGTTGGTGGTGCCCCAGCCGTATCGCCGGCGGGTCCTCGACTTGGCTCATAAACACCTGATGAGTGGCCACCTAGGGGCCAAGAAAACGCAGGAGCGAATATTGCAAAGGTTCTATTGGCCCGGGGTCTTTGGGGAGGTAAAACGGTTCTGCGAAACCTGCACGGAGTGTCAGCTTACCGCACCCCTGGCCCACTTTCGCAGTCCGTTGGTACCGTTACCCATTATAGAAGTCCCTTTTGAACGGATAGGGATGGATCTGGTGGGGCCCCTTGTAAAGTCTGCTCGAGGGCACCAACACATCCTAGTGATCGTTGATTATGCCACCCGGTATCCAGAGGCGATTCCTCTCAGACATACTGCAGCAAAGCTTATAGCTCGGGAGTTGTTTGCTGTGTTCTGCCGGGTGGGGTTGCCCAAGGAGATCCTTACGGATCAGGGGACCCCATTCATGTCTAAAGTGACCAAAGAGCTATGCCAGCTACTCCAGATCAAGCAGTTGCGTACGTCTGTGTATCATCTTCAAACGGACGGTTTAGTGGAGCGATTCAATAAAACCCTGAAAACCATGCTCAAAAGGGTGATTTCAAAAGACGGGAAAGACTGGGATATGATGCTTCCCTATTTGATGTTTGCCATCCGAGAGGTGCCACAGGTATCCACGGGGTTTTCGCCTTTTGAGTTGTTATACGGGCGACATCCCCGGGGATTGTTGGACCTGGCAAAGGAAACATGGGAGCAGGAGTCCACCCCCCATAAAAGTGTGATTGAACACATTTTGGGAATGCAGAACCGCATAAGCGCGGTCATACCAATTGTGAAGGAGCATTTACAGGAGGCTCAGGCCACGCAGAGCGGCTGGTACAATAGACAAGCCACCATGCGGACCTTTACCCCCGGGGATCGGGTGTTGGTGTTGGTCCCCACGGCAGAGAGTAAATTCCTGGCTCAGTGGCAAGGCCCCTACGAGATAAAGGAAAGAATCGGGGCGGTCAACTATAAGGTATTGCAGCCCGGTAGGCGGAAACCTGAACAAATATACCATGTCAACCTGTTAAAACCTTGGCAGGAACGGGAAAGCCTGATGGTTGATTTTCCCCCATCTCTCTCCTCTTCGGGTCGTTCAAACCCGGCTCCGGCGACCTCCGGAGAGGACGAACCGGAAGTAAGGTTTGGAGAAGCCCTCACCAAGCAACAGAGGCGAGGGCCAGAAGGCTGGTTCAGCAGAACCCCGATGTCTTCTCCGAACTGCCTGGTAGGACCAGTCTGATACGACATGACATTGTCACCGAGCCTCACCTGAAGGTACGCCTGAAGACATACCGGGTGCCGGAGGCTCGAAGACAAGCCATATCAGAGGAAGTGAAGACAATGCTACGCCTGGGGGTCATCGAAAAATCCCGGAGTGAATGGGCTAGTCCCATTGTCCTAATACCAAAACCCGATGGCTCCTTAAGGTTCTGCAACGACTTTAGGAGATTGAACGAAATATCCAAGTTCGATCTCTACCCCAGGCCCCGGGTGGATGAGCTGATTGATAGGCTGGGACAGGCGCGATATTTCACCACGCTCGACCTGACCAAGGGGTACTGGCAGGTGCCACTGACGGAGTCCGCCAAGGAGAAAACCGCTTTTGTTACGCCGGAGGGTCTCTTCCACTATGTTGTCTTGCCTTTTGGGTTACATGGCGCTCCGACCACGTTCCAGAGGTTGATGGACCTAGTGCTGGAACCCCACCAGGCGTATGCATCAGCGTACCTTGATGACATCATTATTTACAGCTCCGAGTGGCAGACCCACTTGGAACAGGTACAAGCGGTGGTGAACGCGCTCCGAACAGCCGGATTGACAGCCAATCCCAAGAAGTGTGCGTTGGGACTCACGGAAGCCCGCTACTTGGGCTACGTAATAGGCCAAGGAGTGAATAAGCCCCAAATTAACAAAGTTGAGGCAATCCAGAAGTGGCCTAGACCCCTGACCACGAAGCAGGTTAGGGTCTTCCTGGGTATCGTGGGGTACTACAGGAGGTTTGTTCAAAATTTTGCGGGACTATCAGCCCCCTTGACGGACCTTCTCAAAGGCAAGAAGTCCGTGATGGTGCGCTGGACTCTGCAGGCCGAGGACTCCTTCCGGGCCCTGAAGGGGGTCCTGTGAGGACAGCCCGTTCTTGTCAACCCTGATTTCCGGAAGGAGTTCGTAGTACAGACTGACGCCTCTGAGGTCGGCCTGGGCGCAGTTCTGTCTCAGGTAGTTCAGGGGGAGGAACACCCCGTCACCTTCTTAAGTAGGAAGCTCACCCCTCCCGAGTGGAATTATAGCGTAGTGGAGAAGGAGTGCCTGGCGATCAAGTGGGCTTTGGAGTCCGTACGCTATTACCTGATGGGACGGCGGTTTCGCTTGGTGACTGATCACTCTCCGCTGGTCTGGATGAGGTCCGCCAAGGAACGGAATGCCCGGGTTACCCGGTGGTTCCTTTCTCTACAGAACTTCTGGTTTACGGTTGAACACCAGGCCGGAAGGTTGCAGGGCAACGCCGATGCCTTGTCCCGCGGCCCGTGTTTGATGGCGGTAGTTCAACCCCGCACGCTTGAACTGAGGGGGGCGATATGTGAGACTGTGACCGGGGTTGTCTATGACGGCCGGTACGTCTCGTCCCGGTTGTGCTCCCTCCATGTATAGAAAGCAACTCCACTCCAGGGTTTATTGCTATTTCCCTGCAGGTTGAAAGGAGGGTTAAAAGGAAACAGGAACCTGGGTGTGGGCCCCTAGTGTGAGGGAGTGAATACAACTCCCTAAGCTTCTGCCGAAGAAGCACATGTGAGCCATTTCTGGAATCTGGTTTGTTGGTTCTGGAGGAGGATATTCCAGAACACGTGTTGTGTGCTGTTTTGGATTTTTGTTTGGACAATAAACCGCGTGCTGTGACCATTGGTGCCTGGATCCCGTGTCTTCTGCCGCGCAGCCGACCACGCTACCTCACAATATATATATATCTATATATACTACAGCTCAAAAAGTGTAGGGTCACTTACATATTTCCATATATATATATACAGTCATATGAAAAAGTTTGGGCACCCATAGTAATGTTAACCTTTTTTCTTTATAGCAATTTGGGTTTTTGCAACAGCTATTTCAGTTTCATATTGTTAGGATCGGGAGGACGGGTAGGCCCAGGAGGTGGATCCACTGGGCTGAACACCTCACCGAGGGCGAGGTGCCCGGTAGCCGGAGCACTATGGGTAGCAGGACAGTCCGTTCAGAGGAGTGGAGTAAAGAAGTCCCTGGGACCACGGAGTCTCTGAAGGCAGTCCGGATGACGGAGCTCAGGTTCGGAGGCCGAGATGATGGCAGGCAGAATCCGATACCAACGGAGTGAGGAGGTGGGTCACCACACGGATCTGGAGATGGTAGGGACTGACGAGACGGCGGACAGTCACCGTTCGTGGTTCAGGAATTGTCAGGACCGGTTGGCGAGGCAGGAACGACTCTACAAGAGAGATATGTGAGTACGAGGCAAAACACAGGAAGACCTGACTCCTAGCTTAGGAAACACGAAGAACAGGCCCCGCCCACTTGGGAACGAACCCCCTATATACCCTGCACCTGAATCTTCAATATCCTGTTGGAGGACGCTGGGCCTTTAAGAGAGGGTCAATGACCGCGCGCGCGCCCTAATGCGCATGCGCGAGGCCCGGGTGCCAGAAGCCAGAGCAGGGAGCGGTGTACAGGAGGCAGGAGCGTTCAGCATCGCAGATGGGCGCCGGGACCGAGGATCGGGTTGCCTGGAGGACGCAGGTGAGTATGCATGGAGGCCGTGGAGCGGGGGACGCCTTGCAAAGGAGCCGGGGAGCGTGGCAGGGGAGCCGGGGAGCATGGCAGGGGAGCCGGTGAGCGTGACACATATATCTAATAACTGATGGACTGAGTAATATTTCTGGATTGAAATGAGGTTTATTGTACTAACAGAAAATGTGCAATCCGCATTTAAACAAAATTTGACCGGTGCAAAAGTATGGGCACCTCAACATAAAAGTGACATTAATATTTTGTAGATCCTCCTTTTGCAAAAATAACAGCCTCTAGTCGCTTCCTGTAGCTTTTAATGAGTTCCTGGATCCTGGATGAAGGTATATTTGACCATTCCTGTTTACAAAACAATTCCAGTTCAGTTAAGTTTGATGGTCGCCGAGCATGGACAGCATGCTTCAAATCATCCCACAGATGTTCAATGATATTCAGGTCTGGGGACTGGGATGGCCATTCCAGAACAATGTAATTGTTCCTCTGCATGAATGCCTGAGTAGATTTGGAGCGGTGTTTTGGATCATTGTCTTGCTGAAATATCCATCCCCTGCGTAACTTCAACTTCGTCACTGATTCTTGCACATTATTGTCAAGAATCTGCTGATACTGAGTTGAATCCATGCGACCCTCAACTTTAACAAGATTCCCGGTGCCAACATTGGCCACACAGCCCCAAAGCATGATGGAACCTCCACCAAATTTTACTGTGGGTAGCATGTGCTTTTCTTGGAATGCCGTGTTTTTTTGCCTTCATGCATAACACCTTTTTGTATGACCAAAAACTCAATCTTTGTTTCATCAGTCCACAGGACCTTCTTCCAAAATGTAACTGGCTTGTCCAAATGTGCTTTTGCATACCTCAGGCGACTCTGTTTGTGGCGTGCTTGCAGAAATGGCTTCTTTCACATCACTCTCCCATACAGCTTCTCCTTGTGCAACGTGCTCTGTATTGTTGACCGATACACATTGACACCATCTGCAGCAAGATGATGCTGCAGGTCTTTGGAGGTGGTCTGTGGATTGTCCTTGACTGTTCTCACCATTCTTCTTCTCTGCCTTTCTGATATTTTTCTTGGCTTGCCACTTCTGGGCTTAACAAGAACTGTACCTGTGTTCTTCCATTTCCTTGCTATGTTCCTCACAGTGGAAACTGACAGTTTAAATCTCTGAGACATGTTTTTGTATCCTTCCCCTGAACAACGATGTTGAATATTCTTTGTTTTCAGATCATTTGAGAGTTGTTTTGAGGAGCCCATGATGTCACTCCTCATAGGAGATTCAAATAGGAGAACAACTTGCAAGTGGCCACCTTAAATACCTTTTCTCATGATTGGATACACCTGCCTATGAGGTTCAAAGCTCAATGAGGTTACAAAACCAATTTAGTGCTTTAGTAAGTCAGTAAAAAGTAGTTAGGAGTGTTCAAATCAAGAAATTGATAAGGGTGCCCATACTTTTGTACCGGTCAAATTTTGTTTAAATGCGGATTGCACATTTTCTGTTAGTACGATAAACCTCATTTCAATCCAGAAATATTACTCAGTCCATCAGTTATTAGATATATGAAACTGAAAAGCTGTTGCAAAAACCCAAATTGTTATAAAGAAAAAAGGTTAACATTAATAGGGGTGCTCAAACTTTTTCATATGACTGTATATATATATATATATATATATATACTATTATATATTATGCTGTATATATGCTCTATATATACTTTGTATTTATACTGAGTATGTTTACTGGATACATTCATGACTGAAAGTGTTGGCACCGTACACATTCATGACTGAAAGTGTTGGCACCCTTGAAATTTTTCCAAAAAATGAAGTCATTCTGTCTGAAAATTATTGCAATTGCACATGTTTTGTTGCACACGTGTACTTCTATTGTTTACATTGGAACAGCATAACAAAAATACAGAGAAAAAAACCCAAATAGGACATAATTTAACACAAAATCCCCAAAATAGGCCTGACAAAATTGTTGGCACCTTTACAAAACTGTGGGTAAACAATTTTGTTTCAAGCTTGTAATGCTCGTTCAAACTAACCTGTGGCACATAACAGGTGTGGGCAATATGAAAATCATACCTGAAACCAGATAAGTTGGAACGTCAACTCAATTTTTGCATTGTGTAACTGTGTGTACTACACTAAGCATGGAGAACAGAAAGTGGAGAGAAGACCATCTGAGGACTTGAGAACCAAAATTGTTTAAAAATATAAACAATCTCAAGGTTACAAATCCATCCCCGAAGATCTTGATGTTTTTTTGTCCATGTTGCACAACATAATCAAGAAGTTTACAACCCATGGAACTGTAGCTGATCTCCCTGGAAGTGGGTGCTGGAAAAAAAATGATGAAAGTTTCCAACGTTGGATAGTCCGGATGATGTATAAGCAGCCCCAATCAAGTTCCGCAGAAATTCAAGCTTTCCTGCAGGTTAATGTTGGATCGCTGGAGTTCCAGGTACCGAGAATTATAAATTCTTGGGTCATTCTTCGTTCTTTACAGTACCTGGTTCACTGGCTGGGTTATGGTCCTGAGAAGAGGACTTGGGTACCAGCTTCTGACATCCATGAGGAGCGTCTGGTTAGGGTATTTCACCACCATCATCCGTAGAGAACTTGTCCTGAGGGTCCATAGGCCGCTGTCACATGGCGTTTTGCTCTAGACTCGCCAACTGTTATGGTGGCATAAGATGCTCTTCAGACCACAGACTCTGACTCGCCTCACTATACTTTTTTTGGTGCTTCTGAGTTGCACAGAGAGACTTGGGCGTCAATCTGCTGTGTGCTCATTAGTGATCAGACTTGCAGGAGATCATTTCTGCTAGCCTGCTGGTTACATTTCTGATCATATGTTGCGGGAGACCTATCACAATTACTCCCCGTCTTTTTTAGATGAAGGAATTTTTCTTCCTTTGACGACGAAAGCTTTCTGCTACTCCAGTCTGTGTGCTGTTGTTTTCCAATCTGGTGATTTACTGCATGTTGCAGTGAAATTCCTCCTTTCTTTTGGTTATTTCCTCCCTGCTTTCGTTTTCCTCCATATCAGTTATCTAATTACTCTGTGAGTGTGCTGTGTGATAGTTTTGGATTCCTCTGTTTGTCTAAAACTGTTGGTTTTTACACGTTCCAGTCCCCCCCCCCAGGTAGGGATGGAGGGGGTACTAGATCAGGCCTGGTCAGAAGTAGGGGTGGGAAGGCAGCCCAGACATTGTTACCATTAAGTGTATCTGTTTGATTAGGGTAAGCTAGGAACCCCAGCCTAAGAGACAGTTTAGGGGCCCCGGTCCCTGGCCACCCTGTGACAAAACGTCCATGCAAGCACCGTGCAACACATGTTACACAAGTCTGGAATGGTAGCACTAAAAAAACGTGTGTGAAGAAGCCTCGATTTCATTATCATAAGGGGCATCAGATCAAGTTTGCAAAAAATGTACGAAAAGTGGACAGTAGAAGATTGGAAATAGGTGATTTGGAGCAATGAGACAAAAGTCAATAACCTAGGCTTTGATGTGTGCCAGTGGGTCTGGAAGAAACAAGTGAAAAATGGACTAATAGATTGAGAAATTGAAGGAACAATTTCTGAATTGTCAAACAGTCAAGTTCAGGTGAGGAATCCTGATGATGTGGGGTTGTTTCATAGTCAAAGGCATTGGATACTGGGGCGGGGCGATGTAGCCGACCAGAGAGGACGCATGGGAAGAGAGCTCCTATAATCCTGATCTTATCCTGGCCATTTACACCCGGTTACCTGACCCATTTACTCACTGACCTGCTGCTGTGACAGGAGACACAATCTGGAGGCTGGCCATTCCCACTGGAGCTATTCCCTGACTCTTGCATGGCGTTGCTGGATCTCCTGAGGCTGGAGAGTGTGGAGCAGCAGCCATCTTCCCTACAGCCTGCATTTTCACAGTGAGCGGCAGAGCATGACTCCGGAGAGCAGTGAGGAGTGACAGATTTATGGCCAGAGGTGAAGACCCAGGAGCGGTGAGCACAGGGAGTTAATCCCTTAGCTGTGTAACTGGCAGTCAGTGAGCAGCAGCGCATTAATGGGCCGGCGGCTGTATAGGAGACTTTAACCCATAGAGTGCTGGAGGGTCTGGAGTGTGTGCCTTGAAACACAGGCCCTGCAGAATCTCCCTGACACATGAAAACAAATAAGTGGCACATATTGAAGTCCCCACGCTGCGCAGGCCTGCATCATCCTGATAAATACACCCTGAGTGCTGTGTTGCCCTGGGACTCCCTTCATTCTTATTATCCACCATATAAGTGGCTGTTTTCTGGCTCTCTGGACGTGGTGAGGAAGTGGAGACAGACATATTACTAAATATACATTATAAAGGCACAGAATCAGACGCACGGGGGCATGATAAGAGAGGGGTGCAGAATCAGCAAATCCCCAGTGTATCAATATGAGTCCCCCTAAACAAAGTGGAGCTATTGACAAACTTAAGGAGTTCGCAAGGGGTGGTCAGGCAGATGCCCCTAAAGTTAAGAGAAATGCCACCCCAAAGGGTTAGGCACTATTGGATGACGGGTCAGAGGATCAAGATGATTTAACCCTGAGGCAGGTGTATGAACAGCTTCTACAAGCAATTTCTACAAGCAACAGCTCCCTCACAGGGAAGATTGAGGAGGTACATTCAGAGGTGGGCCTCCTGCGT
Organism: Anomaloglossus baeobatrachus; assembly: GCF_048569485.1. NCBI lineage: Eukaryota > Metazoa > Chordata > Amphibia > Anura > Aromobatidae > Anomaloglossus > Anomaloglossus baeobatrachus. The sequence goes on along the minus strand of NC_134356.1, from coordinate 346,127,835 downwards.
CAGGACATGCAATCCCTGAGGGCCCGAACAGCGGAAGACGAGAGTGTCTGAACTGGAGGATCAAACTGTAACACTCAAAACAAAAATGACCACAATGGCCGGATCGGCAAATGCATGGCGCCAGAAAGCAGACGATCTGGAGAACCGCATGTGTCAAAACAATATACGAATCATAGGACTGCCAGAGCGCTCGGAAGGTCAGCATCCGGAACAATTCCTGGAGGAGTGGCTGAAATCTAATCTCGGAGATGAGTTCTCCTCGACATTTGCGGTGGAGAGGGTGCACAGAGTTCCAACGAGGCCTCCTATTCCAGGCGCGCCACCACGTCCCTTTTTAACAAGGATGCTCAACTGCAGAGATAGAGACACAGCATTCCGTCTGGCCCGACAGAAGAGCCCACTCAAGTTCAATAATGCTGCGCTCTCGATCTTTCCGGACTTTTCGGTGGCCCTCCAGAAACAGAGGGCCCACTTCATGGAGGTGAAGAAGAAATTAAAGGAGCGGAACATCATCTACTCTATGCTGCACCCTGCCTGGCTCCGCATAGTGCATGAAGGGTCATCTCTGTTTTTAACTACACCTGCTGAGGCTGAGGACTGGCTACAGGTACACCCGAAACCTAAGGGGCGGAAGCAATGAGATTACTTTCCTAGGTGACATTTTCTGTGCCCCCTGGCGACCCTCTTGGCAACCGTGGTTGCTTGAAGCCTCCTTTGGAGACAGATCGGACTTCCCCGTGCCTCGAGTGATGAAGGAATTGGCCAGGAATTGGTTCTTGTGAAATGGGAGCCCTATTTTGTGCACCCTTATACCACCTATACCAGGACACTGTATTCAGTGGTGGTATCCCCATTGATGTTTGAAATGTTTTACAGGACTTATCGGAAAGGTTCTGAAGTTCGATATTGGTTCTTTATGTTTACAGCTGCAATTGCATTAACTTTATTTCTTTGCAGGGACAGGCTTATTCCTGTTGGAGGGTTAACCACACTTAATTGCAGGGCAGAAAGCGTCATATACCTGGGATCCTGGTTCTATAAAAAGATCTATGTGATATGGGGTCAGAGCTGGTATTTATGACCTGAAATGTCAGAGGCCTTAAATCGCCCAAAAAACGTATTAAGGTATTCTCCCAAATTAAGCAAGTCAAGGCCCAACTGGTGGTACTGGTAGAGACTCACCTCACACGGGACACAGCCAGACTAGTAAACAAACCGTGTGTACAATGGTCGGCACATGCGTTCCACACTAGCTACTCCAGGGGTGTCTCTCTATTGGTCCATAGACATATCCGTTGGGAAGTGAAGGTGGTGAGGCGTGACCCGGAGGGGCGATTTGTGTTTATATATGCATCTATAAACTCTAGAGATTATGTGCTGTTATGTATTTACAACCCCCTGCCAGCTCGCATCTCCATTCTTAAACAAGCACTGAGCTTTGCCCTCAATTATCCAGATGCGTATGTGTTATGTATGGGGGATTTTAATCTTGTGATGAATGAGGAGCAGGACAAGTTTCGGATGGATGGAGGGGGACAACATACGGCCACACACTTGACTGATTTGCAGCAATGCGCGGAGGGAGGTGGGTGGATTGACCTTTGGCTACTCCGGCATCCTAATACCCGAGAATATACATGTCATTCTTCTACTAGACGCACGCTGTCCCGACTGGATTATATTTTTGGGTCGAGCAATATCGCAACCTGGGTGGATGACGTGGTACACGGGGTCAGGGGCATATCAGATCACAGCCCAGTGATTCTTACTATGAAGACTAACCAAGGTGTTGGTAAACCCTTTTGGAGGTTAAACCCCTTTTGGTTGAAACTAATAGATCAAAGTGATAGAACTCTGACCCAAATAGCGGATTTCCTGGAAGCCCACCCTAAACCCTGGAATATTAACTTGGTGTGGGACACTCTTAAAGCATACCTTAGAGGGTGTTTGTCCTCAACCATAACATATCTTAAAAGAGTGACTAAAACTGAGGATGATATAGTAGAGGGGAGACTTAGGGACTCAGAGGCAATATATACATCGGCCCAACCAATGGAAATAGGGCGGCCTGGATGCAATCATATAGGTTATATATGCAGCACTCTGAGACCAAGTCCAAACGCAAATTGTTCTTTACCCGACAATCATATGTTGAGCTTGGAAATCAATCCAGTAAATTATTGGCATACAGTCAGGGCCAGAAATATTTGGACAGTGACACAAGTTTTGTTATTTTAACTGTTTACAAAAACATGTTCAGAAATACAATTATATATATAATATGGGCTGAAAGTGCACACTCCCAGCTGCAATATGAGAGTTTTCACATCCAAATCGGAGAAAGGGTTTAGGAATCATAGCTCTGTAATGCATAGCCTCCTCTTTTTCAAGGGACCAAAAGTAATTGGACAAGGGACTCTAAGGGCTGCAATTAACTCTGAAGGCGTCTCCCTCGTTAACCTGTAATCAATGAAGTAGTTAAAAGGTCTGGGGTTGATTACAGGTGTGTGGTTTTGCATTTGGAAGCTGTTGCTGTGACCAGACAACATGCGATCTAAGGAACTCTCAATTGAGGTGAAGCAGAACATCCTGAGGCTGAAAAAAAAGAAAAAATCCATCAGAGAGATAGCAGACATGCTTGGAGTAGCAAAATCAACAGTCGGGTACATTCTGAGATAAAAGGAATTGACTGGTGAGCTTGGGAACTCAAAAAGGCCTGGGTGTCCACGGATGACAACAGTGGTGGATGATCGCCGCATACTTTCTTTGGTGAAGAAGAACCCGTTCACAACATCAACTGAAGTCCAGAACACTCTCAGTGAAGTAGGTGTATCTGTCTCTAAGTCAACAGTAAAGAGAAGACTCCATGAAAGTAAATACCAAGGGTTCACATCTAGATGCAAACCATTCATCAATTCCAAAAATAGACAGGCCAGAGTTAAATTTGCTGAAAAACACCTCATGAAGCCAGCTCAGTTCTGGAAAAGTATTCTATGGACAGATGAGACAAAGATCAACCTGTACCAGAATGATGGGAAGAAAAAAGTTTGGAGAAGAAAGGGAACGGCACATGATCCAAGGCACACCACATCCTCTGTAAAACATGGTGGAGGCAATGTGATGGCATGGGCATGCATGGCTTTCAATGGCACTGGGTCACTTGTGTTTATTGATGACATAACAGCAGACAAGAGTAGCCGGATGAATTCTGAAGTGTACCGGGATATACTTTCAGCCCAGATTCAGCCAAATGCTGCAAAGGTGATCGGACGGCGCTTCATAGTACAGATGGACAATGACCCCAAGCATACAGCCAAAGCTACCCAGGAGTTCATGAGTGCAAAAAAGTGGAACATTCTGCAATGGCCAAGTCAATCACCAGATCTTAACCCAATTGAGCATGCATTTCACTTGCTCAAATCCAGACTTAAGACGGAAAGACCCACAAACAAGCAAGACCTGAAGGCTGCGGCTGTAAAGGCCTGGCAAAGCATTAAGAAGGAGGAAACCCAGCGTTTGGTGATTTCCATGGGTTCCAGACTTAAGGCAGTGATTGCCTCCAAAGGATTCGCAACAAAATATTGAAAATAAAAATATTTTGTTTGTGTTTGGTTTATTTGTCCAATTACTTTTGACCTCCTAAAATGTGGAGTGTTTGTAAAGAAATGTGTACAATTCCTACAATTTCTATCAGATATTTTTGTTCAAACCTTCAAATTAAACGTTACAATCTGCACTTGAATTCTGTTGTAGAGGTTTCATTTCAAATCCAATGTGGTGGCATGCAGAGCCCAACTCGCGAAAATTGTGTCAGTGTCCAAATATTTCTGGACCTAACTGTATATGGTTAGGCAACACAACACTTCAAATACAATATTGGGTATACGGAAGATGGATGGCTCAATAGCTACATCCTCTAAAGATATTTTAGAGTGCTTTTGTGAATACTATAAAACCCTATACACTTCTAGAAATCCTCATGGAGTTCAAAGTTGCGTGACATATTTGTCGGATTTGGAGCTTCCCACTTTGAGTGGATCACAACGGGAGTCTCTTGAGGCGGACATCATATTTGATGAAGTGATTACTGCCATCTCGGATATGGCTAGGGGGAAATCTCCGGGTCTAGATGGCCTTTCCATAGAATTCTATAGTAAATATTGTGACGTATTAGCCCCGATTCTTTTAGAGGTTTTCTCACATTTTTCAGCCGGCGACTCTCTACCTGCCTCCTTGTACGAAGCACATATAGTCGTGCTGAGGAAGGAGGGTAAAGACCCGCTAGACTGCGGTTCATACCGTCCTATATCCCTAGTTAACGTGGATTACAAGATCTTTACCAAAATACTGGCGTCCAGGCTTAATTCAGTCATATTGAGTATAGTTCACCCAGATCAAACCGGATTTATGCCTGGGAAAAACACCTTTTATAAATATAAGACGGGTCCAGTGCATAGTGCAATATAGCACACTGGTCCAGGAGAACGAGTGGGCCTTGGCCTCGCTGGACGCGGCCAAGGCATTTGACTCGGTAGAATGGCCATTTTTATTTGCCTGTCTCTAGAGATTCGCCTTTGGGCCTAAATTCAGTAATTGGATTCATATGTTGTATAGGTCCCCGACAGCCAGGATACTACTCAATGGTGCTATGTCTACACCCTTCTCATTGAATCGGGGCACAAGACAGGGATGCCCTCTGTCTCCAGCATTGTTTGCACTAGTTATTGAAGCTTTGGCAATTAGAATCCGCTCTCATCCACAGATCACTGTAATCACTATAGCCGACCGCACAGATCAAATAGGATTGTATGCGGATGACATGGTTGTCTTCTTAGATCGAGTAAAAGAGACTCTACCGGTGGTTATAGACACTATAGATAAATTTGGGGAGTTTTCGGGACTATGCATCAACTGGGATAAGTCGGCTTTGATGCCATTAATGCATGGGTCGGGAATTTCAATGGAGGTCACCTCTGCAAGTGGTAACTAGCTTTAAATACCTGGGAATACACATACAGAAAGACCATACACTAGACCTGCAGACGAGTATAACACCACTTCTGGAGCACGTTAAACTTAAATATAACTTGTGGAGCAAGCTACCCCTGTCAGTGGTTAGCAGAATAAATTTAATCAAAATGATATTACTTCCAAAGCTTAGTTATACACTACAACATAGTGCAGTATCAGTACCCAAATCCTTCTTCTCAATGTTGAACTCGCTTACTACCTCTTTCATATGGGGGAAATCCAGACCCAAACTTCGGTTATCCATTTTACAGAGATCCAAAAGACTGGGAGGGATGGCTTTACCGGAGTTCTTCCTCTACTACCTCGCGGGACAACTTAGGGCACTAGAGACTTGGATGCCTGGATGTCAGCTGCCAAACTCTGAGAGTCACTTGGCACACGCGGCTGGGACTGATTGTTTAGTGGGTTTTCTGGAATCAGATGGACTGAGAACACCACGGCAATTACCCCTCCTCAGGATGGCAAGATTAGTCTGGCAACAAGCCAAGAGGGTGGTAAACTTCGAAGGGGTGGTGGCGGAACTCCCATTATGGGGGAATAGCCACTTCTATACTCTGAGAGATCACCCCTCGGCGCAATTCTGGGCCACTCACAACGTCAGTGCATTAGGTGATCTTTTTGTCCCGGGAACCACAACCTTCAAGTCCTTTGAACAAGTCCAGATTGAATATAATGTTCTAATATCACAGTTTTTTAGATACCTGCAGATTCACACAGCGATTCAATCCCACAAACAGAAAATTGGAGTGAGGAAATCGATATCATCACTTCCTATGATAGGTATTCTAAAATTACAAGGACCTCGAGGCCTAATGTCAGCTATATATACTTACCTGTTGTCGGTGGGGGTGGAGTTGGACTCCTTGCCAGCCCAGGATAGATGGAAATCTCTAATTCCCTCTCTACAGGGAGAGGAATGGGAAGAGATATTGGAATCTCTGACTGCGGTATCCCCTTCGGTTAATAATAAGTTGATTCAATGCTACATTGTCCACCAGGCATACCTTACTCCAACTCGATTATTTAGTATGGGCCGTTCTCGTACATTGGAGTGCCCGAGGTGTCATCTCTCAGGGGCAAATTTCATACATATGATTTGGAGCTGTCCCAATATATCTTTGTACTGGCGGGGAGTGACATCTCTGCTGACATCGATTGTGTTGATTCCTGTTTTGCGTGACCCTTTGATATGCCTGTTTGGGGTGGTGGAGGAAGAGTCCTGGGATCATTACATGACAATATTCCTCAGAGAGGCATTGTTTCTGGCTAGGAAATTAATAGCTCTGAGGTGGATGGGAGATTCGAATCCAACTGTGCGTTCCTGGGTTAAACTAGTCAATGCAACCATAGTCTATGAGCGGGTGGTATATTATAATAGGGGGTGCCCGGGAAAATTTAACAAAATCTGGGGTTTGTGGAATTCTTCTCCAGACACACTTGCGGAGGTTTGAGGGAGATTATGTGGATAATGGTGGTTCCCGTTAGATGTTGGGATATGAAACACTGTCCAATGGTATATTGAAATATAATAATGCAATGTGACTGTTGTTGTTGTTCTTTCTTTCTTCCTTTTTCTATTCCTCTTTCTATCTTGTTTTCAAAATATGGTCATGTTGATCGTTAGAGCTGTTCTTATGCTCAATATAAAATTAGATATATATGCAAATGGTAAGAAGTATGGATAATAACATTGTTCTATCTTAAGTGCTAAAGATATTATGGACTTTATATGACTGTTCATTGTTATATTCAAATATTACTATCTATATACTGAGCTATTTTTATATGGGAAATGTCAGTTGTACCATGTTTGAAATTGTTAATAAAACGAAGTTAAAAAAAAAAAGGCATGGGATACTTGAGCAGGATGGATGGTGGTCTCAATGCTGAGCTATACGTGAGGATTCTACAAGACGAGTAACTTCATACACTCGAGTAATATGTGACGACATAGTGTACCAGCCGGACAACGACCCCAAGCATACTTCAAGATTGGTGAAGAAATGGTTAAATAACAATGACGTAGAGGTGCTGGATTGGCTACTACAGTCCCCAGACCTCAACCCAATCGAAAACTTGTGGGTAGGATAGAAGAAAAAGCTGTATACATAATGGAGTTAGTTGACCAGTATGCACCAACTTTGGGAATGCGAGCTGGGATCAGATTTCAGTCAGAGCATGCCCTGCAAAATTCAGGAAGTGTTGAAAGCCAAAGGTGGATTTACAACATAGTAACAAAATAATAAAAATTTAAATTTTGATTTTTAAGAACAAAACAGTAACAATGAAGTGATATGACAAGAATTTTGTGGTGGTGGGATATGGGGGAGGTGTATCATGGTGTGCAGATTCCTATTTTAAGCTTGGTTCACTGTCCATTATTTGTACTGCTTGTGTGTACATTGTATTGTCTGTAGGTAATCACCTCCTGTAGTGCAAGGTTATCGCTTCTTGAAGCACTTCTATCCCTAGGTGTGGGGGGAGGTGGGCCTGGAATCCACCTACTGTAAACTCTTTGGGGGGAAGAGACAGTCTGTTGGAAAACCTGAAGAGGGAAGGGAGAAGATTGAACCTCTGAGGGAAGCTGTGGCTTCTCAGAGAGACCTGGACATTTATTTATCGCTTTCTGGACTATATTCGTGTTTCTTTACTAATTTTACCCTCGGTTTTGTGGATGATGTTATAGACCATTTGATTTGCTTGTAATAAATGCCTATTGGATTGTTCACTCATCTCTCACTGTGTTTATTGTGTGATATGGGAGAAGGACCCCGTCACAACTGGTGGCAGCAGTGGGATCAACAGAGCGCAGCCTAATGGAGAGCCACCCACAGAGTGAGTACAGAAACTGGACCGCATCCAGTCTAAAGGAGAGAGCCAAAGATCTGGGCCTGAACTACCAGGGACCGAGTAAAGAAGCCTTGATTGATCTACTTGTGTGTGAGAGCCAGTCCACCTCTTTCCAGATGTCTGATGGACAAGCACTGGGATGCCATCACCCCAGACTCACATTGGGCACAGTTTTGAGACCTCCCATGCACCACGGGGGGAACGTTTAGGATGTATGCCCATAAGATGTCCCAGGCATGTCGGAGATGGCTGGAAGCAGAAGACGCCTTCACTGTGGAAGATGTTATGCAGGTATTTTTTATAGAACAATTTCTTTACAAGTGTCCTTCAGAAACATGGCAGTGGGCCAGAGAGCGCACACCGTGCACCTTGGATAGAGCTGCTGCCCTGGCTGATGAAGCCCTTACTATCCAACTGCAATGGAGGGGGCTTCTGGACAATAAGACACAGCCTGCTCCTGCTCCCTGGCCCTCTCCAGTTATATCTGCCCCTCCAACCAGCCACAGTGCAATGACATCCACGGCTCACAATCCTGGGCCCCAATAGTTCCAACCACGCCCTGGGGGAATCACAGAGAGGAGATGTTATGGGTGCGGACAACCTGGACACCTGCAATCCAGTTGTCCCGCAAGGACTCGGAGGGACCCCCTCGCACCTCCATCTCGTCTGGTGCATTTTGTGCATTCCATCCCACCTGAGGAAGAGTTACCACCACCTCCACCAGAGTGTACCGCTGACCCCTGCACCATAGATGCCCCTGTTGGAGTGTATGGCCTCCGGTTTTTATCACCAGGTTCTCCTATTGCCTTCTCCAGAATGCACATTGGAAGGAGTACGACACAGAGCAGATGTTATTGATGTGGGCAGCCTGGGCATTTGCAAAACACTTGCCCTGCTGGTCGATTGAGGATGACCTTGCACCAAATCGACCTGTTCATTCTCTACAGCCAAACACAATGGGGGAAGAGTTCTCACCCCTTCAAGTTGACTTGCCTAATGACTCAGACACTCGTGGTCGACAACTAGGGGTTTATGGGATGCGAGCCACAACCCCAAGTACCTCTTACCATCAAAGTAAGCACTTACAGGAGGTCGTGCTGGATGGACAGAGGGTTATTGGATTTTGTGACTCCGGGGCATTTCCCACAATAGCTGATCCCCAAGTGGTTCGGCCAGAGGCGATACATCATGGACCAGGGATTGTTATTGAATTGGCTGGAGGACAAAGGAGGAGTATCCCAAAGGTGAATGCAGATCTGGACTCTGGCTTTGGGGTCAAGCAATGTTTGGTTGGAGTGATGAGCATCTGCCTGCAGATATTCTCCTTGGACATGTAGGAGATCTACAATGCCGATTTGTGGGTGCAGGAAACACAGTTTGAGTGAAGGAGGACACAAAGGGAAGTTTGTCCTTCCAACTCTACCGCTGTACAAGAGACTATCTACAGCATCTCCATCCAATACAAGCATGGAAGCCAAGACCAGAATGCTGATGGACTGTCCGAGCAAGAAGAACCATAGACTATCCACAGCTGAGCAACATTGACTTAAGTGAGATGACCAGAGGTCTGTGTAGACCTCATGGCATACTCACTTATTCAGAAGGAGGGAGAGGTTGTGATGGTGGGATATGGGGGAGGTGTATAATTTTGTGCAGATTCCTATTTTAAGCTTGGTTCACTGTCCATTAATTGTATTGCTTGTATGTACATTGTATTGTCTGTAGGTAATCACCCCCTGTAGTGCAAGGTTATAGCTTCTTGAAGCACTTCTATCCCTAGGTGTGGGCAGAGGTGGGCCTGGAATCCGCCTACTGTAAACTCTCTGCTTAACAGGGGAGAAGAGACAGTCTGTTGGAGAACTTGAAGAGGGAAGCAAGAAGATTGAACCTCTGAGGGAAGCTGTGGCTTCTCAGAGAGACCTGGACATTAATTTATCATTTTCTGGACTATATTCGTGTTTCTTTACTAATTTTACCCTCGGTTTTGTGGATTATGTTATAGACCGTTTGATTTGCTTGGAATAAATGCTTATTGGATTGCTCACTCATCTCTCACTCTGTTGATTGTGTGATATGGGAGAAGGACCCTGTCACAAATTTGTATAACTAGTCTTATGCTAAATAGTTGGAAGTCAAATTTATGTATGATATAGCCATGATGATTGTCTATGAAATTAAGTTAGCCTCACTCTCAAACCTGTAGTGGATGGTGAGATATGGAGCCTGGAAGTCAAACATTCAAAACATTGTTACCGTCAGTGTATGGATATTCTGTCCTGTATATTTACTATGTGTACTATCCAGTATATACACTACACTGAATTTTTACTATCTAGGTATACTGTCATGTATATTTACTATGCCTTGACAAAGTATTCATACCTCTTGAATATTTCCACATTTTTCCCTTTAAACCCACAAACTTAAATTAATTTTATTGAGATTTTATGTGATATACCAAGACAAAGTAGTAAGTATTTGTTAAAATTTTAAACAATTGGTACTTTTTATTAAAGTATTTTTAAAAATATAAATCTGAAAATTGTGTTGTGCATTTCTGTTCAGCCATCCTGAGTCAGTTATTTGTAGGACCACCTTTCACAGTAATTATTGCTGGAAAGCTTTAAGGGTATGTTTATGCTTACTAAAGGGAACCTCTCAGCCTATTCCTCCCCATCCATCTTTTCCCAGCCCTGTTCCTGGTGATTGACAGATTTCTCACTATGGGAGAGACCTGTTCACCACCTTCAGTAGCACTGGGAAAAGTCATCCAGGGACCATGGCCAAATACAAAACTAGTCCAGCTTCACCCCGAGGAAGCCCACGCGAAATGTGGTTAGGGGTTAGATCAGTGCATCATACCACCTGGGATCATCATGGGTGAGTGTAGCAAATAATGTCTGTATGCATATTGCTATATAACGATTAGTATTTGTATTACCTGCATATGTACCCTATTGGAGACATGTTTCTTCCCCTTTAGACTCTTGGTATTTGGCACTAGGCACTTTAGCTTTTTTGCAGTCCTGCACCATGCACTTTTTATCAGTATCGTACTGCTTTGTCTGTTTGTATTTATGCTTAAAGGGAACCTGTCACATACAATATGCGTTCTGAACTATCAGCAGACACATGTGTGCCCTAATTACACCTCCCTACCCATCCCTGTGCTGTAAAATTGTATAATATAAAAGTAATAAAAAACGTTTTATTACTTACATATTTCCTATGTAAGAGCTCATCGCCTCATGGGAGCCGCATCACCCTGTGGGCGTTTGCATACTTTCCATGGTATCACGTCCCTGTGGGCGTGATACCATGGATTCACATGAGTGACATCCCCCTTTTTGTTAGGTCCGGGTGATGGTGGATCCTCTGGGCCATGTACCGGACTCCCCCAGTGAGGCTACCTGGAGCTAACCCCTATACAGGGACTGTCCAGTCACCCCACCAGAGGGCCTAGGTACACGGTAGCCAGAATACTAGCGGAACCGGGTTAGCGTCCCACAGGAACGGGTAAAACGGAGTCTTTGGAGCCACAGAGTCCTCAGAGATAATTACGGAAGTCCAGTATGGGTGACGGTTAGGAAGCTCAGGTGGGATCCGAGTTAGCTGGGTGTGATGGAAGGCAGCTGGGTGAGGTCGGAGATACCAGACAGGCACAGGCTGCCGAAACGGTGGTTGGATTCCCCGCCGACGGACACCTGAGGACCTCTTGGCAAGACTGGATTCAGGGACCGGTTACGGAGGCAGAGCAGGCTCTACGGAAGAGACAAGGTCTTTAGTATGAGTAAGACACAAGGGGACCTGGACTTCTAGCTTGCAGAACTCGACGAACAGGCGACGCCCTCCAGGCAGGGAGCTCCTAATATACCTGACCCTGACTGACCGCGCGCACGCCCTAATGCACATGCGTGACGCCCGGGTGCCGGAGGCCAGAGCAGGGAGTGGTGCCGAGGAGGACGTGTGGCTGGAGGCAGGGGACCCGGGGACCGGAGCGGTGAGTGAGAAACGACGTCGGGACCCGGGGAGCGTGACACTTTTACTCCTTCAGAATCCCGCGCGTGCTCTCTTACCATTCCTGCAGCCTTTTCCGAGTGCTCGTTGTCAGTTTCAGACGCGCTCTACGCAAGATCAAAAGAGTCTGATCATGCGCAGAGCGCGTCAAAAGCCGGCGAGTGAACACCCGGAAAAGGTTGCGGGAATGATAAGTGCAAACACACGTGGAATCTGAAGGAGCAAAAGGGAGACGTCGCTCATGTGAATCCATGGTATCACGCCCACAGGGGTGTGATACCTTGGAAAGTATACAAACACCCATAGGGCGATGTGATGCCCATGGAGCGACGAGCTCTGCTATTTACATAGGAAATATGTAAGTAATAAAACGTTTATTACTTTCATATTACACAATTTTACAACACAGGAATGGGTAGGGAGGTGTAATTAGGGCACAGATGCATCTGCTGATAGGTCAGAACACATATTGTATGTGACAGGTTCCCTTTAATAAAATCTTTATACATTTTTTTCTAATATGGTAGGGATTTTTATGGCTCCATACTGTTATAGTTTAATTTCTGTGGAGGAGCTTTTCACAGCTGTTCCAGCAAATGTATGAATCCTTATTCTCAGTACTCACTTGAGTTTACTGAAAAATCTTATCTAGGTTTTCAGATGCGTCTTTTATTAATGGTGTAAAAGTTGGAAAATACAAACAAGAATTCCTGAATAGCTGTTTCTTCTTGATTCTCCCTCACAAAAATCAGAATAGAAAGTGATAAAAAAAATTATGTGGCCTAAAAAGGTACCAATGTAAACTCCAACTCATCCTGCAAAACACAAGTCCTCACATGGTTCTGTTGCCAGAAAAATAGAAAAATTATAGACTACAAAATTTTGTGATGCAAAAAACCTTTATTTTTTTTAAAAAGCATTTTTAGCATGATAGTAGCCAAACCTAAAAAAAAACCCCAATATAAATCTGGTATCCCTGTAATCATACTGACTGAAGGAATAAAGCTGCCGTATCACTTATACTGCAAGGTAAACAGCATAAAAAATAAATAAATAAATAAATAAATAAAGGCAATTCTTCACCTGCTGTTTAATTGTTCATTCTGCCTTCCAGAGATGTATGATGCAGCTCATATTTATCCTGCTTTCTACGGTGAATGCTTACACTAAGAATTACATGTAAATCGTGATTCAGATAAAATTTGCAATGGAAAATTCACTATAATGAAGCCGATGGAGTCACTTAGAACTCCCATATGACCTGTGGTCCGCCTGTGTCTATCTTTTTACACGTCTTTTTAGGCATGCACAAAAATACGGTCATCAACAGTTTTGTAGATAGAAACCCTAATCTAAGCATTCAGCATAGAGTACGGGATAAATGTGAACTGATTCAAAATGTTCTGTACCCCAAATTGCCACCAAATAGCATTCATTTCAACCAACAAAAGCACAAGTCCCCACTCCGGTCCATGATCTGTTAATGGAAATATAAGGAGCTTCCATGTTTCTGGTAACATAAAGGCTCTGAAAAAATGCTATGGCTCCCCTCTCAAAAAAAATTCCGGCAAAATCTGTTCTCCAAAATCCAAATGCCCCCTTTCTTCAGATCCCCACAATATGCCTAAGCCACAGTTAGATTCCACATGTTTGACATTGTTGTAGTGGGGAGAGTACGCTCAATTTATGGTTGCAGGCTTCCAGAAGCACAAGCTTGGCACAATATACAGGCACTACAATGTACTGGACTCGACAAGGGCTTATTTGTAGAGATGAGCGAACCTAATTTTCGGTTTTTGAACCGAATACCAAATTTAAAAATCAAGGTTCGGGTTTTGGATGCTTTACGTGCGAACAAAACTCACGCGAGCAAAGCAGGCATGCTTGGTGCTCAGCCCTGTGCAATCCGCTTGCAGTATTTGAACGGTGCAAACTGGAGGCAACAACAGAATGATCACATGCAGTGTGCAACAAAAAAAAAATTTTGAAAAAGCCCTCACGCCCTCCCCTGGAAGTAATCTGCCATAAGCTGAACTGGCTGTACGTGGGCGAAGACTCAAACTGCCAATCAGTGACTTGATCCGGGGTTCGGGTCAAGCTCGAGCCTGTGGAGCTAGGCTTGTTTGCCGCCGGTGTGACGCCCTGGCAAAACCAGGTAGTCACAGATAGGCCCCCGCATAACACCCTTCCCTCACATAGGAAACACACAGCCGACCTAAAACCCTAGTCACCCCCCATTAGGGAAAGACAGACACACCAGTGGGCAGGACCAGGTGGTTGGACACGCCCACCCAGGGGTCCAGACAGTCTGGGGCAGGAAAACAAGCAGTTCGGAGTCAGATTAAGTTTGTAGTTCAAGTTGAGAGGAGTGTGGGCTGGAGCTAGGTGTAGCTCCAGCAGAGGAGGTTCAAGTTGAACGGTGCCAGGGTAGGAGCCCTGGTGACTTTGGCTAGGTAGCAGATGGTGATCTCCGTCAGCAGGAGATGGGAAGACAGCTCAGCAGAACCGAGGTGGACCGGGACAGGGTTGTAGCCCGCCGGTACCGATTCGGGGAACCGACCCGGAAACCGAAGCACAAAGGGGGGTACTCGGACCCTGAAGCCAGGACTGGAAACCAGCAGCCTGGTTAATTAACCGATTGAGGCCAGGACTAGAGGTCCTGTCCCACCCAAAGTCCCTCATAGAAGACAACAGCCCACCGATAGGGATAGGAGGTCACCTCCAGGGCCCATAGATCCCACAGGCCAGCGCCTGCGGGCATGGCTCCTTAGGCCACATCCACCCGAGAGCGGACTCCTGAGTTCCAGACTAGGAAGTCCACCTTACACAAAGTCAGTGCAGAGGAAAAGGATAGAGACCACCAGCCCGGGTGGGGGATCCGAATGCAACCGGCCGCGGCGCCAGCCACCAGCACCTTGGTTTACCAAAGACTCATGTGATTTATTGACTGTGAGTAATCAAGCACCCCCTTGCCGTCGCTATACCCTGCACGAAGTCACTGGGTCCCGGGGCAACCATCCTTACCCACGGAGAGGTTCATATCTAGCTGCCACTACATCTCCCCTGGGTGCCCCATAACAGCAGTGGTGGTGTCCCAACTCACCACACACCGTGGGTGGCGTCACGAACTTACTACGGCCTCGCCCATACATCTACGTCCCCCCCATTTATTCGGCGTGTCCGCGAGACCCCCGGGTCCGGAGACTCTTGAGCCACCCCCTTAGGAGATCCAGATCCAAGCAGCGGCAGCTGCTGGCATAGGGGCGGCACACCGGAAAACCAAGTTTCAACAGAACTGCTCATCTCTACTTATTTGCAATTTTTAATTCTGCAACATTCACTGCGTTTAACAGCATAGATGTTTTCCAGATACTAAGTTGTCACTACACCCATAGGTGAATTTCCAGAGGGGTGTGATTTCCAAAATGTGGTCACTTGAGGGGATTTCTGTTCTTCTGGCACTTAGGGGCTTTGCAAATGTAGTCCACAAACTAATCTAGGAAAATCGGTGCTCCGAAAATTAAATGGTGCTAATTTCCTCATGAACACTGCAGTTTGCCCAAACAGTACTGTGCAATCATATGTGGGGTATTGCTACGTTAAGAAGAAATTGTGTAATGTATTATGAGGCCTTGGTGACATGGAACCTGCAAACCATTCCAACTAAATCTGAACTCCAATTTTGTGCTCCTTCCCTTCTCTACTTTGTACTGTGCCTTACTGTGTTTTAGACACATATGGGGTACTCACAAAGTCAGGAGAAATTGAACAAAAAATTGTACTGTGCATTTTTTCCTGTTACGCTTGTGAAAATGAAAGGTTTGAGGTTAAAGCAACATTTTTGTGGTACAAATGAATTTTTTATTTTCAAGGCTTAATGTTTTAAAATTCTATGAAGCACCTGGGGGTTCAATGTGCTCATCAAACATCTAGTTAAATTCTTTGAAGGGTCTAGTTTCCAAAATGGGGTTACTTGTAGAGGAGCTCCACTGTTTAGGCAGCTCAGGGACTGTCCAAATGCAACATGTTATCCGCTAACAATTTCAGCCAATTTTGCACTCAAAACGTTCCTTGTAAGGCCTGATGTGCACCCAAACAGTAAATTTCCACCAGATATGAGGTATTGGCGCACTGAGGAAAAATTGCTCACCAATTTGTCTGGTATATTTTCTTCTGTTATCTTTGTGAATATGAAGAATTTGAGGTTAAAGCAACATATGTGGTAAAAATGTATTCTTTTTATTTTCACTGCTTAATGTTATAAAATTCTGTGAAGCACCTGTCCAAACACGACATTGCATCCGCTAACAATACCAGCAATTTAGTGTTCAAAAAGTCACATGGCACTCCTTCCCTTCTGAGCCCTGCCGTGCGCCCAAACAGTAGATTTCCACCATGTATGAAGCATTGGTGTACTCAGGAGAAATTGCACAGCAAATTGTTAGGTTAATTTTCTCTTGTTACCCTTCAGAAAATGCAAACTTTTTTGCTAAAGTAACATTTTTGGGGAAAAAAGTAAAGCTTTCATTTTTTATTTCCACAATGCTTTACTTCCTGTGAAGCACTTAAAGGGTTAATAAACTTTTTGAATTTTGTTTTGAGCAGTTTGAGGGTTGCAGTTATTAGAATGGTGTCACTTTTGGGTATTTTCTGTCATATAGGCACCTCAGAGTCACTTCAAATATGATGCGACCGCTAAAAATAATGGTTTTGTAAATTTTGTTGAAAAAAATAATTTCTGATAAACTTTCAACTTTTCTAACTTATGAACAAAAAAAAAAAATTATCTTTTAAAAATTGTGCTGATGTAAAGTAGAGAAGTGGGAAATGTTATTTATTAACTGTTATCTGTGATATAACTCTCCGGTTTAAGGGCATAAAAATTCAAATTTTGAAAATTGCAAAATTTTCGCAAAACTTCCGATATTCTCACAAATAAACGCAAAAAAAATATTGTTATAAATTTACCACCATCGTGAACTACAACATGACAAGAAAAAACAGTCTCAGAATCACTGGGATCCATTAAAGCGTTCCAGAGTAATTGCCTGTCAAAGTGATACGGGTCAGAATTGAAAAAGTTGGCCTGGTCAGGAAGGTGATAACAGGCTCAGGGGTAAAAGGGTTAAGATTGCTGTCAGGGTATTTTTTTATTATGTTTCTTTCCTAGTCTTGAGTGGTTTGAATAAGTAACAGAAATTAGGTATCAATATTTTATGTTATGTAAGTGTGCAGTTTATTGATCCCATATAATAAATAAGATGGCAATTTTGCTGAAGGAATAAGGTGCTTTCTATATGTTTATTTAATGGGTTTGGTGTGCTAAATACATTTAATCAAGAACGCAGTGGAACAGTCAACAAATTCCTGTTAAATATAACATTTTTTACAGATTTATAAATATATTTTGTCAATAGGGGGCAGTACAATTGTAGTTGTCCTACCATTATTTATTAATTTTTTAGTGATAACATATTTTGCAGCACTGCCCAGAGATTGTTGTCATACATATTAGACCCTTTGCATTTTTCAATTCTTTAACAAGCCAAATAAATAACCCAGTACTGTGTTTTTGGTGTGCAGGAGGAAACCAGAGTACCTATCAGTACTTTATTGAGTATATTTATCTTGGTCTTTTCATTGGATAAATGGATTGAAAGGTAATTTAAAATATGTTCATACTGTAAACCTGTAATACTTTTCTTCTAGTACTACTTCTACTACAAGATATGATGTCACCTCGCAAGTTCCCAAAATTCAAATATAAATTCTGATTACTGTGGTTGTTAACATGCGGAAATAAAAGTAAACCTCATAAAAAAGCACTTTGCTTAAGGCCTCATTCAGACGCCTGTGTTTAAACATAAACATGAAAAAAATGGTACCCTGTCATCAGTGTTTTGGTTCAGTGCGTCATCAGTGTGATATCCATGTTTTTACCATCAGTGTGTCATCAGTGTTATTTATGGGTGGATAAATAAATTGCAAACCTTCTCCTATCCTTTTGCTATGTTAAATATGGATAGCACACAGATGTTACCTGTATGCCATCCGTGTGCTGTATTATTGTTTCACAGACCTATAGGCCCTTTTCATCTATAATACCAGAAAAATGGACATGCCTCAGTGAGTTTTAAATGAACACATGGTCAGTGAAAAAACATGGACATGAGAATAGTACCATAGATTATAGGTATGTGTCATAAGGAGAGCTGAATGAGGCCTTAAAAACATCTCTTACCTATAATTACTTAGAAAGAAAAAAATGAAGAAAAATGCTGTGTCATCAGAAAATAAACTTTTGTTTAAATAAAATTTTCATGATAAACTGTTTTACTTTTCAATGTTTTTTTCCCCCAAAATTTTGTAATTTACATTATTTTCCTAAAACATGATTTTCTTCATTACTTTGGCTGCTAAGCATAACAATAAATTGATACTCCCTGTTTTCATGGGCTCAATCAGATGAGCATAATTTTCTGTTCATATTCAAAATATATAATTGTGTAAATCCAGGAAGGATTTTAAGTGAACCTGTCAGGTCCAACTTTGAGCACTTCTGGGTGCATATCTAGAATCCTTGCCTAAATATCCCAGTATTTATTAGCAATTAGTTATTGCATTATTCAAATTTTTAATGTTTTTGTAACAGACACATTTTCTGTTTAGTTTTTGTGTTCATTAAGTACAAAAAATGTAGATGTACAATTTTTTGATTGTGAGCTGACTTAACTATTATGATACATATACTTTTAATTATTGTTGAGACTTTGTTTTTTGGTGAAACTAATTTGCGCTATCAACATATTTTCATGCTACTATTTTTTGGGCATTCATGTAAATTTGATGTACCTGTTAACTAATTTTTACAATTCTGAACCAATTTATTCTAATTTTTATATTTTATTTTTTGCACTTTTTGAGCACACATTTTTTGCTTGTATTTTCATTTATTTTACTGGTTACCCATACATTTTAGAAATGTTTTTGTAGTTCTAGGTATACAAACAGAACTATAACAAAGGATACCACGTGAATCTGAAACGTGTCACATTGGAATCACTCCGTCCGGTCCATGTGTGCTCTGTATTTGCTCTTAAGTTCTTAACTGAATAAAAAAGCTAATTTTTTAACGCACCCAATCGCTGGACACCTCCTCTTTCTCTACAAATAGAATTTAGGTCCAAATACTGGTCCCACCCCGAAGAAGCCTGTTTGGTGGTAAAAAAAACACCGGACCAGGCTTTACTAATCAGTATTGCTGCAAGGTTGTTGCCTATGGATATTTTTAATAAATGTACTTTTTAATATGTTTATATGTATAATCAATCAATCAATCACTCAATCAATCACTTTATACCTTGATTGGTGGTTTTGCCCTGTATACTTTTTCAATCGGAGAGGTTGCTCTCCACATTGCTCAAAGCGACAGGATATTTAAGATCTTTTATTCAAAAATCAAGATCATACAGGAATGTCAAGCTGTGTCAAGCCCAACTTGTTTATATTAGATTTTTTTTCCTGGTTTAGAAACGGTGGCCAGTAATCATCATCACTGCATTGGATTTTGAAATCCACTGGTGTTGAAGTGCTATGTATCTGTTCTTTTCTGTTTGTCAATGCAAGTTTAAAAATGTATAAAATTATAAATGCACATAATTGTATCATAGAAACATCTGACTAGAAGGTCTACAAACACCAAAAAAGTGTTTGTGAAAGCCAAAACTTGTGTCAGTGTCAAAAGTTTTGGAAATGTCCGTATATTGTGACATTTTTCATATGTCCTTTAATGACATCTGTTTTATACATCCAAAACCTTAAAATAATTGCCTACGTGATCTTTGCAATGAATCTGACAAGTTGCACTCCAAATTATATGAAGCTGCAGGACATTGAAAATCTTTTATTGAAGCTCAACACTGAAGTGTCGAAGTTGGCTGTGTCAAGCCTAGATGGATTTACATAAGACTTTTTTCCCCAGATTTTTTAAACAGCAGCGAGTGATCACCATCACCGCATTGGATTTTGAAAACCCTGGTGTTGAACTGCTATATGTCTATACATTTATTTTACATGTTGGTACTAACCCGGTTTGTTCGCAGCAGCTCCATTTGGGAAAATGGATTGTTTCGACGTCTTACCTATTTGCATATTGTGATGGGGTTACTCACTCAGCTTGCTTCTTAGGATAATGACAGGAACAGTTTCTCTTAAAAAGTCCTGCAGGTTTATCTTAACAGCACATAAACCACTTTCTAGCAACATAATACAAAGCCTCTTCCAGCTTAAAGGAACATACACATGGTTTTCAGTCTGTTTCACTTGCAGAATGCCCGCCAGGGTTGGATACCACATCTACCTAGAAGTATCCCAATAGAGGAGTAGCAGTATTCACACACGTGAGATCCCCAAAACACAAAACATGTGAGATCCCCCATATTCTTGTTAACCAGCAAAGGTATAGCAGACAGCTGATATATCAGGCTGGGACGGTCCATGGTTATTTGGCCCTTCCCAGCCTAAAATCACAAGCCCACAGCTGCCCCAGAATTAACACATCATATTAGATGTGCCAATTCTAGCACTTCACCTCAGCTCTTGCCAATTGCCTTGGTGCATTGCAAATCGGGGTAATGGTTGTTTGGGTTGATGTCAGCTGTGTAGTGTCATCTGGCATCAAGCCCTGGTGTTAGTAATGCAGAGGTGTCTGTCAGACACCCTTATTACTAACCTAGTAAGTAAAAAGTAAAAAAACATACACACAAAAATAAACACTCCCACACACTTTCCCTGGTTCACCATTTTATATATTAAAAAAAAATCCATTTAGATCCAGCGTAGTCCAGGGATTCCAACATAGTCTGAAAATGGAAACCTAAAAGACATAAAAGAGAAATGAAAACAAGACACTGGCCTCGTTCATCAATTTATTAGAAAGGAAAGTCTCTAGCTCTGACGTAGTCCAGCGGTTCCCATGATGTTCCTGGATTACATAGATCATAGGGTAATTGAGCGCAACATGTGAGCAAAGCAAGGGTCACTACTATTAATGAGTGGACCCGTGCAAAGTTCATTTTGCCAGGTTCAGATGGATTTTAGATAAAGTTCGCACTTGACCTGCACCCCAATGGAAGTCATTAATTGGGCAGTTCAGGTCTCCACCCACATGCAGCCAGTTATAAACAGAACACTTCCAGGGGAGGGTAGGTGGGGTTTTTCCATTTTTTTGGTGCACACTACATCTGATCACTCTGTTGTTACCCCCAGTGCGAGAGCTTAAAACACTTCAAGCAGCTCATACCCGGCTGAGCACCCCCAGCACAGAGTACTCCAACACATCAATGCTCATGCGAGTGGTCAGCAGCATACGTAAAGCACCCGAACTCTGAACCCAAACTCAGTTTTTTTGTAAAGTTTGTGTTTGGAAAAATACAAAACCTCGGATTTGCTCATCACCAGACATGACATATGATGTAAATATACGCCATATGTCAGGAAGAGATTAAAATCTTGCTTTTCAAAGGGGGTGTAGTCATTTATGGTGAGCACTGTACCTTTGGCAATAGGACTGAATGAAAAACCAAAATTCATTGATTACGTGTGTCCAGTAATTTTGGCCTTAACGTGTATATTACAAAGTTACTAATCGTCAATTATAATGTTGATTAATGACAAACAAAAATATGGTTACTTTTTAAGTATCAATTCAGCTAAAATTGACCTCAGGGAATTGTGTGTTTTTTAAACCATCTGTATTATATAATTACAGAGAAGTAAAACACTGAGAAGAATATGTTTCTCATGAGGCTTTTTATGACAGCTGTTTACAGTTGTTCTCAGATATCTTGTGCCTCGTCATGAGGAAGATCTCATTTTATGAAATTGGCACTTACGTTAGAAATCATACTAAAATGTCTGTCTCTATGAATTTTACATGTCAAATTACCATTATCTTTTTTTTGCCTTTGCACAGAATAACTTTTGACACGTTTTTCCTAATTGGTTTCCTTATTTTGTTTTATTTGTATTATGTGCCCTAGAATCTGAGAAATATAATGAAAAAATATCCTTCTGTATAAACATCTGACAATCTAATATACTGTATGTGAAAAAGATTAAGATATTACTTTTATTCTATCTTTTATAGTGATTGTGGTAATCTAAAATAAACATTGCCAGGTCTGAATTTTGAAGTATTTAATCCTATTTGTTCAATGTATTTCATTTTCATGTTTAATGTTATCTCCAATAAGCTTTCGCCGGCTATTTGTCAGAGGGTTTTTGAGAATGGAGAGGTTTGCACTGATAGCAGATGAATAAGCTCAATGACATTTTATATCTGTGGCTAGACTGAGGCTTATAAGAGGAATATCTCAAGATATGTGAAGAAAACTTTAGTTGCTCATGCTGAAAATCTTGTTTTTATAGACTAGAGACACAAATACAGCCTTTTATGCTGATTGAAATCACTTTTTGTTTAAATTTCTATTACTTTTTTGTTAACATAACCTTATATAATTTTATTGAGTGTAGAACTGCAGCCATGTGAAGGACAAGCTTTATTAATGCCCAAGGGACTTGAAGTTCAGCACTTATTTTCAGCTAACATGCAGCATTCCCTTCTGACCCATTGTCTGCACCATGATTAACCCCTTCACCCTAGGGCCATTTTCTGTTTTTCATTTTTTTGCTCCCCTCCTTCTGAAAGCCATAACTTTTTTATTTTTACATCAATCTTGCCATATGAGGGCTTGTTTTTTATGGGACGAGTTGTACTTCTAAATGAAACCATATGTTTTACCATATAGTGTACTGGAAAAAAAATTCCAAGTGCGTAACAATTGCAAAAAAAGTGATTGCACGATTGTTTTGAGGATATTTTGACAGCGTGACTTAAGGAGTTAACAGGCGCAAGTGGATGGCGGATTTTCCCACGCAATGGAGACACACATGTCTGCTGTTCAAATCAGTGTGTGCGTGTGTGGGGATCGCTGCTGGCTCACCGCAGGAGCCGATGGTGATCACCTCTTCATGATTTTGGACGTATCGGTAAGTCCTTGGTCGTAAAGGGGTTAAAGGGAATCTGTCAGCAGGTGTTTGCTATTTCATCTCACAGCAACATAAAGTAGGCGAGGAGATTCTGAATCCCATGGTATATCACTTAGATTACTGGGTGCAGCCCTCACATACTCAAAGAATTGAGTTTTAATCATGTAGCTGAGTTGGGAGAGCTGTCCCTGCCCACACCAGTCTCTCAATAGAGATTGTACATTGACTGGGAGGTGACAATCACAGCAGGGCACGTGTTGGACTCTTGTACACATGCCAGCTAGAACTAGCAATGTTAATCACAGGGTGATAAAGCCTTTAGTTTAAGTTAACAATAGCTCACACACAGATAAGAGAGTCATAGTTGCTTTTTGTTTTTGAACCCCTACATCGTGCTATCCTCAGCTTACATAGCAAAAACCTGCTGATAGATTGTCTTTAAAATGTTGCAAAATGTAATGGTTTAAAAGAAAAGAAAAACACAGACAGTAAGCAGCAAAATTGTAAATGCCACTGTGGCTAAAAGGTACATTTACACAACCATGTAACATGTCCTAGTAATGTCTGTTTTATCTTGGACAGCACCCGTAGAGTCTCATTGAGAAATACAAAGCCATTTCTCTGGTCTGTGAGACTCAGAGCATATTCTGTTGTTATTCATGTGCAGATCAACTTTGAGAAATAAAGTCTTTATGCATCTGTGTAAAATGGATGACACATAGAAGACATATTTTGTACTTCAGAGTTTCATCTGAGTTTCAATCATTTTTAACTAATACATTGTTAACATCTTCACAGCATCCACCGTACATGTACGGTGCCACAGAAGGTGCGGTGCCACAGAAGGTGCGCTCCCGCAAACTGCCATATGTGTTTGGCACTATGATTGTGTCGCGGGCGGAGGAAGGGACGCTGCGCTCTCCCACTGCTCGGGTCCGGCTGCTGCTGCTCGGTGGTGGCTCGAGCGGTGGGCCGGATCCCGGGGACTCGAGTGGTGCTCCTCGCCCGTGAGTGAAAATGGGGGTGGTTTGGGGTTAGGGATATTGTCCATGATGCCACCCACGGTTGTGGTGAGATTGGTGACACCACCGCTGCTCTGGACGGGGATCCCGGGAGCGATGACAGGGAGCAGCCTGGATGTTGGTTCTCCCCTCCGTGGGCAGGGGGTTGGTTGTCCCGGGGCCCGGTGATGGGGTGTGGATGGATGGCAGGCGGGTTACGGGGCCTGGTGAGGTGCAGGGTCGCGGAGGCAGCGCTGTGCCGCATAGCACGGTGGTACTCACTCAGCCAATCATGAACACAAAGTCTCCGGTAAACAAATGGCTGGATGGACGGGTCCCACAGACGGCTGCGGTGTTTCTCCTCCCGGCAGGTTGATGGTGACTGCCTTTCCCTGCACCTGTGTAGTGTAGACGGCTCCAATGGGTTCCCACCGGTAACACGCTCCCCAGCTTGGATATGTGCTGAAGGAGCCCCTTTTGCCCGCAGGCTCTGGCCCTGGGAAATGTAGCCTTGGTGGTGACTGTGTTTCCCTCTAACGGTTGGACTGTTGCCTTCTATCGGGACTTGGCTGCTGGGAAACCCCGGAGGTTCCCTTTGCTAACGGATTTGACAATTTCAGCGGCAACTCCTAGCCTTGTCGGGGTCCGTAAGCCCTGCCGGTTGGTGCTGGCTTCTCTTTGCGTACCGGTCCGATACCGCCGGGCCACTGCCTGTCCATGGTCCTCACAGTTAGCTCCAATAGGCCTCTCCTGCAGATGGTCACCACCGTCTGCCAACCTTGCTGTTCCGTCCGGGCCACACACCCGGACCGCTTTCTGTCTGCTCCTCTACCACTTCACTTCTCCACTTCCAAACTCATCTCTACTACTCCTTCCTTTTCCCGCCTCCAGGACTGTGAACTCCTCGGTGGGCGGGACCAACCGCCTGGCCCACCCCCTGGTGTGGACATCAGCCACTGGAGGGAGGCAACAAGGATTTTTGTTTGACTTAGGTGTGCCTGACCGGGGTGTGGGGTGTGTTGGTGTAGTACTTGTGACGTCCTGGCTTGTCCAGGGCGCCACATTCCCCCTTAGTAAAATGCAGACCGTCCGCGGGCTGCACGTCCATCACCGGTTTTATTTTCACAACTGAAAAGAGATAAAACCGTAAAACATATAATACAAGTATATTAACTCTTCCCACATCGGGAGGCATATTTCTTAAACGTTGCTAACGGTAACGGCTTCCGCTCTCTCCCACCCAAGCAACCTGGCCCTGATGCTGCCCCTAAGTAAATGGGCAGCACCCCTTGACCCCAGTCCAGCACAAGTTACCCGAGCGGGTTCTGTCCTTTTCAGGGGACCCACGTCCATGGGGAACCCCTGAAACCCCCGGAGGATCGCCACCAGTTGCGGTAGTGGCGGGCCTGGGCCATCTCTTCCCTCCATGCCCATCCTCCAAATCAGCCTCTCCGGAGGCGGTCACGGTTTTAAGCCAACATTTCTATTTACATACCACAAGTTCGTGGTTGCCCTGCCAGTTCTCGGGCTTGTCCGTAGCAGTTTCTACGCATTACTTGCAAACAGTCCCCACGGGGACAACAGTTGCCGGCAACGACCGGTTCTAATCAGGGTTCGTCAATCAGGTAACATCCTCGGTTTATTCTTTCTTATCATTCATTAAAACTTTCAAAACGGTACTTTGGTGGTCCCAACGGGGACAACTTGCAACGGGACTCCGCTGCCATTACTCGGACTCTTCGGTGTCGGCCGGGGGAGGGGGCACTCGGGCCTCTTGGCTGCCCCTCAGCTTTGCATCCAACGCGAACCACCCCCTCTCCCCGCAGTGCCGGGTGTACTGCACTAGGTCTTCCAGCATTAGGTTGCGGCCCGGGTGTTCCTCCGGCAGGTGGGCGATGACATCCCGCCGGGCTACAAAGACTTCGGCCTCCAGGCCTGGCTCGTAGATAAAGCCATAGCCCCGGCGGACATCAAACCGCCTCACCTGCCCTTCGTAGAGTGGGCCCCAGACACGGAAGGTCGCTTGACGGAGGCTTTCCTTTTCCCGGATCGTGCAGGCCACCAACTCCGCCTTCTTTCTCTCCCTCTCGCCGATCTCCGGGCCCAGCGGCGTCGGTTCCCTGTCCCAATACGGGGCTGCTGCGAGCTCCGGCGCACGGGTCGGGCCCCGCGAGACCTTCTGGACACTGCCCACCACTGGCAATCTGGATGGAAGGTCCCACGGTGACTTGGCCTGGGGTGCTGCCCTGCAGCGGCAACCCGGCGCAACCTCAGCCGAGGTGTGGGGGATGGGTGCAGGGGTCCTCTTCCGCTGGGCCTCCTGCACGGAGCGGCCTGTCGGCTCCGGCTCGGGAGAAGTCTCCGCAGATGCCTCCGGTTCAGGCTTCGGCACCTTCCACGGAAGCAGTTCCGATCGGTCACGGGCTCCGGCTGCAGGCCGATCCGCCTGGGCGGACGTGCGGGGTACCGCTACCGGTGGCGGTGGTATCGGGCCTAGTGGTGGGGTCGCGGCAGCCAAGACGGGTAGCGGGGGAGGTAGCAGGGCGAGCAGGTATGGACCGGGTCCCTCGGCCGCGATGACCGACCCACTAGGGGTACAGGGGCGTGGGTCACTCACCCTCCCTTCCAAAACTCCCTCCTCCTCGCGTCTCCGTACGGTCGCCACAACCTCTGCCATGTCGGCCTCCCACTCCTCCAAGAGGAGTTGCATCTTGACCTGCAGCCGTTGTTGAAGCTGAGCGTTCCGGACCTCCACCCACACCGCGGTTCCAGGCGCGGGGGCTACGGTGCTGCAGGACGGCATATACATGGCTCCGGCGGCCTCTTCCAGGAACCAGCAACAAGATGGCCGCAGGGTCCTGGCGTTCCTGCTTTTATAGCCGCGGGCTACATGTGGCCAGACGCCATCAGTCCCCCTTAGTCTTTTTCCGGCTCCTCCCCTACTGGGGCGGGGTTTCGATTTTCGCGCCTCCACTGCTCGAGGAGACGCTCGAGCGGGGACTTTTCGCACCCAAAATGGCGGCTTCTCCAAATTTTCGGCCGGACACCTCCGGCGGTCACAAGGCGCACCTCTACCAGATGGCAGAGCGGTAAGATCCTGTTCGTGACGCCAAGTTGTCGCGGGCGGAGGAGGGGACGCTGTGCTCTCCCACTGCTCGGGTCCGGCTACTGCTGCTGCTGCCGCTGCTCGGTGGTGGCTCGAGCGGTGGGCCGGATCCCAGGGACTCGAGTGGCGCTCCTCGCCCGTGAGTGAAAGGGGGGTGGTTTGGGGTTTGGGATATTGTCCGTGACGCCACCCACGGTTGTGGTGAGATTGGTGACACCACCGCTGCTCTGGACGGGGATCCCGGGAGCGATGACATGGAGCAGCCAGGATTTTGGTTCTCCCCTCCGTGGGCAGGGGGTTAGTTGTCCCGGGGCCCGGTGATGGGGTGTGGATGGATGGCAGGCAGGTTACGGGGCCTGGTGAGGTTCAGGGTCGCGGGGGCAGCGCTGTGCCGCATGGCACAGTGGTACTCAGCCAATCATGAACACAAAGTCTCCGGTAAACAAACAGCTGGATGGACGAGTCCCACAGACGGCTGCGGTGTTTCTCCTCCCGGCAGGTTGATGGTGACTGCCTTTCCCTGCACCTGTGTAGTGTAGACGGCTCCAATGGGTTCCCACTGGTAACCCACTCCCCAGCTTGGATATGTGCTGAAGGAGCCCCTTTTGCCCGCAGGCTCTGGCCCTGGGAACTGTAGCCTTGGCGGTGAATGTGTTTCCCTCTAACGGTTGGACTGTTGCCTTCTATCGGGACTTGGCTGCTGGGAAACCCCGGAGGTTCCCTTTGCTAACGGATTTGACAATTTCAGCGGCGACTCCTAGCCTTGTCGGGGTCCGTAAGCCCTGCCGGTTGGTGCTGGCTTCTCTTTGCGTACCGGTCCGGTACCGCCCGTCCACGGTCCTTATGGCTAGCTCCAATAGGCCTCTCCTGCAGACGGTCACCATCGTCTGCCAACCTTGCTGTTCCGTCCGGGCCACACACCCGGACAGCTTTCTGTCTGCTCCTCTACCACTTCACTTCTCCACTTCCAAACTCATCTCTACTACTCCTTCCTTTTCCCGCCTCCAGGACTGTGAACTCCTCGGTGGGCGGGACCAACCGCCTGGCTCACCAAGGATTTTTGTTTGACTTAGGTGTGCCTGACCGGGGTGTGGGGTGTGTTGGTGTAGTACTTGTGACGTCCTGACTTGTCCAGGGTGCCATAATTGCATCGGCTCACAAGCAGAGCCAGCAAAATCATCATTGGGTGTCAGCTATGTATCATAGCTGACACCCTGCAGTAACATCCACAATTAGTACTAGCACTGATTGTGGATGTTTTTTACCCCTCTGATGCTGCTGTCATTAGTGATCTGCTTGTAGAGTGAGGGAGCTCCCAGTCTGCTCTAATTGGCACAACGCATTTGAGATTCCTTCGTGCCAATGGTCTCCACGGTGACCCTAATCCCAATAATGAGGTCACTCAGGTAGTCCTGTAAGATCTTACCTTGAACAGGATCTGATATGCCTTCTGCATGTGTGCTTGTCACTCATCTAACGCCCTGTAATATAAAAGCTTTTCTGAGTATTAGATCAGCGCGAGGGAAAGTTGATGTCCTATCATGGGAATAAGTAAAAAAAAATAAAAAACGTTCAAACAATTAACAAGTTATTTTAAAAAAATCACAAAATAAAGAGCAAAAAAATTAAGAAAAAAAAATAACAATGAATCCATATATTTATGTAAAAACAAAAATAATCAAATAAGTACACATATTTGGTATCTGCACGTTCAGAACGACCTATTCTATAAATCTATCACAATAGCTAAACCCTTCACTGAACACTGTAAAAGAATAAATAAAAAGTGGCAAAACACAATGCTTTTTAATTATACTGCCAAAAAAAGTGCAATAAAACACGTTTAAAAAGTTGCAAGTCAATAAAAATGTTATCGATGAAAATGTCATCTTATCCCTCAAAAATAAGCATCCATTCAGCTCTGTCAACAGAAAAATAAAAAAGCTATAGCTCTCAGAATATAGTGATGTAAACGCAATTTATTTTTATATAAAATTGTATTAACACTAGAAGTCCCAGAGAGGGGTCATTTAACATTTCTACCTTTGGAACCCAGAGACGGGTCGAATGACCTGAAGGATTTTAGCTAACATCCTATAATCACCGTCTTTTGTTCTGTAATTAAAGCCATTACTGTCGCACCACAGGAGGTTGTTTTCCATTGAGTTTAGCCATTTAGTTTCTAGTTAGTTCTATTCAGTTTGGACTAAGGGTCATTTGACCCTCTTTCGGGACTTCAGGGTGGAGCTCGAAATTTCTGGGACTTCTAGTGTTAATGTGTAAAAATGGCAAAACATAAAAAATATATAAATGTGGTATCACAATGATTTTATAGATCCGAAAAAACCCTATCTTACTCTGATTAAATTCAACAAGGACTGGATTTCTCCACAGTTTCTAATCCCTCCAGATGAAAACAAGCCAAACTAAATTCCCCCAAAATGTTGATATTGACTACTGCTGTTAACGTCCACCCCTTCCCATATAAAGCTGTTTCCTTCCTGCGTCAACCATTACTCAGCCCATAGGGCTAATTTTTGTGCAGTGGTTGCCAAACCAGGACAGTACTCCTACTCCAGCCTAACTACTATTTGTCATTGGAGGCCCTTGTGATGATAACTCCCTGCGTCATCCATGACTCAGGCCATACGGCTAATTTTTGTAAACAATGGACAAACCAAGACAGTAGTCCTACCAAACTATTTGTCATTGGAGACCCTTGTCACGGGTTATCCCACATTTTGACTGAGATTGGGGATAAATATTCTATAGCAATTTATAATGACTGTTGAT
Organism: Anomaloglossus baeobatrachus; assembly: GCF_048569485.1. NCBI lineage: Eukaryota > Metazoa > Chordata > Amphibia > Anura > Aromobatidae > Anomaloglossus > Anomaloglossus baeobatrachus. The sequence goes on along the minus strand of NC_134356.1, from coordinate 346,097,988 downwards.
GAACAACAGTTTTCATCTAAGGGGTACTTTGCACACTACGACATCGCAAGCCGATGGTAGCGATGCCGAGCGTGATAGTACCCGCCCCCGTTGCAGCTGCGATATCTTGTGATAGCTGCCGTAGCAAACATTATCGCTACGGCAGCTTCACATGCACTTACCTGCCCTGCGACGTCGATCTGGCCGGCGAACTGCCTCCTTCCTAAGGGGGCAGGTCGTGCGGCGTCACAGCGACGTCACACGGCAGGCGGCCAATAGAAACAGAGGGGCGGAGATGAGCGGGACGTAAACATCCCGCCCACCTCCGTCCTTTCGCATAGCCGGCGTGAGCCGCGGGACACAGGTAAGGAGATGTTCCTCGCTCCTGCAGATTCTCACACAGCGATGTGTGGTGCCGCAGGAACGAGGAGTAACATCGTACCTGTCGCTGCCATGACATTATGGAAATGACCGACACTACACCAAATGATACGATTTCGACGCTTTTGCGCTCGTTAATTGTATCAAAAACGATTTACACACTCCGATGTCGACAGCGATGCCGGATGTGCGTCACTTCCGATTTGACCCCACCGACATCGCAGCTGCGATGTCGTAGTTTGCAAAGTACCCCTAACAGTCGCTTGTGGTTCAGGATGGAGGCATCAGGGTAAGTGTGCGTGTCAGCGTACTTACCCTGATGCCTCCACCCTGAACTTCAAGCGACCGTTAGATAAAGACCCAGGGGGTCGAAACATTGTGCAAGACATGTCGCTTACAGAGTTTGACCATATCATTTGTATAAAAAATAAAATATTTTTTCTTTTGCATCCAACAATTGTGAGAGTGCGGTTAATTTTTGATTACTATTTTGAAGTGGTTTGCATCTTTTTAAGCATGCATAGTGTTGTTGACAGTAGCGTACCGCCAATTTTGGTAGACCACACTGCTGCTAAGGGGCCCGTGAGTCAGGGGGGCCCGGTGCCAGTGCCAGCTGTCATTGCACAAAGCAATGATGTGAGAGGGAGCAAAGTGCTCCGCTCCCCCTATAGTGATTTTCCCCCTGTGCCTGCACTCAACGTCTCAGGCCAGCAGAGCGTGGTGACGTCACTGCTGCGCGCCACTGTGCTGAGATGGGCAGAGAGCAGGATGCACTGACCGGATCAAAGGGGTAATGAGGAGAGTTGAGTACTTGTTTATTTTCTTTTCTAATCAGTGAATACACCGTGGCCAGAGGACTTTGGGGGTGCAGTACAAGGAATGGGGGCCGCATAATACAATATGAAGGACTATGGGGGTTGCATTATAGTACATGGAGGACTATGGGGGTTACCTTATGTTATGTTTAAACTGCAAAGTCCCCATACTACCCCCCTCCTTCTCCCTTCATCCACAGATCGCCATGACGACTATCTGATTTAGCTGAAGAGCTAGGTATTTACGGCTCGGGTGATGGTAGCTACAACCAAGGTAGTGCACACAAAAACATCTTTGTTCTTTTGTAGGGAAAAAACTATTAAAACAGTTTTTAGATGCCACGGTAATGTTAGAAAAATGAAAAGCATACTGCCAGAATCCCTGCGGAGCGCTGAATCCAGCGCACCATTTGGCTTTACTAGGAGATGGCTGGTATCGCGACAAATGAGTATTGGCCAATAAAATCATGCTAGAAGTTTTGTGTTTGGTATCTATGTGAATGTAAAATCGAGATACAAAATATGACACTAATATCTTTCACCTTTGTGGCCCAGGGGCAAATATATGTGAAAAAACTAGAATTAGCTCATTTCTTTGAGCCCCCAAAGTAACATCAAATGAGGTCACATGTGGGAGGGTGAGCTGAGGTCATAAAAGTCCAAAACTCATTCTTAGAGGTTGTCAGTATTGGAAGGCACTGCTAAGGGGTGATGCTGGCCATTTTTCTACCATCTTTTCTTGAGACCTTCCCTCCCTAAATTCAGATGTCACATCTATGGCATGAGTTTAGTAAGTTTCACGATTATCCCTTTTATTTTTATGTAACTGTCTATACTCTATTTGTACTGTTCCCTTTTGTAAATTCTTGTATATTTTTATAAACACTGCCTTCTATTTTGGATTAAATATATAAAATTTAATAGTTTCTTTCCTCATGCTCTGTCTATGAATCCAAAACCTGAAGGGACTTATGCTATCTGTAACGGGTGTCCGGACTACCTGTGGAACGTTCGTTGGTGGCAGCAGAATTATTGTTGTATAGAATTATTGGGGTGCTATCATTAAGGGTACAAGGTATATATATATTCCATTAGCGGGAATCGGTGATATATACATTTATCCTTGCTGTGAGACCTCCAATATTTGCCATTACTAGCTCAGCAGCCTCAGTTATTTATTGCCTGGCAATTACAAAATTGACCTGTCAAAAAGCGGGCGCTAGAGAGTAGTCGTGTTCTAATCCGAATCCGTAAACAGCGGGTGGGATTCTGATGTGAGCCCCCCCCGGCTGTTCATGACACCTTATACATGGACTATGGGGGTGTATTAAACGGTATGGGGACTGCATAATACAGTATGAAGGACTTTGCGGCTGCATTATTACACATGGATGACTATGGGCGCTGCATAATTTTTCATTTTTTCTTTCCACAATGCTTTAGTTCCTGTGAAGCACTCAAAGGGTTACTAAACTTTTTGAAAATGGTTTTGGGCAGTTTTAGGGGTGCAGTTTTTAGAATTGTGTCCCTTTTAGGTATTTTCTTTCACATAGGCCTCCGAAAGTCACTTCCAATGTGATGTAGTCCATAAAAAAATGTTGTTTTAAATTTCGTTGAAAATATAAATTGCTGGTCAACTTTTAACCCTTCTAATGTAAACAGTTTTTTTTTTTTTTTTGTTAAATTGTGCTGATGTAAAATAGACATGTGGCAATTATTATTTATTAACTAATTTGTGTGATGTAACTATCTGCTTTAAGGGCATACAAATTCTAAGTTTGAAAATAGTGAAATGTTCAAAATGTCTGCCAAATTTCCACTAACATTAATTAAACACAAAAAATGTTGTCCTAAATTTACTACTAACATGACGTACAATATGTCATGAAAAAATTATCTTAGAATCATTGGGATCCGTTAAAGCATTCTAGAGTTATTACCTCATAAAGATATGACCCCAGGGTACGGTGTCCTGTAAGAATCAGCAATAAGCAGGGTCTCACAGGCTGTTATTGAATCACTGACAAGGCTCATGTGCTGCTGTACACGAGTATCGCAGTGCATGAGACCAGAGATCAGAGTAACAATATTCATGTCCCACAGTGGGAAGTGAAAAATTGAAAAAGTTAAATAAAATATGTAAAAAAATAAAAAAAACCACGAAAATCAATTTTGCCACTAAAAATGCAGCTTTTGTGTTCAAACAAATGTAAAGAAAGAAACATACACATAATTAGTGTCTCCGGAGCAATCCAATTGGTCTTTTACTGCACCGTGAACTGTGCAATAAAAAATATAACAGAACAATAAGTGAATTGCTGTATTTTGTTTATTCTTCATCTGAAATCTGTGAATAAAAAGTGATGAACAAAATTTTATGTTCCCCAAAATGGTACCCAAAAAATCTCCAACTTGTCACGCAAAAAATAATCTCCCAAACAGTCCTGTGTGCCAAAAAATGAAAAAGTTACAGTTCTCAGAATAATGCGGTGGAAAATCTATTTATTCTAAAAAAAAAATTACTATGTGATAGCAGAAAAAAAAAACTACCATATTTTTTGTTTTATAAGACGCACCCCAAATTTAGAGATAAAAAAAGGTAAAAAAAAAATAAAATAATGGGGTCCATCTTGTACTTTGGTGTTGTCTTACCAGAGGGGTGTGGCAGCGGTGGTGGAGCAGGGTCACAGGATTCAGAGGCTGTGCTGGCAGCAGTGGGTCTGTGCTGGTGGCGACGGGTCAGTGCTGGATTTCCCGCAGCCACAAAGAATTGCATGTCAATTATTCCTGCGGATTGTTCCGCGCGATCTCTATACTTACCTGCCTTGATTGAAGACAAAGGAGACTCTTCCTTCGGTGTAGAAGAGCGGGATGGAGCCAGGAGCGGGCTGCAAGAGGTGGGTGGGGCCTGCCGGAAACCTTCAGGTAAGTGTGAACTCACCGATCACTCCAGCACTTGTTCTGCATTGAGGATGCAGTGCCCAAGCCATAGTACTGTATCCTCAATGCAGAATGCCCCCAGCATATCTGCAGGACATTCCGCTGGACTTCCGAAAAAAAAAAAACGAAGCACAACTCAGACAAAGTTGTGCTGCGGATTTCTAGGAGCTCCTCCGGAATGTCCTGAGGATATATCTGCAGGAAACTTTCCCTGTGGTCACATGGTTTAAGAGTACTATGTATTTAAACAATATGGGACAACCCATATGATGTCATGTCTTTGGAAGCTTCTAATAGGTTTATTGGCAATAACTGAGTTAATTAGAGACACAGCTGGGGATGTAATTAATGCACACCTTAAATACACTGCTTCTTTGTGTAGCATCATGGGAAAGTCAAAAGGAATCAGCCAAAATGTCAGGAAGAGAATTGTGGACTTGCTCAAGTCTGGTTCATCCCTTGGGTGCAACTTCCAGATATCTGAAGGTGCCTCGTTCATCTGTCCAAAAATTTAAACGCAAGTACAAACAAGATGGGAATGTACAGCCATTATACCACACAGGAAGAAGATGGGTTCTGTGTGCCAGAGATGATCATGCTTTGGTTAGACATGTACATATCAACCCAAAAACAAAAGCAAAAGACCTTGTGAAGATGCTAGCAGAAGCTGGTAAAATTGTGTCATTATCCACAGTGACACGAGTACTGTATCAACATGGGCTGAAAGGCCACTCTGCCAGGAAGAGGCCATTACTACAAAGAAACAACAAAGCAAGATTAATGTTTGGCAAATACAGACAGGAACAAAGACATGTCCTGTGGTCTAACAAAACTAAAATTGAACTGTTTGGCCATAATGACCAGTAATACGTTTCGAGGCAAAAGGGAGAAGCTTTGAAGCCGAAGAACACTATCCCAACTGTGAAATATGGGGGCGGCAGCATTATCTTGGAGGCTTGTTTTGCTGCAGGAGGTCGGGTGCACTTCACAAAATAGATGGCATCATGACGAAAGAAGATTATATGGCAATACTGAAGCAACATCTCAAGACATCAGCCTGGAACTTAAAGCTTGGGTCTAAATGGGTCTTCTAAATGGATAATGACCCAAAGCATACTGCCAAACTGTGTACAAAGTAGCTTAAGGATAACAAAGTCAATGTTTTGGAGTGGCCATCACAAAGCCCTGATCCCAATCCTATTGAAAATTTATATGCAAAGCTGAAAAGGCAGATGTGAGCAAGGTGACCTACAAATATGGCTCAGATACACCAGTTCTGTCAGGAGGAATGGGCCTAAATTCCTACCTACTGTTATGAGAAGCTTGTGGAAGGATATGCATTTGGCATATATAAATAATTTTGGTTCCTAACTAGTGATGGGCGAACCCGAACTGTAAAGTTCTGGACCTGTACTGAACACATAGTGTTAAAGTTTGGGTCCAGTTCAGATCCAGGGGATGTAAAAAAAGCACATTATTAAAAAACATTATGATTATACTTAAACGGTCCAGCGACGCGTCGTGCAGATCTGCTATCTCCCGGCCGCTTCTGCTTCCAGGTCCAATCGTTAACTTCCGGTGGTATTCACTGCACTGCTCGTCACTTGGCAGTCTTTGGCTTTTTTCAGCTGTGTTCGTGGTGACGTTAGTGTTCACCCGAGTCCATGGCTTAGCCATGGACGCGATTGAACTTTGACTATCATTGTCAGGGTACGGTTCCAGTTGCGTTTTGCATGGGTGAGTGCAATATGATAAAATATTGGATTGCTCTCACTCTTGTGCAAAACCATGGGGGCAGTGTCCATCTGTGATTGATTTCTCATGCCATAGCGGCATGCAGACTGATTCGCACCATGCTGCGTTTGGCAGCAAGTCTCGGCTCACGCACCCCCATACAACTCTATGGGAACATGTGAAACATCGCACTGTACTCGCATGTAATCCAAGTGCAGTGCGATATACGCAGAGACAGGCAGCAGAGGCGATGGGGAGAAAGTGCTCCCTCCTTCTCCGCACTTGTGGTGCGTTCACAAGATCGCTTCACAGTTGCATGACCCTTGGCTGACACCCTCAGCAGAGTGTCATTAGCATATCGCTTTGGATGCTCTTGCATCAGAAGCTGCGCGCAAATGGAACCGTACCCTCAGCCTGCTTCTCGCTATGTATAGACTCTTGTCTGTACAGAGCGATGAAGCAGAGCTGACATTGCTCTCCCTGTAGACTTAGTCAGACTAAGGATTTTTTTATAATGAAAATGGAGTCTCTAAATGTTTAGTTTTGTTTTTTCTAATAAAAATTTTTTTGTATGTGTTGTTTTTTTTACTGTTTACTAGAGATTTATGGTGGCCATGTCTAATTTGGCGTGATACCATAAATTTCGGGCTTAGTACCAGCTGATAATACAAAGCTGGCCCTAACCCTATTATTACCTAATGTGCCACCGCCATCAGGGCTGCTGGATGAGCCGGGTAAAGCACCAGAAAATAGCGTTTCTATGAATGCGCCATTTTCTGGGGCGGCTGGGGGCACAGCGGGGGGAGGCCCAGACAACTTGGGCCACCCTGCGCTGAGGATTCCAGGCCCCCGCTGCCTGGTTTTACCTGGCTGGGCATCAAAATATGGTGGGAGCCCATGCAATTTTCAAAGAAATATATTTATTTAAATAATTAAAAAAAAAATTGGACTTCTCTGAATTTTGATTGCTAGCCAAGGTAAGGTTTTTTTTTTACAGTACTGTGATGTCAGGCGATCACAGACACCGTCACAGTGAATGGGCGTCTGTGATTGCCTGTTGGAGTAACCTGAAACCAGCCTATACATTAATTTGTGGCAGAAACTGCACTTAACAATAAAACCATTTAAAAAAATAATTAAAAAAAAATGTGTGGGCTCCTGCAATATTTTGATCGCCAGTCAAGTAAAACCAGGCGGCTGGGGGCTGGGATTCTCAGCGTGGTAAGGTGTAAACGTTCTGGGCCCCCCATGCTAAAAACCACAGCCAGCAGCCACCACTGGAAATGGCGCATTGTTTCTTAGTGCCATTTCCAGGCGCTTTAACAGGGTCGCCCAGCGGCCCTGATGGTGGTGGCATGCTGGGTTATAAAGATAGGTTAATACCAGCTTTGTATTCTCAGCTGATACTAAGTCCAAAATTCATGGTTTCACGCCAAATTAAACATGGCCACCATGAATTTCTAGTAAACAGTAAAAAAAAAAAACAACACAGAATTTTTTTTTATTGGAAATAAAACAAAAAAAACATTTAAAGACTCCATTTTTATTATAAAAAAAATCCTTAGGCGGGCTTTGCACATTGCGACATCGCAAGCCGATGCTGCGATGTCGCACGCGATAGTCCCCGCCCCCGTCGCAGGTACGATATCTTGTGATAGCTGGCGTAGCGAAAATTATCGCTACGCCAGCTTCACATGCACTCACCTGCCATGCGACCGTCGCTCTGGCCGGCGACCCGCCTCCTTCCTAAGGGGGCGGGTTGTGCGGCGTCATAGCGACGTCACACGGCAGGTGGCCAATAGCGGCGGAGGGGCGGAGATGAGCAGGATGTAAACATCCTGCCCACCTCCTTCCTTCCGCATTGTGGCCGGCGGCAGGTAAGGAGATGTTCCTCGCTCCTGTGGCTTCACACACAGCGATGTACACAGCATCGTACCTCTCGCTGCACCGGCATTATGGAAATGTCGGAGCCTGCACCGATGATACGATAACGACGCTTTTGCGCTCGTTCATCGTATCATCTAGGTTTTACACACTACGACATCGCAAGTGACGACGGATGTGCGTCACTTTCGATTTGACCCCACCGACATCGCACCTGCGATGTCGTAGTGTGCAAAGCCGCCCTTAGTCCGACGTAGTACACATTTAGAGCAATGTTAGCTCTGCTTCATTGCTCTGTACAGACAAGCGTCTCTACAGAGCAAGAAGCAGGCTGACAATGACAGTAAGGCGGGCTTTGCACGCTGCGACATCGGTAACAATGTGTTACCGAGGCTGCAGCGATAGTCCCGCCCCCGTCGCACGTGCAATATCTAGTGAAAGCTGCCGTAGCGATTATTATCGCTACGGCAGTTTCACACGCACATACCTGCCGTGCGATGTCCCTCTGGACGGCGACCCGCCTGCTTCCTAAGGGGGCGGGTCGTGCGGTGTCACAGCGACGTCACACGGTAGGCGGCCAATTGAAGTGGAGGGGCGGAGATGAGCAGGATGTAAACATCCCGCCCACCTCCGTCCTTCTCATTGCAGCCGGCGGCAGGTAAGGAGATGTTCCTCACTCCTGCGGCTTCACACACAGCGATGTGTGCTGCCGCAGGAGCGAGGAACAACATCGCACCTGTCACTGCACCGGCATTATGGAAATGTCGGAGGCTGCAGCGATGATACGATAACGACGCTTTTGCGCTCGTTCATCGTATCAAAAAGGATTTGCACGTTGCGATATCGACTGCGACGCCGGATGTGCGTCACTTTCGATTTGACCCCATCGACATCGCACGTGCAATGTCGCAACGTGCAAAGCCGCCCTAACAGTCAAAGTTCAATCATGGACTCGGGTGAACCCTGACATCACTGCGAATACGGCCGAAAAAAGACAAAGATGAGCATTGTAGTGAATACCTCTGGAAGTTAATGATTGGACCCGGAAGCAAAAGCAGCCAGGAGACAGTGGTCTGCAGGACGCGTCGCGGGACCAGTAAGTATAATGACAATGTTTATTATTAACTATATTCTTTAGTTTACAGCCCCCTCCCCACCAAATCCCATAACTGTAAAGTCCAAGCTCAGGGTTCGGATGCAAGTTCACGTTATATCCAGCTCCGAACTTGAACTTTACAAAAAGTTCGGACGAGTCTCCCGATCCCGAACATCGAGGGGTTCACTCATCACTATTCCTAACTGACCTAAAACAGGAAAGGTTTATTCTAATTTCATGTCAGATACTGAGAAAAACATGCATATGTGTCTTTTTAGATAGTGTATGTAAACTTCTGCTTTTAACTCTACCTATGTATTTGGCTATACTATGACATTTTTCTGGGTTACATGTTAATCCTCTGCTGCACTGGGCCCCTCTCTATTGAGGCACCTGTATATGGATTGTGTTAATTGTGATATTTAGTGATACTTATTAATACAATTATTTTATCAAATCTAAATGGTTTCTCTTTGGGAGATGGAATTGATTTTATGTCCCACCATATATGTGGATGTAAATTAAATAATAATAACATAATCCATGGGTGATCGAAAACTCATTGCACAAAAAAGGCTTATATACTGTAGTTAAATTTACCTAAGAATGAAAAATATTATGACTGCTAAAGTGCTAATGATTACAAAGAAAAAATATTTCTGTGATCTTTGATGGGTTATTCACTGTGAAGAATATCCCCTTCCCTTTAAAATAACCCTCCAAATATATTTGGAAGATAAGCTTATCAAAAGTTGTTCTGCTACTGGGGGACTAGTTGTAATCTGTGGGGGAAACCCAGCAACAAATTTTTAATGAACTGCAGTGCTACAAAAGGGAACAAGAAGAAGAAATGCTGGATAAGATGAAAAATCTAAATACAAGGCATAAAAGTAATATGTAATATTTAGCTGTAAATATAAGTCACTTCTTCTATTGTGAACAATTTTCTAGTTCTCTGAATAGTCAGCAATGTAAGCCATGTTATTGTACAGTTGCCATGGCTACATCCAGGAATGTCACTATAAGTACACTTTAAATGACAATACTAGATATACTTAGATAAAAATACAATTGTAAAGTTTAGTCAGCAAGTAGGTTTTGATTTTATAAAAAATCAAAATATATGTTATGTACTGCACACAGCTTTGTCAACCATAATAAAGCATGCATTTTCAGCAATACGTGGCTGTATTCAGAGATCTAGAAAACCATGCTCTCATACTGGTTAATTCAAAGCATTTGAGTATTACATACACATCTGTTTTCTTCACTGGTTGCTGTGGAATGGTGTAGAGATAATATATGTTGAAAGGTAACTTAACAGCTGGTCTCATCGGTAGGACGCAACAGGGGCCAGTGGAAATCAGTCACCAACCAGCCAGAGATTGTACCAGTTGGATGACCTCTTTAAAGTGTGTGCAAAGAGAAAGCCACAAGAGCATGTTTGGTGATTTGCTAAATTTAAAGAAAATTAAATAGGTTTCTTGGACTATGTTACCCTAGGGTAAGCCATTAGTGTCAGATTGGTGGGAGTATATTTCCTAGCAACCCAATCCCTTAAGGCTTTGACAAGTGCTGCCCCCCACCAATCTGGTATTGATAACCTATGATAAGATTAGGTCATGTTTATCTAAAGGTACCGTCACACTAAGCGACACTCCAGCGATCCCACCAGCAACCTGACCTGGCAGGGATCGCTGGAACGTCGCTACATGGGTTGCTGGTGAGCTGTCACACAGGCAGATATCACCAGCAACCAGTGACCAGCCCCCAGCCAGCAGCGACGCGTGGAAGATGCTGCGCTTGGTAACTAAGGTAAATATCGGGTAACCAACCCGATATTTACCTTGGTTACCAGCACACACCGCTTAGCGCTGGCTACCTGCACTCCTAGCCAGAGTACACATTGGGTTAATTACCCAATGTGTAGTCTGGCTATGTGTGCAGGGAGCAGGGAGCCAGCACTCACCGCGTGAGAGTGGCGGACGCTGGTAACGAAGGTAAATATCGGGTAACCAAGGAAAGGGCTCCTTGGTTACCCGATATTTACATTGGTTACCAGCGTCCGCAGAAGCTGGCTCCCTGCTCACTGCACATTCAGTTGTTGCTCTCTCGCTGTCACACAGAGCGATGTGTGCTTCACAGAGGGAGAGCAACAACTAAAAAATGGTCCAGGACATTCAGCAACAACCAGCGACCTCACAGCAGGGGCCAGGTTGTTGCTGGATGTCACACACAGCAACATCGCTAGTATCATCGCTGTTACATCACAAAAGTCGTGCCTCAGCAGCAATGTTGCTAGCGATGTTGCTTAATGTGACGGTACCATAACTTTCACAAAATCCCTTTAAAGGAGTTGTCCACTATTAAGACAAACTCTTCTCATTCCCCTTATTTGGCTCCATTAAAATAAAAAAGCTTATACTCACCTCCCGTGCTGGTGAAGTTCTAGCGGTGTCTGTGGGATGTCACAAAATTTTCGTGCCCAATTACTAACATATGAGCAATCAACAGGAAGTAAGAGCTGTGGCTGGTTTGAAAAGTCGCAGGTGATTGAAAAAGAGAAGGATGAGACAGAATGGACTGACAGAATGGAAATGATGGAGCATGGAAATGATGGAGCAACTTTTTTTTAATTCTTATCCACATCTGAGAAAAACGTATTCCAATAGTTCAAATTCAAATGAAACTATGATGAAAGTCTGATTACCATAATTGGAGCTTCCTTCTCGGATGGATTTGATCCCAGACTTACATAAAATAATCTGGCTGGCTGTGGTGCCCTGTGCATTGGTATGTCATCTATCGTATCGCGGTAATCACCGCCGGCTGCTGTGGTGACCCGGCGGTGATCCTTGCACATGTCTGCTGATTTGAACATCAGACATGTGGGGTAAGTAGGCTTTGAGAATAAGGTGCCTAAAAAAATATATTTTTTTTTATAACAAAGCATTATCTGATAGTAGGAAAACATAAAAAAAACAGATCTGGTATTGCTGTAATTACGATGACCTAAAGAATAAAGCCGTCTTATCACTAATACCACACAGAAAACAGTGGAAAAATAAAAATTATACTATTCTTCTACTGCTGCTTATTTGTTCATTCTGCCTCTCAATTATCGAAATAAAGTTCAGTTCATATTTATCCTGTACTCTCCGCTGAGCACTTACATCAGGGTTTCCATGTAAATTCTCAAAAAACGTGATTTAAACAAAACCCCTAATGGAACCACTCACTAGAATGAAGCATATGGAGTCACTTTAGACTCCACCTGGCCTCTGTTCTGCTGGAGTCCCATAATTTTAGGCACATTTTTTACAGACAAGTGTCGATGACCACAGTTGCGTGTGTGCCAAAAAAATGGATACCACTGGAACAGACTCCAAATAGAATCCAAAGTCACCTCATCTGCCTCATTATAGTGAGTGGCTTCATTGGGAATTTCATCTGAATGGCATTTTTGTGGGATTTACACAAAAATCCTGTCATAAGTGCTCAGCATACAACAAAAGAATCTGATCCCAGCCTTATACTGAAAGCGATCAAAACATAAATAAATGAAAACTCCAACTTATGCCACACAAACCCAGCCCCCACTAAGGTCTGTCATCTGTCACTGGAAATATAGGGATTCCCATGTTACTTGTAGAACAAAGACTCTGGAAAGTGATATGGTTCCCACTCCCTAAAATAAAATCAAGTGAAATTTGCACCCTCAAGTCCAACTGCCTCTCTGCTGAGCCCCACTAAACCTAAACCACAGTAAAAAAACACATTTGGCATTACTGTACTTTGGAAAGTCTACTAAACAATTTATGGGGTGCATGTCTCCAAAAACACAAGATGTCCAAATGTTTGGGCACTAAACTGGCTTGGCAGAAAAAAACCCATAATAAGTACAGTTGGAATTTTTAGTGCTGTAGTGCACATTTAGTGCTAGCATTTTTGTTTTTTCTTCATTGAATTGGTCGGTGGCTGACCCCCACCTTGCTATGCACCCCAATTTGGGATGTATTCCACCTGTCTAGATTTTGGTGACTGTTCACATTCAGTCATCAGGCCCTGTCCACAGGCTATTTACTTCATGCAGCATTTGCCTGGACCTGTCCCGCCCACAGCCATGATTCAGTCATGGGTACGGGATTGAAATAGACCAGGTGAGTGCTGCTGAGAGCAGTTCTGCTATTTCATATGTGAGGCCGTATGGCACATTTTATAAAAATATTTTAGTGTTAGGACTGCCCCTACTGAGATTGCCGTGGAGTGGCGGGGTGGCTCAAGAAATTGCAATTTTTTGCCAAAAATCTCATATTTATGATAAGTACAGTTGGAATTTTTAGTGATGTAGTGCACATTTAGTGCTAGCATTTTTGTTTTTTCTTCAGAAAAACATGCTTGGATGTTAACAAGAGAAGACACCTGTGAGGCCAAAATAGTCACTGTATTTATAGATGAAATTACAGATTGTTGCAATTGGGTCATTTTTGAGGATTTTCTACTGTTTTAGCACCTTTGGAGCTCAGCTAATGTTTCCTGCAAGGTATTCTAGCAAAATCTGTACTCCAAGGACCAAATACCTTTACTTCCTTCTAAGCCCTGATGTGTGGCCAAATAGTAGTTTCTGATGACAAATGATGCATCATCACATTTGGGAGAAATTGTGCAATAAATTGTGGGGTCCACTTTAACCCATTTAACCCTTGTCTAACTCACAAATGTGCAGCTAATAAGAAAAATAAACTTTTACCACTAAAATGTTATATTTCCACGTTCCAATGTTAAAAAATTCTGTGAGGCACCTGTGAGTTCAAAATACTCTCTATACCCCTAGATGAAATCTTTAAGAAGAGAAGTTTCCAATATGGGGTCACTTGTGAGTGTGTCATCTGTTTTGGCACCTCAGGGACTTGATATTTGAGCCTACAATTAATTCAAATGGAATCTGCGTTCTAAAAGCCAAGTAGCGCTCTTCTCATCAAATCCCTGCCATGTGCTAAAAACATTAGTGTGCAAACACATTCGGTAAAAATTGCATAATAAAGTCCAGTTACTCCTATCACCCCTTGTGTGAATTAAAACTTCAAAGTTAAAGTAAAATTTTAATTGAAAAACTCAAAGTTTTTCCTTCTTACAGCCCATGCTTATAAAATTCTGTGATGTGTAATGTAGTTTGTGGGTTAAAAAATATTTGCCACATACATAGACAAATTAATTGTAAGGTTTACTTTGCCAAATGGGATCACTTGTTGGTGTTTCTGCTTTTTTGTCACCCCAGAAGTTCTGCGAATGCAACACATCGTCCAAATTTGCATTCCAAAAATTAAATAGTGGTTTTTGCTTTCTGAGCTTTGACATGTGCCCCAACATTAGTTTTTGACCACATATGGAGTATCACTGTATTTGGGAGAAATGGCATAACAAAGTATGGGGTCCATGTTCTCCTTTTACCTTTTGTGTAAAGTATAAATTTGGTGCTAAAACAGTATTTTAGTGGAAAAAATATATTATGCCCAGTTCATACTTAGATGAATTCCTTGAGGGGTCTGGTTTCCAAAATGGGGTCACCTGTGGAGAGTTTCTACAGTTTTGACATGTCAGGGGCTCTGCAAATACCACATGATGTTCACAATCTATTCCAGCCAAATTTACACTCCAAAACTCATATAGCGCTCTTTTAGCAGAAGAAACGTAATTTTTGTTTTCACATTTTAAAAAGTTTTGTGAAGCACCTACAGTTTTAAAATGCTCAAAAGGGTCTAGATTAATTCCCTGATGGATCTTATTTGCAAAATGGGGTCCCTTGTGGAGATTTCAGTCGTTTTGGAACCTCTTGAGCCCTACAAATAATAGGTGGTGTTGGCAATCTATTGCAGGCAAATTTACACTTCAAATACCAAAAGTCGCTTTTCTCTTCTGAGCCTAGCCAGGCACCCATACAGCAGTTTTTGACAACATATGAAATATTATCATGTTCTTGAGAAATTGTGTAATGTATTATGGAGTCTTTTTTCTCCTATTAACCTTTGTGAAAATGACAAACTTGGACCTAACATTTTACTGAAAAAATATAATTTTTCATTATAGCACTGAAATGTTTTAAAGTTCTGTGGAGCACCTGTGGGTTGAAAATGCTCAGCCTACCCCTAAATTAGTTAATCGAGAAATTTAGTTTCCAACATAGTATCATTTATGGGTGTTTCTGCTGATTTGGTACCATGGGCTCTGCAAATAAGACATGGTGTCCACAATCTATTCCAAACAAATAGACACTCCAAATACCAATTGGCTCTTCTTTCCTTATGCCCTGTCATGCACCCAAACAGCAGTTTTTGATCAGATATAAGATATTGCCACATTCAGTAGAAATTACATAATGCATTTTAGGTTTCACTTTCTTCTATTATTCCTTGTAAAAATGAAACATTTCCAACTAAACCAATATTTTAATAGAAGAAATGTATTTTTTTTTTATTTTTTCAATCCCCTGTACCTTAATTCCTGTGTAGCACCTGAAGGGTTAACAAATTTCCTAACAGCAGTTTAGAATAACTTGAGGGGTGCAGTTTTTAAAATGGTATAACTTCTGGGAGGTTTACGATATATAGGTGACTCAATGTACCTTCAAAACTGAATAGGTCTGTAAAATATAGGATTTGTAAATTTTCTTGAAAAATGTTAAGCCTTCTAACATTGTAACAATAAAAGGACAATTTAAAAATGATGTTAACATAGAATAGACACATGGGAAATGTTATTCATTTTGTGTAGTATGACTATCTGATTTAAGAAAATAATCACTGAAAGTTTGAAAATCGATATTTTTTAGAAATTTTCCTCAAATTTGAGATATTTTCACAACAAATTGAAAAACTTATTAACCTAAATTTACTGCTAATATAAAGTACAATGCTTCACAAACAAACAATATCAGAATCATCTGGCTCTATAAACGTATTCCAGAGTTAATACCACAGAAAGTGACACTGGTCAGATTTGAAAAATAGGGCTTGGTATTAATCTCAAAAATTGGCTCGGTCACTAAGGGGTTAATAATTTTAATTGCTATTTTTTGCACCCACTCTTTTTCATCTATGTCTTTCTAATACTTTGGAGTTTAAAGCTATGCATAGTATTTTAAGTGTAGCCAGTCTAGTGACTTGTATAAAGACAAAACTATGTTCTTCTCATAAGGATCTATGCCTTTTTTCCTGCATCCCTTGATTTTATCTCCTATGTGTGCCTAGCACAGGTTGCTAAAAGAGAGTTTGTTATCCACAAATACACCTGTCTTTTTCAGTGACAGTTTTACCTAGTAGTGTACAATTTAGTATATACCTGTGGATTTTGTTTCTTCTGCTCAAATGCATGACCTTACATTTATCTACAGTTAACTTCAATTGCCATTTCTCAGCCTATGGCTATGTTCTCACGCGGCATCTTTTTTGTCAGTGTATCTTGAGTGTATCTTAAAATGCACCAAAAACGCATTGTTTTTACCGCGTTTTTGACGCGTTTTAATCCCGTTTTGCCTAATGCGTTTTTTAAGTCAAATCTATTGACTGGAGGGCTCAAAAACATGCTGCATCTTGGCTGCATCTTGAAAAATGCAGCCAAGATACAGCCAACAAAAGATGCCCAGTGTGGACAGCAAAATCAAAATCTCATAGACTTTTCTGGGAGAAGGAAATGCATACATTTTGGTGCATCTTTGTGGCCTCAAAGATGCACCAAAAATGCAGCAAAAGATGCCCTGTGTAAACTTAGCCAAAGCCTCCAACATTCCCAAATCCCTTTTTAGTATTAAATTATCCTCCTTTGTGTTGATTATCTTGTGCAGCTTATTATCATTTGTAAATGTAACAGGTGATCGGGGGCAGGCGGCGGTAGTCGGTAGTCGCAGTTGCAGCCGCTCGGTAACCCACCGCCTTCCAGTTGCCACGTTACAGAACGGACGTCTTCCACGCAATCTTTTCTCACACTGACGCAATAAACTGCACACAGGAGTAGGTTTTTCAAACGATAGAACTTTACTGTACATTTCTTTAACATTCAGGTTCTTCACCCTCAATTCAGCACCCATCATTTGCACTACATCACTGTCATCTTGCATAGCAGTTGTTAAAATTAACTCTTCTGCTTCTTTTCTTAGTCGAACAGCATCTACAATATCTAACTCCTTCTCCACCCGGGCACCGCTCATGGTCCCATTAAGGTTCCCTCCACACTCCACTATCTCATTTGATTTGACGGCCGACCGCTTTGCTGGCAGCTGAGCTCCTGGAATTAGTGAGCTCCTGGAATTAGTTAGCATTAGTGAGCCCAAAGGGCATCACTAGGTACTCAAAATGGCCCTCAATGCTATTAAACGCCGTCTTCCATTCATCACCCTGTTTAATGCGAATGAGATTATATGCTCCCCGAAGATCGAGTTTAGTAAACCAACTAGCACCCTTCACTCTAGAAAACAGTTCAGAAATCAGAGGCAACAGATACTGATATTTAACTGTGATATTATTAAGGAGACGATAATCAATACAGGGCCGCAATGAACCATCCTTCTTGGCCACAAAAAAAAACGGCGCCCAAAGGGGAAGATGATGGTCTAATATGACCCTTCTCCAAAGACTCCTTAATGTAAGTCCACATAGCAACATGTTCAGGCACAGATAAATGGAAAAGCCGTCCCTTAGGAAATGTACAACCAGGCACCAATTCAATAGCGTAATCATAGTCCCTATGCGGAGGCAAAGACGCGGCCTCGGTCTCATTAAACACATCCATGAAATCCGCCAAATAGTCAGGGACGTCCCTGGATTCTGGGCTTGTAACCAAGGAAATCCCAGTACCAAAATATCATGCAAATTATGCAAGACCAAAAACTTACAAACCTCCTGATGGTCAGGCGCAACCTGCATCGTTACCTGGGTCCAAAACTGGGGCTTAGTTTCAGCTAAAGGAGTAGCATCAATACCCCTCAAAGGGATATGAGCATGCAAAGGCACCATAGGAAAACCACAACGCTCAGCAAAACCAAAATCCATCAAGTTCAGGGCAGCTCCTGAATCAATAAAAGTCATAGCCGAAAATGATGATAGGGAACAGATCAAAGAAACCGACAAAAGAAACTTAGACTGTAAACCGCCCAAAGTAAATGAACGGGCAAATTGTTTCTATCGCTTCGGGCAGACAGAAATAGCATGAGAGGCATCTAAACTCCTGCTATTCTGCCCTAGAAAGGACCCTATCACACTGCATAGGCTCCGGAGACTACTCTGAGAGCGACACCTCAGCACGTATTGTTTTACGTTCACGTAAACATCTATCAATCTGAATGGCCAATGACATACAGGCATCAAGACCAGAGGAACAGGAAAGCTCACTATAACATCCTTTACAGGCTGTGCCAACCCCTTCCGAAAGAGAGCAGCAAGAGCTGCATCATTCCACTCAGTAAGGACCGCCCACTTACGAAATTTCTGACAGTATATCTCTGCAGGTTCCTGACCCTGGATCAAAGCCAATAAAGTTTTCTCGGCTTGATCAATAGCATTAGGTTCATTGCATAACAACCCTAGAGCCTGAAAAAAAATTCACATCAGCAAGAGCAAGGTCTTCAGGCGCCAGGGAAAAGGCCCAATCCTTGGGGTCACCACGCAGCAGAGAGATAACAATCTGAACTCGCTGCCTGGAAGACCCTGAGGACATTGGTTTCAAGGTAAAAAATAACCTATAATTGTTCTTGAAGTTCATAAATTTAGACCGATCTCCAAAGAACAAATCCGGTAAAGGTATTTTAGCTTCTAACGCAGGTGTCTGGGCAAGATAATAGGATATATCCTTAACCTGAGAAGTAAGCTGATCGACTCGCCCAGCTAATTATGTGACATCCATGATAGCAAGATCCTCTACAGCACCCAGAGATAAAGAGAAAAAAACTCACAAGAAAAAAAAAAAATTCTGACACACTCTTTTTTTTTTTTTCCCTTCTTTTCTTCCTTCTTTTAAGTACCCTAGAATCTAGGTTAGGCCAGTGGTACTGTTATGATTCAGGGACCGAGGAGGATCAATAATTACGGAATCCCCAAAAGGTAACAGAGTGGCTGGAAACTTAAAGGGAACCTGTCAGCAAAAATTTTGCAATAAACCTAAAAGATTCCCCCTCTGCAGCTCCTGGGCTGCATTCTGGAAAGGTTCCTGTTTCTATTGTGCCCCCTTTGAGACCAAAATAAAGACTTTATAAAGTCTTACCTTTTTGTATGCAAATGTTTTTTATGTACACAGGGGTGGGCTCTCTTGCGTCCGTTAGTCGCCCTCCTGCCGCTTTACGCCGTCTCCTATCGCTCATTTCCATAATTGAGGACGCCGCCCAGTGCTCCCGAGGTCTCGCGCATGCGCCATGCCACTCTCGCGGGACTGAGCACTGTGCACAGTGTGACCGCTGGTGACATGATTGCGCAGGCGTGAGATTATGGGCGGCGCTGCGATTGTCATCAGCAAGTACCCGCCCATAATCTCGTGCCCGCGCTTTCCCCTCTGCCTCCACCGTTCTGCGCAAGCGATGGCCAGATGAACCCACATCACCTCTTACCCATCTTTCCCTGGAGCAGGAAATAGATGGGAGGAGCAGAGCAGCATAACGGTGGAGGCAGAGTGAAAAGCACAGGCACGAGATTATGGGCGGGTACTTGCTGATGACAATCACAGCGCCGCCCATAATCTCACGCCTGCGCAATCACGTCACCAGTGGTCACACTGTACAGTGCTCACTCCCGCGAGAGTGGCACTGGCATACGCGGGGACCTCTGGAGCACTGGGCGGCGTCCTCAGTTATAGAAATGAGTGATGGGGGACGGTGTAAAGCGGCAGGAGGGCGACTAATGGACGCAAGAGAGCCCGCCCCTGTGTACTGTGTACATAAAAAAAGATTAGCATACAAAAAGGTAAGAACTTATAAAGTATTTATTTTGGTCTCAAACGGGGCACAATAACAACAGGAACCTTGCTAGAATGCAGCCCAGGAGCTACAGAGGGGGAATCTTTTAGGTTTATTGCAAAATTTTTGCTGACAGGTTCCCTTTAACGGACTGCAGACCTAATCCTGACACACAACTAACAGTAGCCATGGGGCATGTTTACGATGACCTGGATGCCTCGACAAAGCCGGAGAACTAAATAATCTCACAGATAGAAATATAAGAAAGCTAATCTGCCTCGGAGTAGTCCCCAAAGATAGATAGCTAGCCCCCCACATGTAAAGGCTACGGTGATATAGAAAAATACAATACAAAGCCAGAAAAGACAGATTCAGCAAAGGTGAGGCCCAAACTATCTTTATAGGAAAGGATAGGAAAGAGCAACTGTCTGAAGCCTTAAAAACCCTAATATGTACCAGCACTACTGATATGGAAAAATCCTGAGATCACACAACCTCTCCCCCACTGTACCAGCACTCAGATGTTACTGGGATCCAAACACACTAATACAGATGAGGGACTGAATTATAACATGCTATGGAGAAAAAGACATGGATCGCACATCCCAAAAATACATTGATCTAAAAGCCGCTAGGCAAAAATTTAAATAGAACATGAGGTTCTTAGTTACCATTGTGATCAGACTGTATTAAGCCCACTGCCACGTCACGGCGAACCTCTTGAGTGGGTCCCTAATCTAAAGCCTTTGTGGTGCGGCACTGTGCACCAACCACTGCTGCAGCAACAAAGCACCAGCAAGGCAGGCGACCCGGTGCCTCACAGCACCCATGCTGCAAGGCAAAGCCCCCAAGGCTCCAGGCCGCACTGCCCCACTGTCAAGACACCACCACAACAGCGGCCACTGCACAGCACCAACACACAGTGAGAGAAGCTGCGCACTCACCTCCCACCGGCTCCCATGTGTAAACTGGGAGCAAAAAAGGCTGACCCCTCTTGCAGTCTCCTGCTGATTAAAAACCCCTGTGCCAAATGGGGGGAGTGCAGATCCAAGCAAAAAACAGAGGGGGATAGACTGTTATATAACATGCTATGGAGAAAAAGACATGGATCGCACATCCCAAAAATACATTGATCTAAAAGCCGCTAGGCAAAAATTTATTTAGAACATGAGGTTCTTAGTTACCATTCTGATCAGACTGTATTAAGCCCACTGCCACGTCACGGTGAACCTCTTGAGTGGGTCCCTAATCTAAAGCCTTTGTGGTGCGGCACTGTGCACCAACCACTGCTGCAGCAACAAAGCACCAGCAAGGCAGGCGACCCGGTGCCTCACAGCACCCATGCTGCAAGGCAAAGCCCCCAAGGCTCCAGGCCGCACTGCCCCACTGTCACGACACCACCACAACAGCGGCCACTGTACAGCACCAACACACAGTGAGAGAAGCTGCGCACTCACCTCCCACCGGCTCCCATGTGTAAACTGGGAGCAAAAAAGGCTGACCCCTCTTGCAGTCTCCTGCTGATTAAAAACACATCTTTTTGCTCCCATTCCACATATGGGAGCCAGTGGGAGGTGGGTGCAGAGCTCCTCTCACTGTGTGCTGGTGCTGTGTGGTGGCTGCTGTTGTGGTGGTGTCGTGTCAGTGGGGCGGCGCGGCCTGGAGCCTTGGGGGCTTCGCCTTGCAGCATGGGTGCTGTGAGGCACCAGGTCGCCTGCCCTGCTGGTGCTTTGTCGCTGCGGCGGTGGTCAGTGCACAGTGCCGCACAAAAAGGTCAGGTTAGGGACCCACTCAAGAGGTTTGCCGTGACGTGGCAGTGGGCTTAATACAATCTGATCAGAATGGTAACAAAAGAACCTCATGTTCTATTTAATTTTTTGCCTAGCGGCTTTAGATCATTGTATTTTTGGGATGTGCGATCCATGTCTTTTTCTTCATAGAGTGAGGGACTGAATTAATACCAAGCATGACAAACACAAATCTTGCAGAATCGTGGAGCTAAGTATACACACACTCCCAGCAGGGAATGATCCCATTCCACCACGAACTCCACACAGTCAAAATAGGAATCATGCATTAGTATCAAAGCAGAAAGTGGAAAACAAACCGCAGAAGTACAAAGACCACTTATCTGAGAGTAGTTCTGGAAGTGAGCACAGCTGGTTACAGAATGTCCTTAACACACAGGAGCAATTGACCACCGGCAAGTAACAAGAGAAAGCTACTAAGTTAAATAGCCCAATCTGACCCTGATTGCAAGTCCTCTACAGGTGTGTCACTTTCATTCCACACATCAACTGCACTGCCAGCACCGACCACAAGAGGGAGCCCAAAACTGGAAAACATATTCACAACAGGCAACTACACTAAACATAATATACAAACTAAACCATGGTGTGCCGGCCACTTACACAGGGGTGGCCACAGCCCTAACCCTATTATATAAATATTGAAAGTCTACTCTGTATGCACTCTCTATAGTCATTATTAAATATATTTAAAAAAGAGGGCCCAATACTGACCCTTGTAGTACTTCATTAAATCAGTATGTTCTATTAATAACCACTGTCTGTTTCTCATCTCTGAGACAGTTGTTAACCTATTTATACATATTTTTCCCTAGTCCTAATGTTCTGATTTTGAGTACCAACCTGTTATGTGACACAATATTGAATGCCTTTGAAAAGTCTACATAGACAACATACACAGCCTTACCCTGGTCCATTCTGGAACTTACCACCTCATAGAAGCTGATTAAATTAGTTTCACAGGACTTGCTCATCAGAAAATCATGTTTTGGCTTACTTTTTTGTCTTGATTCAGAGCAGTATATACAAGACATTATGAGTGTCAACAGTACTGTAATATGGCATTGGTAATGTAATTTAAACTGACTATCTCCAGTCATCAGAAAAACTAAGTGAATGCTGTAGTTTTATACATCAGGGCATAATAAAAAAAAATCTGGTTCTTTGAAGGTCTTAACCCCTTAACGACCTTGGATGTACTGAGTACGTCATGGTGACATGGTGCTAAACGACCCATGACGTACTCAGTACGTCATGGCGAAATCGCGGTCCCGGAGCCCCGGGGAGTGAAATTTATTTACTTAAACGGTAGATTCGGGAAGGAGGGGACCTCTGCCTGACCTCAGGAGGGGTGGTGCCTCCTCCCCGAACCTACAGAGGCTGTGATTCGCTGACGAACGCCGCTCAGCCAATTACAGCCACTGTAATGTTCCAGCCATTGAAAATGGCTGGAACATTGAAATCCAGCCCTGATCAGTGCTGCTGTAGCACTGGCCATTGGCTGGAGCTGGGTGATCGATGCTTCACCCGCCCCCAGCTCTGATTGGAGAGACCGGTCTTGTGACCGCTCTCTCCAATCAATGTGGATCTGCGGCCTGTGATCGTCCCTAGAAGCCGAGGAGAGCGGTAAGTTGTTGTCCCCGCCGCCCGCCCCTGTCCCCGATCGCCCCTGTCCCCGATCGCCCCGCCGCTGCTCCCGCTTCACCGCTGTCCCCGCCGCTGCTCCCGCTTCACCGCCGCTGTCTCCGATCGCCCCGCCGCTGCTGCTGCTTCACCGCTGTCCCCGCCGCCATGCTCCCGATGCACCGCTGTCCCCGCCGCCATGCTCCCGCTGCACCGCTGTCCCCGCCGCCGCTCCCGATCCACCGCCGTCCCCGCCGCCATGCTCCCGATGCACCGCCGTCCCCGCCGCCATGCTCCCGCTGCACCGCTGTCTCCGCCGCCATGCTCCCGCTCCACCGCTGTCCCCGCCGCCGCTCCCGATCCACCGCCGTCCCCGCCGCCATGCTCCCGCTGCACCGCTGTCTCCGCCGCCATGCTCCCGCTGCACCGCTGTCCCCGCCGCCGCTCCCGATCCACCGCCGTCCCCGCCGCCATGCTCCCGCTGCACCGCTGTCTCCGCCGCCATGCTCCCGCTCCACCGCTGTCCCCGCCGCCGCTCCCGATCCACCGCCGTCCCCGCCGCCATGCTCCCGCTGCACCGCTGTCTCTGCCGCCATGCTCCCGCTGCACCGCTGTCCCCGCCGCCGCTCCCGATCCACCGCCGTCCCCGCCGCCATGCTCCCGCTGCACCGCTGTCTCCGCCGCCATGCTCCCGCTGCACCGCTGTCCCCGCCGCCGCTCCCGATCCACCGCCGTCCCCGCCGCCATGCTCCCGCTGCACCGCTGTCTCCGCCGCCATGCTCCCGCTGCACCGCTGTCCCCGCCGCCGCTCCCGATCCACCGCCGTCCCCGCCGCCATGCTCCCGCTGCACCGCTGTCTCCGCCGCCATGCTCCCGCTCCACCGCTGTCCCCGCCGCCGCTCCCGATCCACCGCCGTCCCCGCCGCCATGCTCCCGCTGCACCGCTGTCTCTGCCGCCATGCTCCCGCTCCACCGCTGTCCCCGCCGCCGCTCCCGATCCACCGCCGTCCCCGTCGCCGCTCCCGATCCACCGCCGCCATGCTCGCCACTGTCCCCGCCGCCGTCGCACCCACCTTTTTCAGCCGCTGCTGCCCCCGATCGGCGGCGGCCGCCGCCTCCTTCATCGGCTGCCCCTTCTCCATCGCCACACCACCTATCCCTCCATGTGCTGCAAGCCACCCTCCCCCCACGTGGGGGGAGGGTGGCTGGCTTGCAGCACATGTGGGGGGAGGGTGGCTGGCTTGCAGCACATGTGGGGGGAGGGTGGCTGGCTTGCAGCACATGTGGGGGGAGGGTGGCTGGCTTGCAGCACATGTGGGGGGAGGGTGGCTGGCTTGCAGCACATGTGGGGGGAGGGTGGCTGGCTTGCAGCACATGTGCTGCAAGCCACCCTCCCCCTACATGTGCTGCAAGCCAGCCACCCTCCCCCTACATGTGTTGCAAGCCCCCCTCCCTCCCCCTACATGTGCTGCAAGCCCCCCTCCCTCCCCCTACATGTGCTGCAAGCCCCCCTCCCTCCCCCTACATGTGCTGCAAGCCCCCCTCCCTTCCCCTACATGTGCCATCTCTCTCTCGCATCAGACTCTGCCCCCCTCCCCGATCTGCTGCCTGCTCTCTCCCATTTTCCATCTACTGCCCCCTCTCACCCTCCTCGATCTGTTGCCTCCTTCATCTGCTGCCTCTTCTGTCTGCTGTGATCCTGCTGCCTAGATCCATCCTGTAAGGTAGGTATCCCCATCTCACCCCCCCATCCTCTGCCGCTCCTCCATCCGCTGCGCCATTTCCCATCCATCCGCTGCGCCATTTCCCATCATCCATCCGCTGCGCCCTTTCCCATCCTCTGCCGCTCCTCCATCCGCTGCGCCATTTCCCATCCATCCGCTGCGCCATTTCCCATCATCCATCCGCTGCGCCCTTTCCCATCCTCTGCCGCTCCTCCATCCGCTGCGCCCTTTCCCATCTTCCATCCGCTGCGCCCTTTCTCATCTGCCGCCCCGCCCTCTCGCATCGCATTATCCAGCGCAGTTGCTCGCTTCCAGACTGCAGTGGATGATGCGATGCGAGACTCGTGCATTGCTCTCACGTTTGGCACTGGTCTTAGTGGCAGGCGCTCTTTTTTTTTTTTTTTTTTTTTTTTTTTTACTGATGTCTGTATTTTTTATGTCGCCAAACTAATTTTTTTTGTATGGGGGGGGGTCTAGTTTCCAAAATGGGATCACATGTGGGGGAGCTCCATTGTTTAGGCACCTCAGGGGGTCTCCAAATGAAACATGGCGTCTGCTAATAATTCCAATCAATTTTACTGTGAAATGGCGCTCCTTCTCTTCTGAGCCCCGCCGTACGCCCAAACAATTGATTTCCACCACATATGAGGTATCGTCGTACTCAGGAGAAATTGCACAATACATTTTATGGTGCATTTTTTCCTCATACCCTTGTGAAAAAAAAGCTACCTGTTTGAAAAAACAATTTTGTGGTAAAAAAAAGAATAAAATATTTTTACGGCTGAACATTACAAACGTTTGTGAAGCCTCCAGGGGTTCAAAGTGCTCACTAAACAGCTAGATAAATTCCATGAGGGGTCTAGTTTCCAAAATGGGGTCAATTGTGGGGGAGCTCCATTGTTTAGGCACTTCAGGGGGGTCTCCAAATGAAACATGGCGTCCGCTAATAATTCCAACCAATTTTGCTGTGAAATGGCGCTCCTTGCCTTCCGAGTCCTGCCGTGCGCCCAAACATTTGATTTCCACCACATATGGGGTATCTGCGTACTCAGGAGAAAATGCACCATAAATTTTATGGTGCATTTTTTCCTGATACCCTTGTGATAAAAAAAGCTACCTGGTTGAAGCAACAGTTTTGTGGTAAAAAATTTTTTTTTTCTTTTCACGGCTCAACGTTATAAACTTCTGTGAAGCCCCCAGGGGTTCAAAGTGCACATCAAACATCTAGAAAAAATATTTGAGGGCTCTAGTTTCCAAAATGGGGTCATTTGTGGGGGAGCTCCATTGTTTAGGCACCTCGGGGAGTCTTCAAACCCGACATGGCGTCCGCTAATGAGTGCAGCTAATTTTGCACTCAAAAATTCAAATGGCGCTCCTTGCCTTCCGAGTCCTGCTGTGTGCCCAAACATTTGATTACCACCACATATGGGGTATCTGCGTACTCAGGAGAAAATGCACGATACATTTTATGATGCATTTTTCCTGATACCCTTGTGAAAATACTAATTTTTATGGCTAAAGTAACATTTTTGTGTTAAAAAAGTAAAATTTTCATTTTTTCGTCTACATTGCTTTGGTTGCTGTGAAGCTCCTAAAGGGTTAATAAACTTCTTGGATGTGGTTTTGAGCAGAGTGAGGGGTGCAGATTTTAGAATTGGGTCACTTTTGGGTATTTTCTGTCGCCTAGGTTTCTCAAATCACTCCAAATATGATGTGGTACCTAAACAATTTTTTTTTGTAAATTTTGTTGGAAAAATGAGAAATTGGTGATGAACTTTGAACCCTTCTAACTTCCTAACGGAAATTTTTTTTTTTTCAAAAATTGCGCTGGTGTAAAGTAGACATGTGGGAAATGTTATTTAGTAACTTTTTTGTGTGACATATCTCTCAGATTTATAGGCATAAAATTTCAAATTTTGAAAATTGCAAAATTTTCAAAATTTTCGCTAAATTTCCGAAATTTTCACAAATAAACGCAAAACATATCGGCCTAAATTTACCACTGACATGAAGTACAATATGTCACGAAAAAACATTATCAGAATCGCCAGGATCCGTTGAAGTGTTCCAGAGTTATAACCTGTCAAAGTGACACTGGTCAGAATTGCAAAAAATGGCCGGGTCTTTAAGGTGAAAACAGGCTGGGGGCTGAAGGGGTTAAAATTAGGTGAATAATAAATAATCTCAAATATAAAACACATGACAAATTATACAGTGTCATCATTTCATAAAAACTTTGCCTAGATGCAAAACCATTGTGCGAAAAATTAAGTACACCCCATACATCAATAGCTTGTAAAACCACCTTTGGCAGGAATACTTTGACATTATCAGTTTCTTACATTGTTCTGTAGGAATTTTAACCCATTCTTGTGTACATCGTGGCTTAAGTTAAAGAGGATCCTTCACAATGTTTTTTATTTTAAAATTTATATATCATATATATCAGTAAAAAGAAGTAAAGGGGCTGATTATGAGCCTTGCCTTGTCCATGAATGTTAACTTGTTAAAAGCCGCTATTTGTTTCTGACAGTGGTATTACCAGCGTGCCAGCATGAGGTTGCAATATTTTATAGATTGCTTGACAGCCTGAGGTCTGTTGAAGACCCCCCATGCCCCCCGTCCATCGTGGAGCTGGGTGTCAAAGAAGATCATGATTTTTATTATAACCAGCAATACAATATGGTGTTTATGTGTGTATGGAGAAAGTCTATTACTTTTGCTTGGCCTTAGCATGTATCTCACTTTATATACAAAGTCTTTTGTTAACCAAGACAAGTACTTCTGAAAATTATTGGACCTATTCATTGTTTTTACTTTTTCTCTGCAATTGCTGCCTCCTATCCATCCATCTCCATAGACGTCTATCGGTAGCAACTGTAACCTAATGTCTTAGAAGAAGTTCACATCAAATTCGGGCCACACATCTATGGCTTCTTCATGGCTTCCTCCTGAAACCTTGAAATATGAGACTCAGAAAGAACCCCAAATAGAGCCATTCACTAAAAGGTAGATGGTGTCACTTTTGTGTTCTTTGTGGCTTCTTTTCCAGCAGTGTCGATCTTTTTAAGTGTCCACAAAGACAAGTTCTACCATGCTTTTGTGCCTGCTTAAAAAAAGGATACTGCTTTAACACAGGCCAGACAGAGCCTCAAAAGTGACTCCATCTGCCTTTTTATGGTCAATGACTCCATTGGGGATTCCACTTAAGATGGAAATCTAAACATATGGCAAAAACATAATGCGCATATAGCCTTACTAAGCTGAAAATACATCTTTACCACGGATTTCCTAAAAAGGTAGTTTTACCAATTAATTGAGAACATGGGAAGCTGGAGGGGAAGAGATGAGAAAGTATACATTAAAAAAAGGTAAAGGTAAAAAAGGTATATTTTACAAGTGAAAAAAATTAAAATTTTCTGTAATATGATATTACCAAATTTTCTATCTAAAATTGGACTATTGATTCAACTGTGGTAAAAAAAATATAAATAAAATAATAATAATAATAATAATAATAATAATAAAAACAGTTACTTTTTAACCCCTTAGTGACGGAGCTAATTTTCACCTTAATGACCAGACCAAATTTTGCAATTCTGACCAGTGTCACTTCATGAGGTTATAACTCTGGAACGCTTCAACGGATCCCGGTGATTCTGAGATTGTTTTTTAGTCACATATTGGACTTCATGTTAGTACCAAATTTAGGACAATATTTTTTGCGTTTATTTATGAAAAAAATTGAATTTTGGCAAATATTTTGAAAATTTAGCAATTTTCAACTTTTGAATTTTTATACCGTTAAACCAGAGATTTCTATGACACAAAATAGTTAATAAATAACATTTCCCACATGTCTACTTTACATCAGCACAATTTTGGAAACAAAATTTTTTTTGTTAGGAAGTTAGAAGAGTTCAAAGTTTATCAGCGATTTCTCATTTTTACATCAAAATTTACAAAACCATTTTTTTAGGGACCACATCACATTTGAAGTGACTTCGATAGGCCTAGATGACAGAATATACCCAAAAGTGACACCATTCTAAAAACTGCACCCCCCAAAGTACTCAAAACCACATTCAAGAAGTTTATTAACCCTTCAGGTGCTTCACATGAACAAAAGCAATGTGGAATGAAAAAAAGCAAAAATTAAATTTTACCTAAAAATGTTGCTCTAACCCAAATTTATTCACTTTTAGAAGAAACAACACAACAAAATGGACCCCAAAACTTGTTCCCCACTTTCTTATGAGCACGCCGATACCCCACATGTGGTCAGAAACCTCTGTTTGGACAAATGGGAGGGCTCGGAACAGAAGGAGCAATATTTGAATTTTGGAAAGCAAATTTGGCTGAAATAGATTGCGGGCACCATGTTGCATTTACAGGTCCGCTAAGGTACCTAAACAGAAGAAACCCCTCACAAGTAATGCCATTTTGGAAACTATACCCCTCAAGGCTTCTATCTGGGGGTATAGTGAGCATTTTGGATCCACAGGTACTTCACAGATTTTGTTAACGTTACGTTGTCATATTGAAAATTTTAATAATTTTCTCAAAAATGTTGCTTTAGCATCAATTTTCTCACTTTTTCAAGAGGTAATTCCAAAAATATGACCTCAAGGTTTGTTACCCACTTTTTTATGAGTGCGGTGATACCTCACATGTGGTCTGAAATCTTTGTTTGGACAAATGGGAGGGCTTGGAACGAAAGGAGCAATATTTGAATTTTGGAAAGGAAATTTGGCTGAAACAGATTGCGGGCACCATGTCACATTTGGAGGTCCCCTAAGGTACCTAAACAGCAGAAGCCCCACACAAGTGACCCCATTTTGGAAACTAGGCCCCTCAAGGAATTTATCTAGATGTTTGGTGAGTACCCTGAACCCCCAGGTGCTTCACAGAATTTTATAACATTGAGCCATGAAAATAAAAAAATAAAATTTTACCACAAAATTGTTATTTCAACCAGGTAGCTATTTTTTCACAAGGATAACAGGAAAAAAAATCACCATGAAATTTATTGTGCAATTTCTCCTGAGTTTCTTGATACCTTATATGTGGTGGAAATCAACTGTTTGGGTACACGGCGGGGCTCGGAAGGGAAGGAGTGCCATTTGACTGCAAAATTGTCTGGAATCAATAGCGGACGCCATGTTGCATTTGGAGAGCCCCTGAGGTGTCTATACAGTGAAGCTCCTCAACATGTGGCCCCATTTTGGATTATAGACCCCACAAGGAATTTATCTAGATGTTTGGTGAGTACCCTGAACCCCCAGGTGCTTCACAGACGTTTATGATGTTGAGCTGTGAAAATAAAAAAAATAAATTTTTACCACAAAATTGTTATTTCAACCAGGTAGCTTTTTTTTTTTTACAAGAGTAAAAGGAAAAAATTCAGCATAAAATTTATTGTGCAATTTCTCCTGAGTTTGGCGATACCTTATATGTGGTGGAAATCAACTGTTTGGGCGCATGACAGGGCTCGGAAGGGAAGGAGCGCCATTTGACTGCAAAATTGGCTGGAATCAATAGCGGACGCTATGGTGCATTAGGAGAGCCCCTGAGGTGTCTATACAGTGAAGTTCCCCAACATGTGGCCCCATTTTGGAAAATAGACCTCTGAAGGAATTTATCTAGATGTTTGGTGAGTACCCTGAACCCTCAGGTGCTTCACAGAACTTTATAATGTTGAGCTGTGAAAATAAAAAAATACATTTTTACCACATAATTGTTACTTCAACCAGGTAGCTATTTTTTTTACAAGTGTAAAAGGAAACAAATTAGCATAAAATGTATTGTGCAATTTCTCCTGAGCATGCTGATACCTTATGTGTGATGAAAATCAACTGTTTGGGTGCACAGCAGGGCTCGGAAGGGAAGGAGCGCCATTTGACTGCACAATTGGCTGGAATCATTAGTGGACGCTATGTTGCATTTGGAAAGCACCTAAGGTGCCTAAACAGTGGAGGTTTCCCACAAGTGACCCCATTCTGGAAACAAGACACCTCAAGGCTTTTATCTAGGTGTATAGTGAGCAGTTTGAATCCAAGAGTACTTCACAGAATTTGATAAGCTTAGGTTGCCATATTGAAAATTTTCATTTTTTTCACAAAAATGTTGCTTTAGCATCATATTTCTTACTTTTTCAAGAGGCAACAACAAACCGTGGACCCAACAGGTTGTTATCCAATGTCTTATGAGCACAGGGATACCCCACATGTGGCCAAAAACCTCTGTTTGGATAAATGGGAGGGCTTGGAATGGAAGGAGCACCATTTGAATTCTGGAAAAGTTGAAATAAATTGCGGGCACCCTGTCACATTTGCAGGGCCCCTTGGGTACCTATACATCAGAAACCCCCCACAAGTGAACCCATTTTGGAAACTGGATTTTATTCAGGAGTATAGTAAGCATTTTGAATCCACAGGTACTTCACAAACATGTTTCTGTAGCAACAAATTTCTCACTTTTAGGCTATGTGGCCATGATCCAGCGACACGGCGTCTAGTACACAGTGTCAGCCTTCCTGCAGAGATGTGAGTGTTGTCCACGGGAGAACGCAGCTGCCCATGCCTACGATTTGGGTTCAGGCTGCTGTGGAGCTCTATACTACCTGCAGAGAACACTCTTGTCTCCGCAGCATAAATTGACATGCTGAGGCTCGGGAAGCTGCACCACAGGTGAGTGTATGCTGCGGAGAAAAGAAGCACATTGGGCATGGGATTTCTAAAAATCCTTCCACTGTGCTTCTACTGCACAACGCAGCGTTATGGACGCAGGGAAAACACTCTGCGCCCAAAACGCTGCAAACCCTGATCGTGGGCACACAGCCTAAAATGCTACAATGGATGAATGGATAGATGTCAAACATATATAACATCCCACCCCCCTGCATATTCTAAGCTGGCGCCTTTTAGTGCCTTTCATGTGGCACTAAAGGGTGCCTAGCCTTGTATTTAGCCCCCCAAAAAATTAATAATTAAAATATACGAAGTGGGGTCCCACCTATTTTTGATAGCTAGCTAGGGTAAAGCATACAGCTGTAGCCTGCAAACCACAGCTGACAGCTTCACCTTGTCTGGTGATCAATTTGGGGGGCTCCCCAGGCGTTTTTTTAAAAAAAAACAAACAAACAAACAAACGTGGGGTCCCCCCCAAATTAGATCACCAGCCAAGGTGAATCGGACAGCTGGGGTCTGGTATTCTCAGGGTGGGAAGAGCCATGGTTATTGGACTCTTCCCAGCCTAAAAATAGCAGGCCGCAGCCGCCCCAGAAGTGGCGCATCCATTAGATGCGCCAATCCTGGCGCTTCGCCCCAGCTCATCCCGCGCCCTGGTGCGGTGGCAAACGGATTAATAAACGTGGTTGATACCAGCTGTAATGTCACCTGGCATCAAGCCCTGGGGTTAGTGATGTCACGGCATCTAAACAGATACCCGACATCACTAACCCAGTCAGTAATAGAAAAAATAAAGACAAAAAAAAAATTTATTTGAAAAAAAACCTCCACGAAACATTCCTCTTTCACCAATTTATTGAAAATAAACAAATTCCGGTCACTGTAATTCATTTTGGAGGTCCCTCGACGACTCTGGACCTTCTAGAATATGGGGGGCACATTCAGGGAACGTATCCCCCATTTTCTGGAAGAGCAAGCTCTCCATGAGCAGTGTGGGTGCAGTAATCTGAGAATACTGCACTCACACTGCCCCGGTCCAACCTAGGGCCGAGTGACCTGCAGTAACCTCATTCCAGAATATGAGGGGCATGCTTACAGAACGTACCCCCCATTTTCTAGAACAGCAGGCTCTCCATGTGAGGAGTGTGGCTGCAGAATACTGCACTCACTCTCCCCCGGTCCACAGTGCAGCAGCGAGGTTAACGTCCCTGCTTGCAAAGATCCAGCTGACAGCCGCTGTCGGCACATGCGCCGCCAGCTTTCTAGAAGGAGACGGAGTGATCGCGGGGACGGAGCAGAAGCCAGGTAATGGGGAAAACCGGGGGCTGACGGGTGGCTGATGGGGGGTGACGGCGGGAGACATGGCGACAACTTTTCTGTCGCATGTGATGTGTCACATGCGGCAGAAAGAGCAGGATGAATGCGGCCGCACGCTACTGTGCGCTGCGCGCCGCCATCTTGCATTCTCCGGAGGGGGGAGGGGGAGCACTCTGGAGAACCGGAGGGCTCCGGTGTACCGGAGGAGGGGTCAGGGGGAGGACATTTCCCTCCGATCTGAAATGTTTGATCATTTCAGATCGGAGGGAAATGAATGCAGAGCCAGCGGCGGCAGTTTTCTGTGCGCTTCGGCACCATTTTGACTGTTCCGGAGGGAGGGTAGCGGTGGGGGGGGTCTCTCCGGTACCGGGGGCTTTGGGGGCACTAGGGGTTTATATTTCTTTCTCATATGACATGTTTGATCTCGTCAGATGAAAAAGAAATCTTTTTTACCGGTCATTTCTTTTTTTTTCATGTGTTCGTCGGTATACGGTGTATACCGGCGATCACATTATCAGGGTCCAAAAAAAACACCTCGATTCATAATCTGGGGGGTCTCAGCTGAAACCCCCAAGATCTTCGGTCGCTGGGGGGCGCTACAGGCTTTTTTCGGCCCGCCGCTTTAAAGCGGCGGAACAGAATAAGTACCCTGTTTTGCCACCGCTTTAAGTCGTACGGCCGTCATTATGAGGTTAAGGGTATAAAAATTAAGTTTGAAAATTGCAAAAATTTTCATCAATTTTTTTTCTTTTTTTCACAAATAAAAGCAAACTTATTGTCCTAAATTTACCACTAACATGAAGTAGAATATGTCACAATAAAACAGTCTCACAATCACCAAGATCTGCTGAAACATTCCAGAGTTATAACTTCATAATGTGACACTGGTCAAAATTGCAAAAAATTGCCTGGTCATTAAGTACAAAACTGGCTTCGTCATTAAGGGGTTAAACCAGTGAGTTATGTTACACAAAATACTTAATAAATTACATTTCCCACATGTCTACTTTACATCAGCACAATGATTGAAACAACATTTTTTGGGGTTATGAAGATAGAAGCACTATTTGCCCAAAGGGCAACAAGAGGTACCCTAACTAAAGACCTAATCATATAAACTTTATTAAATTATATAATTGGACAAGGATTAAAATTGGCAGGTGGGAGGCCAATTCCGTATTAGATGAGTGCGGCCGTGGACCGACACTGCTCTGGATAAATTCCTAATGTAATATGGCTAACGTAATATGGCTGGCTATCACCTACACTGCCTATTAAAAACTACCTAGCAGCTAATAGTCTCCCTGACATGTTTCGCCATGACTGACTTCATCAGGGGGCTGAGGCTATAGAACGCTGAAAACCGGTTACATCCCCTTTTAAAACCTCTGATGGTGACCTCACTATAGGGCTACCAATAGTGGTGGACTCCATAAAAGGGGGGGAATATCATTGTTATGAACACCACCGATTATGTGAACATGGTCAATGCACTTTTGAGTGATAGAGATACATATTCTATTTTAAGAAATGACCCTACAGAGAATTTTCTGAAAAATTTGAATTGTCTCTTGAAAGGAGCACTTGAGTCTAATCTGTTTTCCGATGATGAATTTAAATTCATGTTTAATCCCCACCCAACCATGGCTACTTTTTATGCACTACCCAAAGTGCATAAACAAACATCTCCAATTAAGGGCAGACCTATTGTTTCTGGGAATAATTGTCTTACGGAAGAAGCGAGCCAATACCTTGATGAACTACTGTCCCCATTTGTGGAAAGTCTCCTGTCTTTTGTCAGAGATACTAAGGATATGGTCCGGAAGTTGAATGAGATAGTTTCAGAAAGTACGATTTTGGTCAGCCTCGATGTGGAGGCGCTGTATAGCAATATACGCCATGATATTGGTCTAAGAGCAGTTAAGACCTTTCTTGATACTAAAAGCCAGAAATATCAGTTACATAATTAGTTTCTTTTGGAGTTATTGAAGTTTGTGTTAACACATAATTTTTTTACCTTTGGCGGTACCCTCTTTCATCAGATAAGGGGTACCGCTATGGGTACATCATGTGCACCAAAATCTTTTTTTAGGATGATGGGAGGATACTTTTGTTTTTTGTGATGAGTTGAGCTTTTTTGTCAGTCATATTATTTTCTGGGGTAGGTACATCGATGATGTGCTTATCCTATGGGACGGACCAGCCTCAATATTTACTGACTTTGTACATATCCTCAACAATAATCAGATAGGCATGTTCTTTACATCTGAAATTGGCCTTAAGTCTATTAACTTTCTGGACTTTAATATCTCAATTGATGAAAACGGAGGGGTACACACCGATATTTATCGGAAACCGACCTCAACTAATTGTCTACTCCACTGGGATAGTTGGCACCCAACATCTTTGAAGGCTGGCATCCCAGTGGGTCAGTATCTCCAGGCTCAGAGGAACTGTTCGAATGAGCAGCTTTTTGAAAAAGAGTGTAGTAACCTCTATAATAGATTCTCTGCAAGAGGTTACCCCAAGAAGGTGTCACATCGTGCTTATCACCGGGCAAGATCTACATGTCATGACAGTCTCCTGGGAGATACTGCATGTAGACAAAACTCCGATTTGATCAGGATTATTGGTACCTTTGACGCACAGAGTAATGGGGTATCAAGGGTTCTACGATGTTATTGGCCTTTGCTGCAAGCAGATAGTGACCTTAAGGATAGAATTGGTGAATATCCTAATATTACATATAGGAGAGGGAAAAATCTGAGAGATACATTCATTTCTAGTCACTTCACACAGCATCAATGTACGGATCATTTAGGAACTAGACAGGGTGGTTCATATCCATGTTCCACATGCTCCTTTTGTAAGTATTTACCCAGAACACGCGAATTTGTAAATCCAGCGAATAACAGGAGATATATAATAAGGGACAATATTAATTGTAAGAATAAAGTGGTAGTATATATTGCTTCTTGCCCCTGTCCCAAACTTTACGTGGCGAAGACAATACAGGAGTTTCGTAGAAGAATTTCCAAACATATCAGTTGTATTAATACCAAGGCTGATACGCCCCTCTCTATACATATGAGAACTATACATGCGGATACCCCTTTGGATCTACACTTTTTGGGCATTAGGCTGCTTTCACACTACGTTTTTTTAACATGCGTCATGAACGTTTTTTTGCTGTAAAAGCGAATCCTGCTTTTACAGCAAAAAAACGCATGTAAACGCATGTGTTATTTTGCAGGATCCTGTCACTTTAAGTTTATGGGCGGGCATTGGAGTCATGTGATCGGGAGTCAGTGGAACTGAACGTGAAAGACTGGGAGCCGGCTTCTGACAGCTGCAAAGGCTCGTAACCAAGGTAAACATCGGGTAACTTGCTTGGAAACCCGATATTTACGTTGGTTATGAGTGTCTGCAGCTGCTAGGAGCCGGGCTCCCTGCACACGTAACCAACGTAAACATCGGGTAGCTAAGAGAAGCGCTTTGCTTGGTTACCCGATATTTATCTTGGTTACGAGTGTCCGCAGCTCTCATGCGGGGGAGAGAGAGAGGAGAGGGGGAGGGAGGGGAGAGAGGGAGGTGAAGAGAGACAGAGAGGGAGGGTGAGAGAGGGACTGATCACCCGAGGCTGGTTTCTGTGCATGCTCAGTAGAGCAAGCAGGATCCTGTCTATCAGCATGCCAGCGTTCACATACGTTTGCATGCAGTATAGTCAGGATCCAGCAATTTGCAGTATTTGGACGCAGCTCAAAAACGCTACAAGTAGCGTTTTTGAAAAATGTTAAAAAACTGCAACTCGCTGGATCCTTACTATAACGCACGCAAACGCATGTGAACGCATGTTGATGCGAGTCCATTGCAAATGCATTGAAATGAAAACGCATTTGCACTGGATCCGTTTTTGCGTTAAAAAAATGTTCATGACGGATGTTAAAAAAAGTAGTGTGAAAGCAGCTTTAGAAAAATTTTCCTGGGCCCAAGGAAAGGCAACCTGGATAGGTTGCTGCTACAAGAAGAATCCAAATGGATCTACAGATTGAAAAAGTAAAACCCTCATTTAAGCCCACAGGGGATCGGAAAATTCAGCCTTTTTGTGATATAGAACCATTTATATAGTGTCTAACGTATTGGACTAATAATTATGCAACCGACTTCCCTGATTATCCTTTCGGACCCAGTATAGATCTGAAGGGGATAACTGATCGCCCAAATTATATGAATCATTGGTGTGTTTATAGTGGCCAAAGTAAATTGATGATAGATCACTTTAAACTTGTGAGCATATATAATAATTCTATATTTTTATTTAGTGTTTGAGCACATAATGGCCATGTTAGCTTGTTCCCAAGTCCATGAGCATGCGCAATGGAAACTTGTCTCCATGAGCACGTGCTGCATGAAGGAATTTTCCCTCCCCCCTTTTTTATTGGAGACTAAGGGGCACTTTGCACACTGCGACATCGCAGGTGTGATGTCGGTGGGGTCAAATTGAAAATGACGCACATCCGGCATCGCATGCGACATCGCAGTGTGTAAAGGCTGGATGATACGATTAACGAGCGCAAAATCGTCGTAATCGTATCATCGGTGCAGCGTCGGCGTAATCCATGATTACGCTGACGCGACGGTCCACTGTTGTTCCTCGCTCCTGCGGCAGCACACATCGCTGTGTGTGAAGTCGCAGGAGCGAGGAACGTCTCCTACCGGCCTCACTGCGGCTTCCGTAGGATATGCGTAAGGAAGGAGGTGGGCAGGATGTTTACAT
Organism: Anomaloglossus baeobatrachus; assembly: GCF_048569485.1. Taxonomy (NCBI): domain Eukaryota; kingdom Metazoa; phylum Chordata; class Amphibia; order Anura; family Aromobatidae; genus Anomaloglossus; species Anomaloglossus baeobatrachus. The sequence goes on along the minus strand of NC_134356.1, from coordinate 346,060,285 downwards.
CCTGCTCATCTCCGACCCTCCGCTCTGATTGGCCGCCTGCCGTGTGACGTCGCAGTGACGCCGCACGACCCGCCCCCTTAACAAGGAGGCGGGTCGCCGGCCACAGGGACGTCGCACGGCAGGTGAGTGTGTGTGTGAAGCTGGCGTAGCGATAACTTTCGCTACGCCAGCTATCACCACATATCGCTGCTGCGACGGGGGCGGGGACTATCGCACTCGGCATCGCAGCATCGGCCTGCGATGTCGTAGTGTGCAAACCCCGCCTTAGTGTGTGAGCATGCGCTACTCGCTCTTTTTATTTGATATTTTCCCAGTTCACGAGTATGCACTGTGCACTCTCTGTATTTGATATATTTTTTAAGTCCATAAGCATGCGCTGTCTGGCTTTCTATATCTGATATTTTCTAAGTCCATGAGCAAGCTCAGCTTACATTCGTGAGATATTTTCTAAGTTCACGAGTATGCGTTGTTTCGTCCTTTGTATTGGTTTTCCTAAGTCCATGAGCATGCTCAGTTTACATCTGTGAGATATTTTCTAAGTCCATGAGCATGCTCAGTTTACAACTGTGAGATATTTTCCAAGTCCATGAGCATGCGCTGTTTCGTTCTTTGTATCTGTGATGTGTTTTCTCCAAGTCCATGAGCATGCTCAGTTTACATCTGTGAGATATTTTCTAAGTCCATGAGCATGCTCTGTTTTGTTCTCTGCATCTGATCTTTCTAAGTCCATGAGCATGCTCAGTTTACATCTGTGAGATTACTCATAGTTCATTGTGGGATTACCCATAGTTCATTGTGAATGAGATGAATGTCACATGATCAAACTTAGATCCCGGATGTTTGTTCTCATAGGCGGCAGGTGTACCTGCTGGGAAGCTATTCATTGGTGGACTTTATTGATTGACTGATTAACAACCCTATTACAGAGGGGGACATAAAGTCATACTAAACTGTGGAAATGCCTGGAGTTATATCGGTCACCTTGATAGGTGCTTACTTATGAGTGACTGATATATTGGCAAATCATAACGTAGAACACATAACAGTGTTTGATCACATCCAATTGAAGTGTGAATGGAAGTTATCCTGAATTTGATTTGGCCAATGGAGTCCACCAGTATTGGTAGCCCTATGGTGAGGTCACCATCAGAGGTTTTAAAAGGGGATGTAACCAGTTTTCAGCGTTCTATAGCCTCAGCCCCCTGATGAAGCCAGTCATGGCGAAACATGTCGCGGAGGCTATTAGATGTTAGTTTAGGTGATAGCCAGCCATATTACGTTAGGAATTTATCCAGAGCAGTGTCGGTCCGCGGCCGCACTCATCTAATACGGAATTGGCCTCCCACCTGCCAATTTTAATCCTAGTCCAATTATATAATTTAATAAAGTTTATTTGATTAGGTCTTTAGTTAGGGTACCTCTTGTTGCCCTTCAGGCAAATAGTGTTTGTATAATTACCCCTATGCTGACTGGGTGTGACAATCAGAGGTTAGAGTTTGTGTAGGAAGATAGAAGGGCTCAAAGTTCATCAGCAATTTCTCATTTTTTCAGCAAAATTTACTAAATCTTTTATTAGCTTATTAACCCTTCAGGTGCTTCACAGGAACTAAAGCGATGTGTAATGAAAAAAAAAATATCACTTTACCTAAAAATGTTGCCCTAGACTCAATTTATTCACTTTTAAAAGAAATACATCAAAGTGTACCCATAAATTTTTTCCCCAGATTCTTCTGAGCACACTGATACCCCACACATGGTCAGAAATCTCTTTTTGGACAAATAGGAGGACCCGGCGTAGAAGGAGCAATATTTGAATTTTGGAACAGAAATTTGGCTGAAATAGATTGCGGGCACCATGTTGCGTTTGCAGGGCCCCTTAGGTACCTAAACAGCAAAAACCTCCCACAAGTGACCCCATTCTGGAAATGAGACCCCTCAAGGATTTTATCTAGGTGTATAGTGAGCATTTTGAACCCACAGGTACTTCACAGAATTTGAAAATATTAGGCCATCATATTGAAAATTTTCATTTTTTTCACAGAAATGTTGATTTAGCACCAAATTTCTCATTTTTTGAAGAGGTAATGCCAAAAAATTGACCCCACAGTTTGTTCCCCTCTTTCATATGAGCGCGGTGATACCCGACATGTAGTCAGAAAGTTGTGTTTTGACAAATTGGAGGATTCAGAACAGAAAGAGCAATATTTGAATTTTGGAAAGCAAATTTGGCTGAAAAAGATTGCAGGTACCATGTTGCATTTGTAGAGCCCCTAAGGTTCCTTTCTTCACAGGATACGTAGCATCATTTTTACCACTATCTGCAACGTATCTACGCATCAGTCAAAAAATGGATTGTGACTGAAGGTAAAAAAGGGAAATGTGTAAGTAGCCTAAGGCATTTGTAACAGAGGCGTATCTAGGGGGGCTGGCGGGGCATCTGCCCCGGGCGCAGTGTCAGGGGGGGCGCTGTCGGCCCAACTAATGCAGCATTCTGAGTCTCCCAGGCGGACAGGGACGGCATCAGCACTTTTCAGCAAGGGCGGTGATGTATGCTGCGGCTCCTGGGCCGAGATCCGGGGCCCGCAGCACTCATGTCGTCAGCCTCACTTCCCTGGCAGATGGGGCTCTTACATCCACACCTAAACGCAGCCTTCTCTGCGGTCTGCAGAGCCTAAGTTCATCTGTGGGTGGAGCTAGAATGCAGCGTGCACTGCGTCCAATAGAAAAGGGAGATGTTAGAATGTACAGGCTCCTTCCATGTATGACTTGTCATGAAGCTGGTCACGCCCACTAACCTGGAAGGAACCCATACATTCTAGGCTCAACCCACAGATGAAGACACTGTCAGACAGGAGGCGAAACATCAACTTCACGCTGAGCTGTATGTCCTGTCCCCCCTACCCAGTGGTGTATATACCCCAGAACTGTCTATTAACCCCACCCAGTGCTGTATATACCCCAGAACTGTCTATTAACCCCACCCAGTGCTATATACCCCAGAACTGTTTATTAACCCCACCCAGTGCTATATACCCTAGAACTGTCTATTAACCCCACCCAGTGCTATATACCCCAGAACTGTCTATTAACCCCACCCAGTGCTATATACCCCAGAACTGTCTATTAACCCCACCCAGTGCTATATACCCCAGAACTGTCTATTAACCCCACCCAGTGCTATATACTCCAGAACTGTCTATTAACCACACCCAGTGCTGTATACCCCAGAACTGTCTATTAACACCACCCCAGTGCTGTATACCCCAGAACTGTCTATTAACCCCACCCAGTGCTATATACCCCCAGAACTGTCTATTAACCCCACCCAGAGCTGTATACCCCAGAACTGTCTATTAATCCCACCCAGTTCTGTATACCCCAGAACTGTCTATTAACCCCACCCAGTGCTATATACCCCAGAACTGTCGATTAACCGCACCCAGTGCTATATACCCACAGAACTGTCTATTCACCCCACCCCAGTGCTATATACCCCCAGAACTGTCTATTAACCCCACCCCAGTGCTGTATACCCACCAGAACTGTCTGTTCCCCCCACTCCAGCGCTATATATTTCCCAGAGCTGTATCTTCCCCCACCCCAGTGCTGTATACCCCCCAGAGCTGTTTGTCCCCCACTCCAGTGCTGAATACCCCCCAGAGCTGTTTGTCCCCCATTCCAGTGCTGTATACCCTCAGAGCTGTTTATCCTCCACTTGAGTGCTGTATAACCCCAGAGCTGTATGTCCCCCCACTCCAGCGCAGTATACCATCCCAGAGCTGTATACCCCCACTCCAGTGCAGTATACCCCCCCAGAGCTGTATACCCCCACACCAGTGCAGTATACCACCCTAGAGCTGTATACCCCCCAGAGCTGAATGTCCCCCACCCCAGTGTTATATACCCCCCGAGCTGTACGTCCCCCACCCCAGTGCTGTATACCACCTCAGATCTGAATGCCCCTCTCTAGAGCTGTATGTCCCCCCATTGCTGTATGTCCCCAGCCTCTCCTGTGATATATATACAGCAGTGTAAATGTGCTCTGTGTGTGGCCATGTCTGTTAGTAATGGCCACCAATCAGCGCGGCAGAGCCACATGCCGAGGAGGAGCTAGACGGAGACAAGCAGGGGAGGCGAACATGCCGAGGAGGAGCTGGACGGAGACAAGCAGGGGAGGTGAGTGAGGCTGCTGCCAGCCTCCCCATCTTAATAATATCTGTAATGTGTTTGTGTGTGCATGTATCGCAAGATCGGGTTACAGTCGCATGACACTCGGCTCACGCTGGCAATAGAGCCTCAGCCGAGGGTCATTAGCATATCGCATCCATTGCACTCGCATTGGATGCCATATGCTAATGTGACTCCAGCCTTTATTTGTGATACTGACTAATTCTCATCATTAGGCCTCAGTCTCACTTGCGCATTGCTTCCCATGCGAGAGCATCAGATGCGATATGCTAATGACCCTTGGTTCAGGCTCTGCTTCGAGCATGAGCCGAGTGTCATGTGGCTGTGATCCAATCTTGCAATCAGATCACAGCTTCGGACAAGAGGAATGGAGGAAGTAATTCTCCCCCTTCTCCACGGCCTGTCTCTGCATACATCGTACTGCACTCTGATGACATCCAAGTGCAGTGCGATGTTTCACACGCTTCCGTAGACCTGTATGGGTATGTGACCTGAGACTCTCAGACACTCACAGCATGCTGCAATTCTTTTTTCATGCCAATATATCATGAAAAATCAATCGCAGATGGACACTGCCCCATCATTTTACACTGGTGCGAGTGCAATTTGATGTTTTATCGGATTGCACTCGTACGTGCAAAACACAAGTGGAACCGAGGTCTTACTATAGTTCCTGTATAGTCCTCAGTCTGATGATGACTGATAACTCCCAAGTATCTCCTTACCATTGTTAAAAGGAATCTGTCAGCAGGTTTTTGCTACCCCATCTGAGAGCAGCATAATGTAGAGACAGGCCCTGATTCCAGCGATGTGTCACTTACTGAGCTGTTTGCTGTCATTTTGATAAAATCAATGTTTTCTCTGCTGCAGATCTAGCAGTTATACAGAGCTCATGAATATGCTGGACTACCTGGCATCACGCCAAACAGTCATGTAATGATTATCTACTGCTGATTAAACAGTGATTTTATCAAAACTATACTAAGCAGCACAGTAAGTGACACACCGCTAGAATCAGGATCTCTGCCCCTACGTTATGCTGCTCTCAGATTAGGTGTTAAAATTCTGGTGACAAATTCCCTTTAAGGATGTACTGGAAGTTGTAGATTCCTACAATACAAATGTCTATGTGCCTGACCTAACATTACAATTGATGTACCATTCTTGTTGTTTTGATGATGTATTTCTGTACTGATGAGAGTTTTGATGCTGCGTTTCTAAACTTATGGGATTATATGGATGTATTTCTGTGCTGCTGGTGGTTCGGATGATGAATTTCTGTACTGCTGGTGGTTCTGATGCTGTGTTTATGTACTGTTGGGTGTTACAATTATGTATTTTTGTACCTTTGGTGTTTCTGGTGCTGTTACTAGTTCTTATCCTGTACACAAGTAACAATACATAAATTGTAAGATTGGACAACCCCTTTACTTAGAATTGGGCTACACTGCTTAATTGTATAAGTAAAGTCTTGTCCAGGTTTGAGATGAAAGTTTCCAGTCTCTCTAGGTGACTGCAGGCTTCTGAATTCTCACAGCGCTTGCACACTTTTAGGATTCTCTGGTGCCAGTGACGAGAGTGGACGGTCATATGAGCACAAGTATGAGATTTTTATATTTCTGGCCACATTCTGACTAGATGTGTCCGGCCTTACTCAATTCATTTTTATTTAGCGAGGTCATACATGTCTAGTCGGCACGTGACCACATGTATGTAAATCACATACTTGCAGTTTTGTGACCTCCCACTCACCGCCGGCACCAGAGAATCCTGACAGTGTGCAGTGTGAGAATTCAGAAGTCTGCAGTCACATAGAGTGACACATAGAGGGACTGCAGATTTTTATCTCAAACCTGGAGAAGCCCTTTACTTATTAAATTAAACAGTGTAGTTCAATCCTAGCAGAGTGTAATATGCTCCCTGTCAGGATTCAGCTCTGCTTCTTTTTCCAGCAGTCACCACATGGCCTCTCCAGTCACCACATGGCCTTTCATACTTGCATGAGACATTTAGCTTTTCTTCCTATGTTTCTCTTTGAACATTGAGAGAATTATTAAAAGCAGCTCGTCATCATGTGACTAAATGTGCAAATCACATATAAATAATTGGTCACATGGGGTGGGGGGCGCCAAATTGAATTCTTGCCCCGGGTGCCGGAAAGCCTAGATACACCTCTGTTTGTAATACACTATAATGTGAGCTTTCTCATCCACGGTCTACTCTTTCTTTAATTTCTTACCTAAACAGGCTTTGCTTTATAAACCAATTGCAAATATTAGCTCTCAAATAATGGAGACATTAATAAATGTTTCAAGAAGATTCTCACAGATTTTATACTTCTTTCTTATTAAATAGAAAGTATAAAATCATTAAGTCATTTTTTTAAGGAATCATGTTGTTAATGTTTAAAAGGAATGCATGCAGTAAATTAATAATTTACATCAGATAATGGGGATACTAAAAAACACTATATTGCTGTAAACAGTCTTAATTATTAGCATCTTTAGTGCATAACCTGTTCCACTGTAGACATATGCATTTGCTGTTCAGAAAAAAGAAGTATTGAATGAAAACTGTAACAAATCCCCCATGACCTACTTATTACAAGGAGATTACCCATGTTTTTATGCAAATCCCAGTGTTTATCACAGTCAGGATAAACCAAAGGCACCCAAGAATTATAATACCTTTCATAATTTTTGATATTTTTAGAAATATTTTTTTTACGTTGCCCCCTATCCTTCCATGTCATAACTCATATTGTAAATAATATTGAAATGACAGAAGCTGCTCTGAAGTGGAAGATATAAGAACTTAGACAAAGATAGACCTGTTATATGCCTTTCTATAAAATAATAAATATGCTATATTCATGACATAAAATCATATATCAGAAATGAGAGCTGTACTGTACAATTCTAAATAGAAAAATGTTAGTAAACTAAAATTTGCAGTCAAGCTTGTGATTTATAGTTAACCTCTATATGACTTTGTCTCTTGATTGTTCACATCTCTCCAGATGTCAGATATATTGCTTGCAGACTACTGACATGCAGTCAAGTGAAAACTCCCAACAGTTTTGCAGACATTGACCCATATGCTGCTGTATCTGAAGTCTTTTAATTAGAAACCTAAACTCTGCACAAAGAACAACATAACTGGTTCTCCTAATTAGTTGTTTCTCAATATAAAGCAATTTATACAAACCTATTTAGCAATATAAGGAAAGAAATATGCGACTCCATATTAAAATGAACTTCATATTAAGGAACTGATTTGTAAATAGCCAGTCACTTCCTGTAGCTGAAGTCATGTGATTTAGGCAAATTCTAATTATGGCTCATCTAGATGCATAAAGTTTTCCCGGAATGTAATTTCCTAATTTTGGTCTTGGATTTTGAAGAGTTCATCAACATGTTTGGTTGTGCTGCCCAGTGTCTGCTGTTTCATGATCTCTTGTACGAGGGGCTGTTGATAAGTCTTTGACTTTACCCAGAAAGAAATGAGATAAGATGATGAAACTTTACATTTATTCCACATACTCTCCACTGATGTCAACACACTTCTTACATTGGTATTCCACGTTCTGTAAACCTAGCAAAAAGGATTTCAGTTGTGCCTCAAACCAGTTATCCGTAGTACCCCTGGCATGAGAAATGGTGTGAAATTTGGTACCCTTGAGGTGTTTCTTCAGGTTTTCAAACAGATGATAGTCAGAGGGAGCTAGATCTGGGGAATAAGATGGGTTGTCAACCAGCTGGAAACCCAGCTCTGCCAGTTTTGCCGTGGTTGCTTGTGCAGTATGAGCGGGGGCGTTGTCTTGCAGGAACAAGATTCCTTTGGACAGCTTGCCGCATCTTTTGGCTTTCAGAGCTGCCTTCAATTGGTCCAAAAGTTCAATGTAATACCTTGCATTGATAATGGAACCCTTTTGAAGGTATTCCACTAGCAGTACACCCTCCTTATCCCAGAACACAGACTCCATCACCTTAAGGCCCATTTACACACAACGATATCGCTAATGAGATATCGTCGGGGTCACGGTGTTGGTGATGTACATCCGGCCTCGTTAGCGATGTCGTTGTGTGTGACACCTTTTTGCGATCAGTAACGATCGCAAAAAGGTGTCAAATCGTTCATCGTGTACACGTTCATTTTTAAAAAATCGTTCCTCGTTTGGAATGCAGGTTGTTTGTCGTTCCTGCGGCAGCACACATCGCTATGTGTGACACTGCAGGAACGAGGAACAACATCGTACCTGCGGCCGCTGGCAATGAGGAAGGAAGGAGGTGGGCGGGATGTTCCGGCCGCTCATCTCCGCCCCTTCGCTTTTATTGGGCGGCTGCTTAGTGACGCCGCTGTGACGCCGAACAAACCTCCCCCTTAAATGAGAGATTATTCGACGGCCACAGCAACGTTGGTGAACAGGTAATTGCATGTGACGCTGCCGTAGCAATATTGTTCGCTACGGCAGCGATCACCCCGTGATGCGCCACCGACGTTGGCGGGTGCTATTGCTCACGACATCGCTAGTGATGTCGCAGCGTGTAAAGCCCGCTTAAGTGGCTGATTTTTGCACCCTGAACTTCTTTGGACGAGGAGAACCACTGTGCCTCCACCTTTTTGACTGCTCATTGTTTTCAAGGTCATACAAATAAATCCAGGTCTCATCCATAGTGACCAGTCGATCGAATAAGTTTTTATCAGTCTGGAAATGCTGACAAATTGAGCGGGAATTTTTCACTCGCATGCTTCTCTGATCTTTTGACAAACAATTGGGGACCCACTTTGCAGATCGCTTCCTCATGTCCAAATATTCATGGATAATGACACAAACACGTTCATGGGAAATTCCCATGATGTCTGCTATTGCTTTAGCTTAAATTCGTCGATTCGCCAGTATGAAGTTGTGCACAGCATTGACGATCTCTGGAACAACAACCACTCTCGGTCATCCAGGACGTTCCTCATCATTGGTGCTGAAGTGGCCCATTTTAAATTTGGCACCCCTGTTCTTTACTGTGGAATATGAAAGGCATAGATCCCCCAATGTCTGCGACATATCACCATGAATATCTTTTGCAGAATTTCCTTGCAGAAACAAGAATTTTATCACTCCTCTGTTCTCAGTTGCTGTGAATATCGCATTAGACTCCGTCATTTTGTTTTCCCGCTTGCGTAAAACACTGCTGCCATACTCAACAAACTAATTGTTTTTTAAAACATACAGTATATTGGACACATAAGACTTTGATGTGATGTAACATTTGTTACCATAGAAACAAAAAAGATCACAAAGACAAAGACTTATCAGCAGCCCCTCGTACATATTCATTCAAAGAAAGCATCATATATGCAGAGCTGCTATCAAGAATTTCAGAGCTGCGTGTGTGTATATGTGTGCATATAAATGTATATACAGTATATATATATATATATATATATATATTTATATATATATATATATATATACATATATATACATACACAGTGGGGGGGAAAAAGTATTTAGTCAGCCACCAATTGTGCAAATTCTCCCACTTAAAAAGATGAGAGAGGCCTGTAATTGACATTACAGATAGACCACGACTATGAGAGACACAATGAGAAAACAAATAAAGAAAATCACCTTGTCTGATTTAGCAAGATTTTTTTTTTTTTTTTTGCAAATTATGGTGGAAAAGAAATATTTGGTCAATACCAAAGGTTCATCTCAATATTTTGTTAGATATCCTTTGTTGGCAATGACAGAGGTCAAACGTTTTTTGTAAGTCTTCATAAGGTTGGCACACACTGTTGGTGGTATGTTGGCCCATTGCTCCATGCAGATCTTCTCAGAGCAGTGATGTTTTTGGCCTATCTGGGCAACACAGACTTTCAACTCCCTCCAAAGGTTTTCAATGGGGTTGAGATCTGGAGACTGGCTAGGCCACTCCAGGACCTTCATATGTTTCTTACGAAGCTACTCCTTTGTTGCCCTGGCGGTGTGCTTGGGATCATTATCATGCTGAAAGACCCAGTCACGTTTTATCTTCAATGCCCTTGCTGATGGAAGGAGGTTTGCACTCAAAATCTCACGATACATAGCCCCATTCAATCTTTCATGTACACAGATCAGTCGTCCTGGTCCCTTTGCAGAGAAACAGCCCCAAAGCATGATGTTGCCACCTCCATGCTTCACAGTAGGTATGGTGTTCTTTGGATGCAACTCAGCATTCTTTCTCCTCCAAACATGGCGAGCTGTATTTCTTCCAAACAGTTCTACTTTAGTTTCACAAGACCATATGACATTCTCCCAATACTCTTCTGGATAATCCAAATGCTCTCTAGCAAACTTCAGAAGGGCCCTGACATATATTGGCTTAAGCAGGGGAACATGTTTGGCACTACAGGTTATGAGTCACTGGCGGCGTAGTGTGTTGCTGATTTTAGCCTTTGTTACAGTGGTCCTATCTCTATGCAAGTCACTCACAAGGTCCCACCATGTGATTCTGAGATTTTTGCTCACCATTCTTGTGATCATTTTGACCCCATGGGGTGAGATCTTGCGTGGAGCCCCAGATTGAGGGAGATTATCAGTGGTCTTGTTTGTCTTTCATTTTCTTATTATTGCTCTCACAGTTGATTTCATCACACCAAGCTGCTTGCTTATTGCAGATTCTGTCTTCCCAGCCTGGTGCAGGGCTACAATTTTGTTTCTGGTGTCCTTCGACAGCTCTTTGGTGTTCATCATAGTGGAGTTTGGAGTGTGAATGTTTGAGGTTGTGGACAGGTGTCTTTTAAACATAACAAGTTCAAACAGGTGCCATTACTACAGGTTGAGGACAGAGGAGCCTCTTAAAGAAGAAATTACGGGTCTATGAGAGCCAGAAATCTTGCATGTTTTTAGATGACTAAATACTTATTTTCCACCTTAATTTGCAAAAAATATCTTGCCAAATCTGAAAAGGTGATTTTCTGGATTTGTTATCTCATTTTGTCTCTCATAGTTGTGGTCTACCTATGATTTCAATTACAGGCCTCTCTCATCTTTTTAAGTGGGAGAATGTGCACAATATGGTGGCTGACTAAATACTTTTTCTCCCCACTGTATAGTGTTGGAATTTGCTCAAGGTAGGCAAAGGCAGGGGAGCAGAAAACACCATATCTTTCACCAAATCCAGCAGTATATTTTACAAGTGGCATAAACTGAAAACAAAACCATACAAAGCCTCTCCTGGCTTAAAAAAGGAAAACACACTCCGCCACATACCGTGGGCTTCAGTCCATTTAAAGTTCCATATGGGAGGTATGGCAGCTTTCCCCACACTAGCTCCTTCCTGTGTACATACCTCTAGCTGAGGTTCTGGCAGTCCCAGCAATTTCCAGATGGGCTGCTGTCTTTTCAGTCTCCACCAGACTGTCTCCCAAAACACTTTCACAGGACCTTGTGTTAAACACCAGACTCCATTTTATGACATTTTACCTGACCTGTGACACACCCATGGGGGGGGGGGGGTATGTCGGTGGCCGGACCCGCCCATCTCTCAAGCCACCTGTGAGCTTCCCCTATGATTACTGAAGCAAAGGAAGAAGGAAAAAAATCCAACATGAGGCATTACAATTACCAACATTTTCGAAGCTCACACCACTCGTGTGATACATACCTCCCATTACCACATTACTGGTCACCTTCTCACAATAATTATGGCTGAAAAAACCCCCTAGAAGTTGTCCCAGAAAATGAAGTAATTCCCTCAGAAAATTATTAATAATAAATAATGATAGTACACTCCCTACACCACTGCTCTCTATAATACACTATCTACACCACCCCTCTCCATAATATCTTTCCCACACTGCCCCTCTGTATAATATTCCCACATACACACTGCCCCTCTGTACAATATCCCCCCACACAAAAATAAAAACAATTCTTGAAAGAAACTGCTCCAAGAAATGCTTGTATGTATAATTTTTTGTTAGTATTGAATTTTGAAGTCAATTTTCAGCATTGTCCTTTGTGGGTTGTTATTAGTATTTGCATAATAATTTGGAGTGTGGTGTATAGGTATGGTAATAGCAAAGTCATTATTACATGAAGTGCTACAACTTCTTCAGTCTACTGATCAGTGCTGATGTCAGGAGTTGAACCCCCCACTGATCTAATATTGATGGCCTATTATAAGGATAGTCAATAAATAATAAAGCATAAAAAAATCACTTAAAAATGATTAAGTGCTAAGTGTTAAATGCATGTGATGTGCATGGAAAGAGCTAACACACAATGCTGCCAGCTAAATATTTTGACTATATTTTGTCACAATTCCAGGATCTGAGGATCTTCTATAAGCTCCAGGGTTCTCTGATGCTTTGTTATTTGTGTTTGTGTGTTGGGTGTTGTGTGTGTGCGGCGTTGTCTGTGTGTGAGTGTCTGTGTAGGGCGGTGTTTGTGGTTCTCAGTGTGTGTGTGGTGTGTTGTGCGGTGTGTGTGTTTTGGGGGAGGTGCGCACCCCCATCGTGCTCCATCCCCCCATGCTGCGCACTCCCCATCGTGCTCTATCCCCCATGCTGCGCACTACCCATCGTGCTCCATCCCCCATGCTGTGCACCCCCCATCGTGCTCCATCCCCCATGCTGCGCACCCCCCATCGTGCTCCATCCCCCATGCTGCGCACTCCCATCGTGCTCCATCCCCCATGCTGCGCACTCCCCATCGTGCTCCATTCCCCATGCTGCGCACCCCCCATCGTGCTCCATCCCACATACTGCGCACCCCCCATCGTGCTCCATCCCCCATGCTGCGCACTCCCCATTGTGCACAGTCACACATCAGACAGTATACACGCACACATCTGATCACATACACTCACACCCCACTTCTCCCTGTGCCCTCCGGTGGGCGGTCCCAGGAGCTGTGCTGCACGCCGTGCTCCTCTGCCGACACGCACACATCCGATCGCATACACGCACACATCCGATCGCATACACGCACACACACACTGACGATATCGCACATACGCGCTCACACACTCACAACATCCGGAGATACCACATGCTTTCAGCCATGTGATACTCCGGCAGGTCCTGGAAGGTCACTGCACGCACAGTATCGCCGCCGAGAAGTAAGCGATATCACTGGATGTTGTGAGTGTGTGGATGCGATCTGATGTGTGTGTGAGGTGTGTGTGAGAGTGAGTGAGTGTGATCTGATGTGTGTGTGTCTGTTCTTATGTGTGTGTGTTCCGCCGCTGCAGGACCTTGATGCGCTCACCTGCTCCCGGTCGGCGTCTGGTGAGTATGACTGCGGGGTCTTCTTTCTTCTGTCTTCTCTCTTCTGGGGGTTCCCGCTGCCTATAATGAAGTGTCTTGCAGTGTCTTTAACTCTTTCACTGCTGCATGACACTTCAATATTGACCGCAGCGTATGCCGGCTCCCTGCACATGTGTACCGGGAGCCGGTGTACGCTGATCGGAGCTGAGCGGGCGAGGCGTCAGCGTATGCCGGCTCCCTGCACATGTGTACCGGGTGCCGGTGTACGCTTGAGCGGGGCTGAGCGGGCGAGGCGTCAGCGTATGCCGGCTCCCTGCACATGTGTACCGGGAGCCGGTGTATGCTGGAGCGGGGCTGAGCGGGCGAGGCATCAGCGTATGCCGGCTCCCTGCACATGTGTACTGGGAGCCGGTGTACGCTGGAGCGGGCGAAGCGTGCGGAGGGCCGGGGCGAGCGGCTAATCCATGCGGGGGGCGGGGTCAGACCGAGGCAAGCGGCCAATCCGTGGGGGTGGCGGGGCCAGGCCGAGCCCAGCAGCCAATCCGACAGTTGTCACTCTAACGACAATGTCACGGTGACACTGTCACGGTGACACTGTCACGGTGACACAATTTTGGAGCAAGACAGACAGACAGACAGACAGAATAAGGCAATTATATATATAGATTACTTCCCAGTTACTAAGGCCTCATTTATACGTCTGTGCACCTGAGCAAGTGCTGGGGCCCTGGACAGTTGGGGGGGCCCACTCACGGTTGGCAGGACCAGGTCTGCTGTGGGGGCCACCATCTTTCCTGTGGCCCCCTGGCAGATTTCCAGGGATTGCAGACAGTGCTCAGGCAGGAAGCCACACTTTGCCGACTGCTGGGCCTTTAAACCATCTGAGCACGTGATCGCAGCATTCACTGCTGAACACTGCGTGCCCGTGCATTGCAGGCCGGGGATCATGAGTGGCTGCTAGCCCAAGCGTCCTCCAGTGCTGCTGCCTGCATGTGCTCCCAGTGTCTTCCAGTGCTGGCTTCATGTGCCCCCAGTGTCCCCCAGTATGTTTATGCACCCCAGGCCCCAGCATCCCCAAGTATGTGTATGCCCCCTAGGCACCAGCATCCCCCAATATGTGTATGTATCCCAGGCCCCAGCATCCCCCTGTATGTGTATGCACCCCAGGCCCTAGCATCCCCCAGTATGTGGATACCCCCAAGCCTCAGCATCACCCAGTAATATGTATGCCAACAGGCCCCAGCATCCCCCAGTATCTGTATGTCTCCCAAGCTCTATCATCCTTTAGTATGCATATGCCCCCCACTGGCCCTAGTAATGTGTTTGCCCTTTGGTAGCCCTAGTAATGTGTATATCCCTCAGCATTCTCATTATGTGTATGCCCCCACTGGCCCTAATAATTTGGATGCTCCACACTGACACCAGTAATGTGTATGCCCTTTCACTGGCCCCAGTATGTGTATGCCCCTCAGCATCCCCAGTAATGTGTATGCCCCCCAACGGCCCCAGTAATGTGTATGCCCCCCACTGTCCATAAAAATTTGTATGCTCTCCACTGACCCCAGTAATGTGTATGCCGTTTCAGTGGCCCCAGTAATGTGTATGCCTCCCACTGGTTTCATTAATGTGTATACCCCTCAGTGGCCCCAGTAATATGTATGCCCCTCAGTGGCCCCCGTAATATGTATACCTCTCAGTGGCCCCAGTGATGTTTATACCCCCCCTCTGGCTCCAGTAATGTGTATGCCACCCACTTACCCCAGTAATTTGTATGCTACCCCAGTGATGTCTATGCCCCCAGTAATGTCTATGCCCTCCCAGTAACATATATGCACCCCAGTGCTGTCTATGCCCCCAGTGCTATCTATGCCCCAGCCTACCCTATGATATATTTGCGCCCAGCCCCTCCTGTGATGTATATACAGCAGTCTCACAGTGCACTGTTCATGGACATGTCTGTTAGTGACGGCCAACATACAGCACCCTGTACAGCCACATGCCCGGGAGGAGCTAGATCGGAGACAAGCAAAGGAGGTGAGCGAGGCTGCTGCCTGCTTCCCCTATATTAAAAATACCTCTAATGTGTCTGTGTGCGCATGTATGTGTAGCACCCCTGCAGTACCAGGTGCCACAAATGAAACCCAAATCCCGAAATATCTGTGCTGGCAAGTACACCAACACCTTCAGGCCACATACACAGCCCCAACACCAGACTGGGAGACTGCCTTGCAACAGGTATAAGGGAAGGGCACTGATTGGATATTGACCACCCAATCTGTAGGGACAGACCCAGTGAAGGGGAGGGCTCAGTGGTCAGTTGGAAGTTGGAGGGAAGAGGAGACAGAAGTTAAGTGTGTGAGGAGGAAGAAGTCAGAGAGGAAAGTGTGAGGAGAGGAGTGAAGGAGTAGAAAGTGAAAAGTACATAAAAGACCTGAGGAGACACCGGAGTGCTGTAAAAGGAGTGAGGGACTCTGGAGTATGGAACCAGGAATCCAGGCACCGTGGGTTACCTGTGGAAGTGTAAGACTCCAGGAACTGCGGGACGCCTATGGAAGTTTGGAACCGAGGCTCACAGGACTCAGCACAAGGCGGGGTGCAGACTGTAGGACAGTGGGACCCTTTATGGTCAGCTGTTAACTCTGCCGGGCAAGAAGATCTTCAGGGTCCAGCACCAACCCAAAAAGTCTGAAGTACAAGCAGCAAAAAGGGGACCGGGGACTGAACCCCTTAAATAGTCCAGGCTGCCTGCATTAGGACCAAGGCTAAAGAGAAGGGACCTCCAAGTAGCTCTAGGCCACGGGAGTCCATATCTTCTTGGAAAAACTGGAGTAGTCGGCAGGATTCTAACTAGACCCGTAAAACCGGGTGACATGCGTGCATTACAAACTGAACTGTGTTTAAAAACTTTGAATTGCCACCATCTTGGACTATAAAAATAACTGTAAAAAACTTGAGGTTCCGCCCCCTGGGAGTGCCTGAACTATGTAAAGTGAAACTAATCAGTGCAGGCCCAACAAAAGCGAGTCTCGATTGAGGAGCGGCTGCAGGAGCAGGTAGGAGCAAAAACCTCCCTGGCCCCATCCCCCGGTCGTCGAACTCGTGCCATCCCAGGCCGCTGACCGGGCCGCTATACCACCTCCACTCCGCGTTGCTGATTGGGTCATCCCACCGCCACGGTTCCCGGCCGATGTGCAGGCCGCACCGCCTCTTTTCCTGGCAACGGAGCCTGTGCCAATCCTGATTGACAACGAGAAGTCATCGCCAGTCCTTTCCCCGGCCAAATTAAACCCGACCGCGTCCCCTTCTCTGGAGAAGAAGGCCCAAGCCATCTTGTCTTTGGCAGCTCCACCTGATCTGGTTGCCCCGCCTCCGTGCCTAGCCGCGGAACTGGCCGTGCCGCCTGCAGAGTCAGCAGCGGGGTACTCGGAGGCTTGCCAGTCCAGCTCGGAGTGGGGAAAGATGCGACCGGCCCCCACAGCAGTCCAGGTCTATAAGCCGAATGCCGTAGTTTCAGAGGAGCTCCATGCGGCATGCCAGGCCACAATCCGTCAGATGGCCTGAGATCAAGAGGAGCGTGAGGCACGGGAGGTGCAGGTGTGGGCCCGCGACCTCCGTGAAAAGGGATCTGCATACCGGGATCCGGTACCAGGGTGTGGTGGATGAATTTAAGCACAAGAAGGGGTGGGGCTTTATCACTGAGCTGGGGTTACAGGCTGGAGTATTTGTCACCCGGCGAGACGTGATGGCCCACCTCCCGAAGGGACACCCTGGTTGGGAGTTGCACCCAGGTGACATAGTTACCTACGCTCAGCATCATGGAGAGTGGGGCTGGTACGCCCTGGATGTGAAAGCGCATCCAGCAGGGGGCGCTGCAGCGGTACCAGTTCCCGCTTCCTCTTCAAGTTCCAGCTCTCAGTGCTGAGATGAATGGTAGTTGAACCTGGCTACCCAGTTCCTGTGTTATAGTTGATGATTACAGTTTTTGCTTCTATTAAAATTGTTGATTTTATAGTAAAGAAGAATGTCTAATGAAAATGTTGCATAATAATCGCATAAAAAAATAATATATATATACAGTATATATTTTTGAAAGCTTGATCCTGATCTTGTCGCTCTTGTTGAACTTTTTTGCTTTTATGTTCCGTTACAGCTGAAAAAGGCCATCAGGGACTTGGGTAGTGCGTAACTGGTAGGTGGCACCAGAGGCCCTAGGTGGAGGGTGGCAAGGAGGGTAATGATTTTACTAGATTACCCAATAGTTGCAGTTATTAATGTCCTCGTGCAAATAATGTTGAAAATGTTGAAAACTTACAGGTTTATAAAAAAATGGATCCGCAGTCACAGGACTGGTTGTGATCAAAAACTTTATTTGTAAATAGTTGCACAATTGTGCCCACACTAGAGTACTATCTCACCAAAGGATTTTAATGGACACCGCCACCAAGGCGAGGATGGTTACAGGAAAGGTCTGTGGCAGAGGCAGTCGAGACCTGGTCACCAAGGAAACCGGTGACCTTCCTCCTAGAGGGTTTTGGGACCAGGACTTTTGGGTGGTGGGTGTCAAAGGGGAGGGTACCCAAGTTTTGCAACGTTTAAAGGAAGTGTCTCCCCTACGTGGTATGAATGTTCATATGTTGAAATGTGTAATGTCTCTCTGAGATCTCTGTGATTTGATGTTCTTTGCCAGCTTGTCCTGAGGAAGAGAGCTGAGTCTCTTGAAACGCGTTGACCTGTGCACAAAATAAAGCAACATTAATCTGAAACCTTCATGATCTGTCGGTCATTGGTGCGACTTTGAAACCCATCTCTACTGCTCTGTTATCTGCTATTATGGGGACCGCTGCCGTGGCCTGGAGTTACATGCAATTATAGGAGTTGTGACTGTCACAACCCCTCTTGGTGAGTAGGATTGCTTATTTAGGACCCCGTATATACTGGGGTAAGACCCTATTGCGCTTCTTTTTCCACAGATTCTCTCATTTAGTACTCAGCACAAGGCGAGGTGCAGACCCTAGGACAGTGGGACACTTATGGTCAGCTCTTAACTCTGTCGGGCGAGAAGATCTCCAGGGTCCATCGCCAACCCAAAAAGTCTGAAGCACAAGCAGCAAAGAGGGGACCGGGCATTGAACCATTTAAATAGACCAGGCTGCTTGCATTAGGACCAAGGCTAAAGAGAAGGGAACTCCAAGTAGCTCTACGCCACGGGAGTCCGACCATAACGAGTGTGCACGAAGGACAGCCAACCCAGGTCACAGCTGGCATGGAGAACAAGGGGAGCGGAAACACCTGGAAGCGGCACTAGCGGGTTCAAGTACCAACACAAAGTAAACAAGGCAAGTTGAAACTGCAATACTAGTGTGGACTGTTTCCTTAACGCTCATGCACTCACACAGACGGTTCCCCACTACTATCCCCATCATACACTGCTGGGGTCTGTCCCTGCTTGCGAAGGTCTCCAAACATTCAAGCTGCACCACTCCATCAGCCCCAGCAGGAGCCTGCAGCGGCGGCCCCCAAATAATCTGGCCGCACATCGCAAGTGGCGTAGTCGAGAACTCTTTTATTATTTTTATTTTCCCTTTTACTTTTATTTTACCAAAAAACACCTCTATTTTCTGAGGGACGGCACTCCAAGGGCCATGGTACCGGACCTCGACCACGACTGTTCCCCACTGCGCACTGCACACCCGGGACCGAGTACCCCACAGCCCCTGGAGCGTCACATATGATGTGTATATCTATGTATGTCAGTGTATACAGTATGACTGCGTATATATATTTATGTCTATTTATATGTATTTTTGTGAATTTGTCTTTAAATATGTACAGTGCCTTGCAAAAGTGTTCAGCCCCCCTTGAATTTTTCAACCTTTTCCCACATTTCAGGCTTCAAACATAAAGATAAAAAAATTACATTTTATGGTGAAGAATCAACAAGTGGGACACAATTGTGAAATTGAACGAAATTTATTGCTTATTTTAAACTTTTATAAAAAATAATAAAATGAAAAGTGGGGCGTGCAATATTATTCGGCCCCTTTAAGTTAATACTTTGTAGCACCACCTTTTGCTGTGATTACAGCTGCAATTCACTTGGGGTATGTCTCTATCAGTACTGCACTTTGCACTCTGCACTTTGAGAGACTGAAATTCTTGCCTATTCTTCCTTTGCAAATAGCTCGAGCTGAGTGAGGTTGGATGGAGAGCGTTTGTGAACAGCAGTTTTTAGCTCTTTCCACAGATTCTCGATTAGATTCAGGTCTGGACTTTGACTTGGCCATTCTAATACCTGGATACGTTTATTTGTGAACCATTCCATTGTAGATTTTGCTTTAGGTTTTGGATCATTGTCTTGTTGGAAAACAAATCTCCGTCCTAGTCTCAGTTCTTTTGCAGACTCCAACAGGTTTTCTTCAAGAATAGTCCTGTATTTGGCTCCATCCAACTTCCCATCAATTTTAACTATCTTCCTTGTCCCTGCTGAAGAAAAGCAGGCCCAGACCATGATGCTGCCACCACCATGTTTGACAGTGGGGATGGTGTGTTCAGGGTGATGAGCTGTGTTGCTTTTACGCCAAACATATCATTTGGCATTCTGCCCAAAAAGTTCGATTTTGGTTTCATCTGACCAGAGCACTTTCTTCCACATGTTTGGTGTGTCTCCCAAGTGGCTTGTGGCAAACTTTAAACAACACTTTTTATAGATATCTGTGAGAAATGGCTTTCTCCTTGCCACTCTTCATAAAGGCCAGATTTGTGCAGTGTATGACTGATTGTTGTCCTATGGATAGACTCTCCCTCCTCAGCTGTAGATCTCTGCAGTTCATCCAGAGTGATCATGGGCCTCTTGGCTGCATCTTTGATCAGTCTTCTCCTTGTTTGAGATGAAAGTTTGGATGCACGGCCGGGTCTTTGTAGATTTGCAGTGGTATGATACTCCTTCCATTTCAACATGATTGCTTGCACAGTGCTTCTTGGGATGTTTAAAGTTGTGGAAATTGTTATGATCCGCAACCATGGAAGACCACCACAACTCATTGGCAAAAAGGTGACAAGAGCATTGGCAACTAATCTGGCCGCCATCCCCTTACTAACCATCCCAACTAGAAGTAGCCGAGGGGTGAACTAACATCCTGTGCACCGCGAACCCAGCCGGAGAACTAACTATCCTAAAGGTAGGAAAGATGAATAATAATACTACAAACGACTCATAGTATATGTAATCAAGAAATATTCTCCAAGTGGATTCAATATATCACTTTTATTAAATTAATTATTTTTTTGTAATTTTTTTGGATACACAAAGTGCAAAAAGTGCAGCATAAAAACAAAATATACGTTTGGGTAAACAGAAAAGGAAAGATGAATAACTCTCTACCTCAGAAAATAGACAAGAATAGCAAGCCCCCCACATTCAAAGACTGCGGTGATATAGGAAAAACACAATACAAAGGTAGATGACAGGATTAGCAAAAGGTGAGGCCCCCGCTGACTAAAATAGGAAAGGACAGGAAAGGGACTGATGGTGGCCAGAGAAAAACCCTGCAAAATACCAACTTCCTGATAGTACAAAAAGGCCCTCAGATCGCTCGATCTGAACTCCGTCCTATACCAGGTGCCCTTGTCATACCAATGAACTGAAAACAAGAATTATAACAAATTCAACAAGCCACAAACACATGGACCCAAAGGAGCTATACTCCACACAGAACTGCAGGGAGTTCCTCAACAATCCACTGAAGGGAAAAATCCCTGGAAGGAAATAAACTGAAACCAACCACAACAAATGACAAACCCAGATAAGCAAAAGAACCAGACAATAAATAAAGAGCAAGCACTTATCTGGAGTAGATGTGGTGTAGAGCAGGATTAAGCAGGCTAGAGATACAAAGAACAACTGACATCCGGCAACAGCCTGCAATCAGACCAGGACTTAAATAAGCGGAGAGTTAGCAAAGGAAACACCCACTGCACAACACACCTGGTCTCTGTCCAAA
This sequence comes from Anomaloglossus baeobatrachus, assembly GCF_048569485.1. Taxonomy (NCBI): domain Eukaryota; kingdom Metazoa; phylum Chordata; class Amphibia; order Anura; family Aromobatidae; genus Anomaloglossus; species Anomaloglossus baeobatrachus. Next base: position 346,038,845 of record NC_134356.1, on the reverse strand, counting down.
CCATTCCTGGCCACCAGAGGGAGCCTCCCAGCAGCCCAAACATAACTAACATTCACAACAGGAAATCTTTTTGTAACCAAATCCAGCTTTAAACTTCTCCACAACATTATCAAGGACCTGCCTGTTGTGTTCATTAGTTTCATGATGCTCTCTGTGTTTTAAACAGAACACTGAGACTATCACAGAGCAGGTGCATTTATACAGAGACTTGATTACACACAGGTGGATTATATTTATCATCATCAGTCATTTAGGACAACATTGGATAATTCAGAGATCCTCAATGAACTTCTGGAGTGAGTTTTCTGCATTGAAAGTAAAGGGGCCGAATAATATTGCACTCCCCAATTTTCAGTTTATTATTTTTTACAAAAGTTTAAAATAAGCAATAAATTTTAATCAACTTCACAATTGTATCCCACTTGTTGTTGATTCTTCTCCATAACATTTACAATTTTTATTTTTATGTTTGAAGCCTGAAATGTGGGAAAAGGTTGAAAAATTCAAGGGGACTGAATACTTTTGCAAGGCACTGTATATGTACGTATGCCTGCATGTGTATGAATATAGGTGCGTGTCTGCGTGTGCATGGGGGCCCACTGAGACACTTTCGCCCGGTGACCACAAAAACCTGGAGCCAGCCCTGCAACTTATACATAGACGCTATCCATATCCATGTGCTATATATGTTTTTCACAGACCCATAGACTTGTAATGGCCTTTGTCATCAGTGCTCCCGGAAAAATATTAACATATCTCCATGTGTTTTGCATGGACACACGATCCTGAAAAATCACGTACATGTAAATAGCATCATAGATTATAATGGTACTAGTTGTATTTTTGAAAAAAAAAAAAAAAAGATATAACACGCATGTGTAACACAGACATCTGAATATGGCTGAGGCCACACGGGGATTACTGCAATCCCCTCGCATGACACTCAGCTCACGCTGGCAGTACAGCAGAGCTGAGTGTCATGCGAGTGTCCCTACGACTGAGGTACGATCATGCGATCGGACCTCAGCTGCGGGGGGCGGGCCGGCACTGAGGAGGGGAGGGAGGGATTTATCTCCCTCTCTCCTCTGTAGCCGGCTATTGCCATTCTCATAATGCACTCGCGGTACACCAGTGTACCGTGAGTCCCGTTCGATTTTTCTCTCGCCCCATAGACTTGAATGGGTGCGAGAGAAAACAGTATTGCATTACAATCGCCGCATGTTGCGATTTTTTTCACGGTCCGATGTGCGCTGACACACAGGCTAATATTGGTGTGAGTGGAATGCAATTTTTTATCGCACTCCACTCGCACCGATTTTCATGCCATGTGGCTTAGGCCTTAGGCCTTAATTAATAGACGAAGACAAGTTATTTTAGCTATGTGTTAGGCCTCATTTAGACGTCCGTGTTGTACGTACATGTTCTGTACATTTTTTTCAAGTATACAACTAGTACCCATTATACTAAATGGTGCTAGCCACATATCTGTGATTTTTCATGGACAGGGTATCCGTGCAGAAGGCCTTATTCAATAAGTGGTTTTCATCAGAGTGTCATCACTGAGGACAAAGAAAATAAAAATTTTATCCAGCTTTTCCTTTTCATCAGTTGATGAAAACCAGACAACATATGGATGGCATCCAACAGTGGTCCGATTTTTTTCACTGACCATAGACTTTCATTACCGAGTTTGATCTGATAGTCGGATAAATTTTAAACATTTCTCTTCAATTTTGCACGGACTACTCGGTTCACAAAAATTCAAGGACAGATGAACAGCCCCATAGACTGTCATAGGTACAAGTGTGTTACGGTTGCTGTGGCACTGGAGTCTATGTCCAGATTTCTTGCTACTGCACATGCGCGAGCACTGGAGACTATGTCCAGATTTCTTGCTTCTGCACATGTGCAAGCGCTGGAGACTAAGTCCTATCTTGGAGCCATTGCACATGTGCGGGTGACATCATCGCTGACACGAGGTCACATGTCTCTGACACCTTCTATGCCGATTGGCCGCTGGTCATGTGCTTGTGACACGTGGTCAGTGGTCACATGTCTCTGACACCTTCTATGCCGATTGGTCGCTGGTCATGTGCTTGTGACGCTTTGCTCGGTGATAGGCCAGCGTGACGTCATTCCTGTCGTTCTGGCAGCGGATTGGCTCTGGTGTCCTCCATCTTGGATGAGGCACAGAGTCTATATAAGATCCTGACGCACGCCGCACGGCGCTCAGTCCTCTTGGTTCATGCATGAGAGTAGACGCTCTGTGCACGTTCCTCTAGGCATCTCTCTGTCAATGCTAGGTGAGCGCTACCGGCAGGGTAGCGTTCTTATACCTTACAGCTTCGGCTGCAGTCCGTATCCTTACCTCTTAGGGGAGCGGACATAGGCAGGTGCCTGAGGCACATGGTCCGGCTGGGCCTTGTGATTCTACTCGTAGGTGGACGTTGCCGCTAGGGTAACGTTCCTTATACTGCGTCTGGCAGTTGTTCGTATCCTCGCACACTAGGGGAGCGAACAGAGGTAGGAGCTTTGTGCGGCTTATGCTGCTGTCCGTCTCTTTTGCACCACTAGAAGAGCGGACCTAGGCAGGTGCCATATCTAGTGGTTCGTGTCCTCGCACACTAGTGGAGCGAACGCAGGTAGGAGCCTTGTGCGGCTTACGCTGCTGTCCGTCTCCTGGCACCACTAGAGGAACAGACCTAGGTAGGTGCCATTTCACACTCACTGCCTTTGTCTCTGTGATTATTAACAGAGACCATTCCACACACCCTCCAAGTAAGGGAGGAATTGCCTTATTTACTAATTATATTCCTCTGTGAGTTTAACAGAGGTATTGCACTCTGCCATAGTCTGCAGCAGAGTCTTTGCACGGTGGACCCTGACTGTCTGATACTCCTTTAGGTTTTATTATCAGACAGCTCCTGTAACATTAGGACTGAGCCAAGGGTCTGGCAGTTATGGCAGAATATCAGCAGTTACACCGTTACATACAAGTACTTGAGTCACGGCTCAAGAGTATAGAGGATAAACCTCAGACCATGGTGACATCTGCACATGATCCTCGACTTGCTCTGCCAAACAGATATTCTGGCGATGCCAGATCATGTCGTGGTTTCATTAGTCAGTGTCAGATACACCTAGAGGTCAACTCTTCTCACTTCTCTACAGAGAGGTCCAGAGTAGGCTTTATCATCTCCTTACTTCAGGACAAAGCCTTAGAATGGGCGACTCCCCTATGGGAGCGCTCTGATGTGGTTACTCTGAGACATCAAGACTTTCTTGATGCTCTTAAGGCGGTATTCATGGGTCCGCAGGTTACCCATGATGCGGCCCTGAGACTGTTAGATCTATCTCAGGGTTCGTTATCCACTAGTTCTTATGCCATTGCTTTTAGAACTCTGGTGGCTGAACTAGATTGGCCAGAGAAGGTGTTGATTCCTATCTTCTGGAGAGGGTTGGCAGGCTATGTCAAGGATGCTCTTGCTACTCGTGAGGTCCCTGCTTCTCTGGAAGACTTGATCACAGTAGCAACGAGGATCGACATACGCCATAGGGAACATAGACTCGAGGTCTTTTCCTCACGCCCTAAGCATCGGGCTATTCCAGTTGTTGAGGGTCCACTACCATCTTCCTCAGCATCTGAAACATCTCCCACTCCTATGGAGTTAGGTCACACGTCCTCCAGACTACGTAAGTCTGGTCCTCCTATATGTTACGTATGTCGTCAGGCTGGGCACTATGCCAACAAGTGTCCTAGCCGTCAGGGAAACTCCCAGGCCTAGTAACCATTAGAGGGGGGTTACTAGAGACGTCTTCTGCACCCTCTAAGTGTAGTATCCCAGGTCAGCTCTCATTCTCTGAGAATACATGGCCTATTATGGCTTTTGTGGATTCCGGAGCTGACGGGACTTTTGTGTCCTCAGGATTTGTAAAGAGACACAATATTCCCTCTATCATGTTAGAGGCGCCTATTCCTGTCCGTGTTGTTAATGGAACTATGTTGTCTGACTCCATTACATTGAGGACAGTTCCCTTGCGCCTTTCCCTGTCTCAGGGTCACATAGAGGAGATTTCTTTTCTTGTTTTGCCTGAGGGTATAGACGACGTTCTTCTGGGTCTCCCATGGCTTCGGACTCATGCTCCTCACATTGACTGGGAGTCCGACAGCATTATTAGTCGGGGTTCGAAATGTCAGTCCCGATGTCTTCCCTTACCACCTAAGGTCGTTGCGGTTGCATCAACTGATCTCTCTCCCATACCTACACCCTATTTGGATTTCGCTGACATGTTCTCCAAACAGGGTGCTGAGGTTCTTCCACCCCATAGGCCGTATGACTGTGCCATAGATTTTATCCCAGGTTCGGTTCCACCTAAGGGCAGGGTTTACCCCTTGTCGATACCTGAGTCGGAGGCCATGTCGACCTATATAAGAGAGAGTTTAGAGAAGGGGTTCATTCGTAAGTCCGTCTCTCCCGCGGGAGCTGGGTTTTTCTTTGTTCGGAAGAAAGAGGGTGATTTGCATCCCTGCATAGATTACAGGGGTCTCAACGCAATCACAATAAAGAACAAATACCCGTTACCTTTAATTTCGGAGCTCTTTGACAGACTGAGGGGAGCTCAAGTTTTTACGAAGTTGGATCTGCGGGGTGCGTATAACTTGGTACGAATTCGAGAGGGTGACGAATGGAAGACCGCTTTTAACACCCGAGACGGTCACTATGAATACCTCGTCATGCCTTTTGGTTTATGTAATGCACCCGCAGTATTTCAGGACTTCGTAAACGATGTGTTCAGGGATTTACTGTTATCCTCTGTAGTGGTGTATCTAGACGACATCCTGATTTTTTCTCCTGATCTGGAGACTCATCGTCAGGATGTCGTTTGTGTCCTTTCCCGTTTAAGGGAGCACTCATTGTTTGCTAAACTCGAAAAATGTGTATTCGAGCAGTCATCCTTGCCTTTTTTGGGCTACATTATCTCACAAGAGGGTCTGGCTATGGATCCTGCGAAGCTCTCTGCTGTCCTGGAATGGTCCGAACCTCATTCCTTGAAGGCGGTGCAACGCTTCTTAGGATTCATAAATTATTACAGGCAGTTCATACCCCATTTTTCTACTTTGGTGGCCCCTTTGGTGGCCTTGACTAAGAAAGGTTCTAATCCCAAAGTCTGGTCTACTGAGACATCTCAGGCTTTTGAGGCAGTAAAAAGACACTTTTCAACTGCTCCCGTTCTTCAAAGACCCGATGAGAATAAGCCCTTCCTCTTGGAGGTTGATGCCTCTTCAGTGGGTGCTGGTGCGGTCTTGAATCAAAAGAACGGTGCAGGTAGAAAAAGGCCGTGTTTCTTCCTTGCTAAAACCTTTTCACCGGCAGAGAGAAACTATACGATTGGGGATAGGGAACTGCTCGCCCTGAGATTAGCCTTGGAGGAGCGGCGTCACTTGCTGGAAGGAGCGAAACATCCTTTCCAGGTCTCTACAGACCATAAGAATCTGACGTACTTACAGACCGCTCAGCGTCTGAATCCTCGCCAAGCCCGCTGGTCCTTGTTTTTCTCCCACTTTCATGTCTCATTCAACTATCTGTCTGGGAGTAAGAATAACAAGGCAGACGCCCTGTCTCGCTCTATGGTTTTTACCCAGGAAGAGATTGACGAACCTCGTCTTATCCTTCCCTCCAGGGTTTTTCATACGCTTTCCCCTGTGACGTTAGACCAAATCCCACTGGGCAAGACCTTTGTTCCGCCTGATCGACAGAATGATATACTGTCGTGGGCCCACACCTCAAACGTGGGTGGGCATTTTGGTATTAGGCGGACACGAGAGTTACTCGAGAGGTGGTATTGGTGGCCACACTTAGCCAGCCACGTCAAGAGATATGTCGGTTCCTGCTACTCGTGTGCTCGCAACCGTCCATTACGGCAGAGACCGGCTGGGCTCTTGCATCCTTTACGAGTGCCAGATAGACCATGGGAGGTAGTAGGCATGGACTTTGTGGGTGATCTTCCGTGTTCACAGGGACATAGATTTGTATGTGTCATTACGGACCATTTCTCCCGGATGGTTCATCTCGTACCGTTATCGAGAATCCCATCTTCCAGGGTACTAGCCAAACTATTCCTCAAGCATGTCTTTAGGCTTCACGGGATGCCAGATCGTATCATTTGTGATAGAGGCCCGCAATTTGCTTCCTTTCTGGCGAGATCTTTGTAGCCTTCTGCAAATTGAGTTGAATCTCTCTTCGGCATACCATCCGGAGACCAATGGTTTGGTTGAGCGTACCAATCAATTCATGATTATATACCTTCAACACTTTGTTGCTTAGAACTACGATAACTGGTCCTCCCTCCTACTCTGGGCAGAATTTGCCCTTAACAATTCGCTGGCTGAGGCCACTGGGCAGACACCGTTCGTACTCAATAATGGGCAACACCCTAGGGTACCGGTACCGTTTCCCGCTGCTGCACCTCCTCCTCTTGTGGCCGACTGGGCAACTAATGCCAGAGAGGTTTGGGATCGGACTCAAGAGTCAATCCAAGCACCTAAGGACCATATGAAGACGGTGTCCGATCGGTTTCGTCGCCCGGCTCCTGTCTTTTCTCCGGGGGACTTTGTGTGGCTCTCTGCAAAACACGTGAGACTTAGAGTGAGCTCTGTCAAATTTGCTCCTCTCTTCCTGGGTCCTTATGAGGTTCTTCGACAGGTAAATCCTGTAGTCTACCAATTGAAGTTACCCGTCCATCTTAGGATCCATGACAAATTCCATGTCTCACTGCTAAAGCCGGCTATTTTACCTCACGCTCGTGAAGTGCACTCTCCTGCCTCTGATTCTTCTCGCTCTAGCTATGAGGTACGAGCCATAGTTGGTTCTAAGATGGTTAGAGGGCGCAGGTTCTTCTTGATAGATTGGGAGGGCTACGGCCCGGAACATCGCTCTTGGTAGCCTGAGGAGGCTGTCCATGCTCCCAACTTAGTTGCCGATTACCTGCGTCGCCGGGAGGGGGCCCTTGAGGGGGAGGTACTGTTACGGTTGCTGTGGCACTGATTTCTTGCTACTGCACATGTGCAAGCACTGGAGACTATGTCCAGGTTTCTTGCTACTGCACATGTACAAGCGCTGGAGACTAAGTTCTATCTTGGAGCCATTGCACATGTGCGGGTGACATCATCGCTGACACGAGGTCACATGTCTCTGACACCTTCTATGCCGATTGGCCGCTGGTCATGTGCTTGTGACACGTGGTCACATGTTTCTGACACCTTCTATGCCGATTGGTCGCTGGTCATGTGCTTGTGACGCTTTGATCGGTGATAGGCCAGCGTGACGTCATTCCTGTCGTTCTGGCAGCGGATTGGCTCTGGTGTCCTCCATCTTGGATGAGGCACAGAGTCTATATAAGACCCTGACGCACGGCGCTCAGTCCTCTTGGTTCATGCATGAGAGTAGACGCTCTGTGCACGTTCCTCTAGGCATCTCTCTGTCTATGCTAGGTGAGCGCTACCGGCAGGGTAGCGTTCTTATACCTTACAGCTTCGGCTGCAGTCCGTATCCTTACCTCTTAGGGGAGCGGACATAGGCCTGAGGCACATGGTCCGGCTGGGCCTTGTGATTCTACTCGTAGGTGGACGTTGCCGCTAGGGTAACGTTCCTTATACTGCGTCTGGCAGTTGTTCGTATCCTCGCACACTAGGGGAGCGAACAGAGGTAGGAGCTTTGTGCGGCTTATGCTGCTGTCCGTCTCTTTTGCACCACTAGAAGAGCGGACCTAGGCAGGTGCCATATCTAGTGGTTCGTGTCCTCACACACTAGTGGAGCGAACGCAGGTAGGAGCTTTGTGCGGCTTACGCTGCTGTCCGTCTCCTGGCACCACTAGAGGAACGGACCTAGGTAGGTGCCATTTCACACTCACTGCCTTTGTCTCTGTGATTATTAACAGAGACCATTCCACACACCCTCCAAGTAAGGGAGGAATTGCCTTATTTACTAATTATATTCCTCTGTGAGTTTAACAGAGGTATTGCACTCTGCCATAGTCTGCAGCAGAGTCTTTGCACGGTGGACCCTGACTGTCTGATACTCCTTTAGGTTTTATTATCAGACAGCCCCCTGTAACATTGTGCTATCCATGAAAAAAATGTTTAGCACTCGTATGTAAAAAACAGACTTGTGAATGAGCAAACTCACTGATATGTCTCTGTTTTTCCGGTATGATGGCTGAAAAGACAAATACAAGTCTATGGGTCCATGAAAAAACACAGGTTTATGAGTGTTGTCCCCCTCCAGCTTCTCCATTGCAGGAAGGCTCTTGAGTGTTGTCCCTCTCATTGCAGGCAGGCTCCTTAGTGTTGTCCCCCCCAGCTGCACCATTGCATGCAAGCTCCTGAGTGTCATCATCCACTCAGCTCCCTCATTGCAGGCAAGCTCCTGAGTGTCCTCTCCATTTTAGCTCCTCCATTGCAGACAGGCTCCTGAGTGTCATTACCTCCTCAGCTGCTCTATTGCAGGCAAGATCCTGAGTTTTGTACCCCTCAGCTCCTTCATTGCAGGCAGGCTCCTGAGTGTTGTCACCCCCCCCAGCTACCCCATTGCAGGAAGGTTCCTGAGTGTTTTGGTTCCCCCCAATCTCTCACATTGTGCCCAGACTCCTGAGTGTCGCTCCCCCCCTCAGCTCCCCCATTGCAGGCAGGCTCCTTAGTGTTATCCCCTCAGCTCCGCCATTGCGGGTAGGCTCTTGAGTATCACTCCCCAGCTCCCCCATTGGAAGCAGATTCCTGAGTTTCATCCCCCCTCAGCTCCCCCATTGGAAGCAGGCTCCTGAGTTTCGTCTCCCCCCTGCTCCCCCATTGCAGGCAGGCTCCTGAATTTCATCCCCCCTCACAGCTCCCCCATTACAGGCAGGCTCCTGAGTGTCATCCCCCCAGCTCCCCCACTGCTGGAAGGTTCCTCACTGTCGTCCTCCCTCCCAGCTCCCTCATTGCAGGCAAGCTCCTGAGTGTCGTCCCCCCAGCTCTCACATTGCACCCAGGCTCTTGAATGTCATCCGCACCAATGCTCCTCCATTGCTGGAAGGCTCCAGAGTGTCACCTCCCTCAGCTCCCCCATTGCAGGCAGGCTCTTGAGCGTCCTCCCCCCCAAGCTCCCCCATTGCAGGCAGGTTCCTGAGTGTCACCCCCTCCCCACAGCTCCACTATTGCAAAAAGGCTCCTGCATATATTTTTCAAATGTATGACTTCAAAATGTATGAATGTGGAGGATTTATCTTTCTGTCATCTGCGTTGTGATAAAAAAGACTATAATTTAGTCTTTTAAAATTATTGTACTAGGCTTTGTTATATTTATCTGACTTGAAAGAGCAAATATAAGGCTGGTGTCATGAGAAAAAAAATCTTGCATTGCAGTCGGCCCAATGTTGAACAATCTGGCAGCTCATATCTGCAAGTTTTTCCTCAGCCCTAATCGGATTGAGGAAAAAATTGCCACATGCTATGATTGGCAGCGGGTCTCGGCTCACTCACACCCATATAAGTCTATGGGTATGAGTGAAACATCAAACTGCACTCGACTGACATCTGAGTGCAGTTCGATATACACAGAAACAGGCAATGGAAGACATGGAGAATTCACTCTGTCCCTCTCCTCCGCAAGATTGGATCACAGTTGCATGACACTCGGCTCACACTCACAGCGGCAAAACATAAAATAATATACTGTAAATGTGGTATTGGTGTATTTGAACTGACCTGAAGAATAAAGGTGTCTTATCAAATTTATGACATTCTGAGTGGCGTAAAAAAACAACAAACAATTACTGAGTTGATGTTTCTTCTTGATTTTGCTTCACAAAAAACGGAATAGAAAACAATTAAAAAATATTATGTGCCCCAAAATGGTAGCAATAAAAAGTCTAACTCATCCCACAAAAAAAAGCCCTCTCATGACTCTGGCGATAAAATTATTATAGTTATAGTAGCCAAACATGAGAAAACTATGTAAACCTGGTATCTCAGTAATCGTACTGACCTGTGGAATAATGACGCCTTATCACGTATACTACAAGGTGAACAGCAGAAAAAATAAATAAATAAAGTAAATTCTTCAACTGCTGTTGATTTATTCATTCTGCCTCCCAATGTTCTCAGTAAGGCTCTGCTCACATTTATTCTGCACTCTACACTAAGCACTTACACCAGGATTTACACTTGTAAATCACTGAAAAATGTGATTCGGATATCATTTCTGTAGCGCTAGCATCCCTTCAGGGATGTGGATTTACTCACAGCCCTGGCTAGGTTGCTTCCTCTCCTGCTGCCCTGTGGCCATCCTCATGTACTCCTGCTTCCTCCCCCTCCCAGGGACTGTGCTTGCAGCTCAGGTCTCATGGGAGTGTGCTAAAGTCATGCGCCTACACACCAGCCCTCCTCTTAAAGGGCCAGCGTAAAGGGACAGCATTTCTCAGAAATGCTTTTCAGCCTATGGCTGAAAGGCACTAAGTATTTAGGGCACCATCCCATTAGGGGAGGTGCCTGCACAACATCTCTGGTTAGTCTGTCTCTATGCTAGCTGTCAGGTCCCATTATCTCTGAGTCCGGGGGGTCAGCTGCCACTGTCCCGGTCACTGCCCTCGGAGTGGTACCTGATGTCCTTCTCACGGTAGGCACTTACTTAATCCTCTCCCACTAAGGGATAAGCCCAAGTCCCCCCTGTGGTCCAATGGGTTCACTACTCCTGCTCGCTGCCTCTACACCAGCCACAAGCATTACAGTTTGTGCAAGCCATGGATCACGCTGACTCCAACACCCTTTTGCTGCTAGCGCTATACCGGGACATGTCACAAATGTGGGAACAGCAAGAACAGATACTGTCCTTTCTGTGGACCATCAACACCTGTCTCAACGACCTGGGTCCAGCTGGTTCCTCAGCATCCATCTAGCCTGTAGCTCTGGCACTGACAGAATCCTGGCCCTGTTTCTCTGCTCCACCACATTTTGATGGGGATACCAAGCTATGCCGAGAGTTCATAAACCAGTGCTCCCTGCATTTGAACTTTTGCCACATCAGTTCACTTCGGAGCTGTGGCTTTCCTGATGTTGCACCTCAGCGGGGAGACTCTCGCTTGGATCAATCCTCTGTGGGAGAGAAGAGATCCGTTTACCTCCGACGTCCTGGACTTTTTGGAGGCCTTTTGGAGAGTTTTTGATGAACCGGGTCATGTTGCCACAGCTGCTTCTTCCATCCTCCAGTTACATTAAGGTGTACAGATTGAGTTCCGCACCCTTTCCTTAGAACTAGGCTGGAATAATCAGGCGCTGGTGGCAGCCTTTTGGAAAGGCTTGTCGGGGAAAATAAAGGATGAACTGTCTGGCCGTGAAATTCCCATTTCTCTAGATGACCTGATTTCTACAACTACCCGGATTGATTTCCGGTTCCAGGAGCGATCCTTGGAGGTGAAACGAGAAATGGGGGGGAGCCAGCACTGCTTATGAGTGGCATGCAACAATGAAAAAGTAAAAAGTGTAATATTCACAAATTCATTCCTACTGTAACAATTCAATGAGATTTTTGGCAAATAATTGATCAATGATTTGAGCCCCCCTGCCCCGTCACGGCAAATCTCTATAAGGGGGGTCCCTACACTACAGTTATAATATACATACGTACCATAAGGTCTCGTGTAATGTGCAGGACCATATAGGAACATCACCTACCTGAGAAGTGTCAGAACCGCTCCCATGCTGCAAGGGCTGACAACTGCGAGTAGAAGGGCAGTCCAGGTGCCAGCGTGTGCGGCGGAACCACACACACCAGCACAAAAACAGAACTAGCCCCACAGTGTCAGACCAGCAGACATGGATGAAGGGCGGAACAGCCCCAGGCAGGTGGTGCTTAAGTAATAATGCCTATGGAACAGGGGAATGAATTTGTGAATATTACACTTTTTACTTTTTCATTGTTGCATGCCACTCATAAGCAGTGCTGGCTCCCCTCCATTTTTCGTTTACTGGTCAGGTGGTTGACCGCCACCATGCTGTGCACGCCCAGTGTGGTTTGCAAATTCCTTCTGTTGCCATCAAAATTTATGTTGGTGCCTGTTCACATACAGCCACCGCCTCCTGTTCCATAGGCATTATTACTTAAGCACCACCTGCCTGGGGCTGTTCCGCCCTTCATCCATGTCTGCTGGTCTGACACTGTGGGGGCTAGTTCTGACATTGTGCTGGTGTGTGTGGTTCTGCCGCACGCACTGGCACCTGGACTGCCCTTCTACTCGCAGTTGTCAGCCCTTGCAGCATGGGAGCGGTTCTGACACTTCTCAGGTAGGTGATGTTCTCATATGGTCCTGCGCATTACACGAGACCTTATGGTACTGTTAGGGCCAGGTGGACGGGCAGACCCAGGAGGTGGATCCACTGGGCCGAACTCCTTGATGATGGTAAGGGGTCCGGTAGCTGGAGCACTACAGGTAGCAGGGCAGTCCGTGCACACGAGTATAATGGAGAAGTCCCTGGGACCACGGAGTCACTGATGGTAGTCCGGGTGACGGAGCTCAGGTTCGGAAGCCGAGAAGATGTCAGGCGGAGTCCGGAACCGTTGGAGCGAGATGACGGGTCACCGCAGGGATCAGAGATGGAACGGACTGTCAGGATGGCAGATAGACAGCGTTCGGGGTTCGGGATTCGGCAGGACCGGATGGCAAGGCAGGATCGGCTCTAGAAGAGAGAGAGGTGAGTATCTCACAGAAACACAAGGAGACCTGACTCCTAGCTTGGGAAACACGAAGAACAGGCCCCGCCCACTTGGACACTAAACCCCTTTATACCCTGTACCTGTGTGCTTCATTTCCTGTCAGTGGACGCTGGCCCTTTAAGAAAGGGTCAATGACCGCGCGCGCGCCCTAATGCGCATGCGCGCGGCCCGGGTGCCAGAAGCCAGAGCAGGAAGCTGTGAGGAGGAAGCAGCAGAGCCGGGTTGGGACTGGGAAGCCGACGGGCGCCGGGAGCGGGGACCAGGGGGCCTGGGAAGCGCGGGCAATGGAGGCTGGAGAGCGGGGAGCGTGGCAGGTGAGCCGGGGAGCAGAGCAGGGGACCCGGGGAGCGTGACAGTACCCCCCCCACGCCCCCCTCCCCGCAACCGGGACAGGAAGGCACGGATCAGAGGAGTGCCCACATTTTCCCGGGGCTCCCAGGACCTATCCTCAGGACCATACCCTGCCCAGTCCACCAGGAAGAACTGTCGATCCCGTACGGTCTTCATGGCCACGATATCCCTTACCGCATAGATGTCGTCATCGGCAATAGGAGGAGGAGCCGAACTGGCAGCAGCGGAGAAGGGACCAAGGACAACCGGCTTGAGCAGGGAGACGTGGAAGGAGTTGGGTATCCTCATCGTGACCGGGAGCTGTAGCTTGTAGGAGACCTCATTGATCTTGCTGAGAACTTTAAACGGTCCGATGTAGCGAGGTCCCAGCTTGTAGGATGGTAGCTTCAATCGGACGTACTTGGAAGCAAGCCAGACGAGATCTCCTGGAGAGAAACACGGAGGGTCCAGACGTCTCTTGTCTGCGTGTCTCTTCATCCGCAGGGTGGCACGTGCGAGGGACGCCTTAACCGAGTCCCAAATGGTTGTGAAGTCACGGGCTACAGCATCAGCAGCAGGGACATCCGAGGAAGAGGATACAGGCAGTGGGACGGTAGGCTGAAGTCCGTAAACGACATGGAAGGGAGAGCTGGAGGAGGACTCACTGACGTGATTATGGGAGAATTCAGCCCAAGGAAGAAGCGTGGACCAGTCGTCATGATGGGCGTTGACGTAGTGACGCAAGAAGGAGGTCAATATCTGATTGACCCGTTCCACTTGGCCGTTCGACTGAGGATGGTAGGCTGAAGAAAAGTCCAGAGTCACTCCCAGATGTTTGCAGAGAGCCCTCCAGAAGCGGGAGGTGAACTGAGTTCCTCTGTCGGACACAATGTGTGATGGAAAGCCATGCAAGCGGAAGATGTGATGTATATAGGCGTCCGCGAGTTCCTGGGCAGAGGGCAGTCCAGCCATAGGGACGAAATGAGCCATTTTAGAGAACCGATCCACCACGACCCATATGACTGTGTGTCCGGAGGACAATGGCAAGTCCGTAATAAAATCCATCGCAATGTGTTGCCACGGAACTGAGGGTATAGGCAGAGGCAGAAGACGGCCATATGGCAGATGTTTGGGCGTCTTGTTCCTGGCACAAGAGGAGCAGGCAGAGACAAAAGAGGCGACGTCCGTGCGAAGGGATGGCCACCAGTAATGACGTACAATCGCACTCCAAGTTCTCTTCTGACCAGCATGACCGGCTGTTTTCGAGGCATGGCCCCAGTGTAACACTTTTCTCCTGTCAGTCTCAGAGACAAAGGTCTTCCCGGGCGGTATCTGGGCCAGGGTGACAGGAGCCACTGGAATGATTTTACTAGGACAGATGATGGGTTGGGATGTCTCCTCCTCCTGCTCCTTGGGCATGAAAGACCTGGACAAGGCATCAGCGCGTACATTCTTGTCCGCGGGTCGGAAATGGAGCTGGAAATCGAATCTGGCAAAGAACAAGGACCACCTGGCTTGCCGTGGGTTCAGTCGCTGAGCAGACCGCAGGTATTCCAGATTCTTGTGGTCCGTGTAAATAATAACGGGGTACACTGCTCCTTCCAGAAGATAGCGCCATTCCTCCAGAGCCAGTTTGACTGCTAATAGCTCTCGGTCACCGATGGTGTAGTTGCGTTCAGGCGCTGAGAAGCTCTTGGAGAAGAAACCGCAAGTCACCATCTTCCCGGAGGAGGACTTCTGCATGAGCACTGCACCGGCTCCCGAGGAGGAGGCATCCACCTCCAAGGTGAACTGGCGGTTTAACTCCGGACGGTGGAGTACAGGAGAGGAGGCAAATGCCTGCTTCAGAGAGCCAAACGCGGCGTCGGCCGCAGGTGACCAGTCCTTTGGATTAGCCCCCTTCTTGGTCAAGGCGGAGAGAGGAGCAGTCAGAGCAGAGAAGTGAGGGATGAACTGGCGGTAATAGTTGGCAAATCCCAGAAAGCGTTGGATTGCCTTCAGTCCAGAAGGAGGAGGCCAGTTGAGAATGGAGGAGACCTTCTTTGGATCCATCTGCAGTCCGGTATCGGAGATGAGGTACCCCAGGAAGGGGAGAGAAGACTGCTCAAAGACACACTTCTCGTACTTGGCGTACAGACGATTCTCTCTCAGTCTTTGTAGAACCAGCTGCACGTTCTCTCTGTGGGTCTGGAGGTCCGGAGAGAAGACAAGGATATCATCCAGATACACCACCACACAGACGTAGAGAAGGTCCCGGAAAACGTCGTTCACCAATTCTTGAAAGACTGCTGGTGCGTTACACAGGCCGAAGGGCATCACGCAGTATTCATAGTGCCCATCGCGAGTATTGAACGCGGTCTTCCATTCATCCCCAGAGCGGATGCGAACCAGGTTGTAGGCACCTCGAAGGTCCAACTTGGTGAACACACGAGCTCCTCTAAGCCGATCAAACAATTCGGGGATGAGCGGCAGGGGGTACTTGTTTTTCACGGTGATTTGGTTCAATCCCCGGTAGTCTATGCATGGGCGTAAGTCGCCTTCTTTCTTCTTAACAAAGAAGAAACCTGCTCCAGCAGGAGAGGAGGATCTCCGAATGAATCCCCTTGCCAGGCTCTCAGTGATGTAAGTAGACATGGCCCTTGTTTCGGCTGGAGACAGTGGATATATCCGTCCTCGAGGTGGTGTAGTTCCCGGGAGCAGGTCGATGGCACAATCGTAAGGACGATGTGGCGGAAGTACCTCTGACTCCTTTTTATCAAAGACGTCCGCGAAGGACCAATAGGCCGAGGGCAGTCCCGGTAGGGACTCTGGAACCGGAGGTCGCCGGATGGGTTGTATGGTCTTCAGACAGTTCTCATGGCAAGAAGAGCCCCATCGGGTGATTTCACCAGTGCCCCAGCTGACTGATGGTTCGTGTGTCCGTAACCAGGGAAGTCCCAGCAGGATTTGATGGGACATGTGTGGGAGGACGTAGAGAGCGATGTTCTCGGTGTGCAGGGCACCGATACGTAGTTCGACCGGCCTGGTGATCCAGGAGATGGTGTCAGAGAGGGGTCTCCCATCCACAGAGGCGATCACGAGGGGTTTGTCGAGTGGAGTAACAGGCACCTGGTACTTGTCCACCGTGGCCTGCTGGATGAAATTGCCTGCTGCCCCAGAATCGAGGTACGCCTCAGCCGTGAACCGCGTCTCTCCCGTTGTCACTTGCACAGTCCATGTAACCGGGTCTGAGAGAGTCCCAGCACCTAGGGTGGCCTCTCCTACCAACCCTAGGCTTTGGAGTTTCCCGGCCTCTCTGGACAGGAGCGTAGCAGGTGTGTGCCCTCTCCGCAGTAGAAGCAGAGGCCCTTGGCGAGCCGCTCTGCTCGGCGTTGTTCAGACTGCCACACACGGTCGATCTGCATGGGCTCGTGGACGGAGACACCATATGCCGCTGACTGGAGTACAGCGGGCTTCTGCGGAGGAGAGGAATGCCATACCGGACGTCTCTCACGGGACACCTCTTTGGATCGCTCCTGAAAGCGAATGTCCACTCGAGTCGCTAGGGTAATCAGGGCATCCAGGGTGGACGGTACGTCACGACCAGCCAGCTCATCTTTGATTCGACCCGAGAGTCCTTCCCAGAAGGCGGCGGTTAGGGCCTCGTTGTTCCACCCGAGTTCCGAAGCCAAGGTGCGAAAACGGATGGCGTATTGACCCACCGTCAGAGTCCCCTGACGTAACCGGAGAAGAGATGAGGCAGACGCGGAGGCGCGTCCGGGCTCGTCCAAGGTGCCACGAAAAGCCTGCAGGAACTCCTGGATGTTCTTGGTCACCGGATCCTCCCTTTCCCACAAGGGGTTCATCCACGCCAGTGCCTCACCCTCTAGATGGGACATGATGAAGGCGACCTTGGCTTGGTCGGAGGCAAACAAATGCTGCAGCTGCGTGAAATGGAGGGAGCATTGGTTTATGAATCCTCTGCAGGTCTTGGGATCTCCGGCGTACCGGGGTGGTGAGGCCAAACGAAGTCTGGAAGCATCCGAAGAAGCTGCCACGGGAGCTGGAGGCGTGGATTGACTAGTGGAAGCCCGAGATGCTGCAGATGTAACTGACGCTTTTAGCGTGTTCAGGCGGGCGTCCACAGAAGACATGAATTGCAGCATGCGGGTCTGAGTCTCACGCTGGCGTGAGAGTTCCTCCTGTAAAGCTGCTAGTGCTGCAGCGGGATCCATGGCCTGTTCTTACTGTTAGGGCCAGGTGGACGGGCAGACCCAGGAGGTGGATCCACTGGGCCGAACTCCTTGATGATGGTAAGGGGTCCGGTAGCTGGAGCACTACAGGTAGCAGGGCAGTCCGTGCACACGAGTATAATGGAGAAGTCCCTGGGACCACGGAGTCACTGATGGTAGTCCGGGTGACGGAGCTCAGGTTCGGAAGCCGAGAAGATGTCAGGCGGAGTCCGGAACCGTTGGAGCGAGATGACGGGTCACCGCAGGGATCAGAGATGGAACGGACTGTCAGGATGGCAGATAGACAGCGTTCGGGGTTCGGGATTCGGCAGGACCGGATGGCAAGGCAGGATCGGCTCTAGAAGAGAGAGAGGTGAGTATCTCACAGAAACACAAGGAGACCTGACTCCTAGCTTGGGAAACACGAAAAACAGGCCCCGCCCACTTGGACACTAAACCCCTTTATACCCTGTACCTGTGTGCTTCATTTCCTGTCAGTGAACGCTGGCCCTTAAAGAAAGGGTCAATGACCGCGCGCGCGCCCTAATGCGCATGGGCGTGGCCCGGGTGCCAGAAGCCAGAGCAGGAAGCTGTGAGGAGGAAGCAGCAGAGCCGGGCTGGGACTGGGAAGCCGACGGGCGCCGGGAGCGGGGACCAGGGGGCCTGGGAAGCGCGGGCAATGGAGGCTGGAGAGCGGGGAGCGTGGCAGGTGAGCCGGGGAGCAGTGCAGGGGACCCGGGGAGCGTGACAGGTACGTATGTATATTATAACTGTAGTGTAGGGACCCCCCTTATAGAGATTTGCCGTGACGGGGCAGGGGGGCTCAAATCATTGATCAATATTTGCCAAAAATCTCATTGAATTGTTACAGTAGGAATGAATTTGTGAATATTACACTTTTTACTTTTTCATTGTTGCATGCCACTCATAAGCAGTGCTGGCTCCCCTCCATTTTTCGTTTACTGGTCAGGTGGTTGACCGCCACCATGCCGTGCACGCCCAGTGTGGTTTGCAAATTCCTTCTGTTGCCATCAAAATTTATGTTGGTGCCTGTTCACATACAGCCACCGCCTCCTGTTCCATAGGCATTATTACTTAAGCACCACCTGCCTGGGGCTGTTCCGCCCTTCATCCATGTCTGCTGGTCTGACACTGTGGGGGCTAGTTCTGACATTGTGCTGGTGTGTGTGGTTCTGCCGCACGCACTGGCACCTGGACTGCCCTTCTACTCGCAGTTGTCAGCCCTTGCAGCATGGGAGCGGTTCTGACACTTCTCAGGTAGGTGATGTTCTCATATGGTCCTGCGCATTACACGAGACCTTCTGGTACGTATGTATATTATAACTGTAGTGTAGGGACCCCCCTTATAGAGATTTGCCGTGACGGGGCAGGGGGGCTCAAATCATTGATCAATTATTTGCCAAAAATCTCATTGAATTGTTACAGTAGGAATGAATTTGTGAATATTACACTTTTTACTTTTTCATTGTTGCATGCCACTCATAAGCAGTGCTGGCTCCCCTCCATTTTTGGAGGTGAAACGTGACAGGCATCTTATCCATCTGGCTCCTTCCATCCAGAGGCCACGGTTGTCCCAGCTTCCTGTTGCCATTCCTGCTCCCAAACCTATGGAGGTTTTGCATGTTAAGATGTTTGAACAACGTCGAGTCCACCATCGAACCATGGTCCTATGTTTCTACAGCTGAGGTGCAGAACCCTTCATTCATGCGAATCTTGTGTGGCCTGGCCCTCCTTCCTATGGTCAGTCAGAGTGACCCTTGGAGAGAACAAAACTTAATTGACCCTGCCTGTGTCATGCATAAGGGTATTCGGTTCTCTGAGATGTACCACCTCAATACTGGCTCACCATCCAATGCCTCCGGAGTCTCCCGACAGTGACTTCAGTGGATGGCATACTCCGGATGGAATATATATGCTTTGGTTACCAGCAGGTGGAACTTCAAGTGGAATCTTTGCATGCAGAGAAGATCTCTTTCCTGGTACGTCCGATCTTGACCTGTCCACTGGTGCTGGGTCTGCCTTGGCTCCATATCCATGAGCCAGCCATGCACTGAAAATCCAGAGAGTTGGCTCATTGGGGGCAGAATTGCTGCAAAAAAGATGCCTGCTTCCTGAAGCCCCAGTGATGGCTACCCTGAAGGATGGTACCATCTTCCTTTCAGGGCCCAGGAAGACGTCCCTCAAGCAGCAGCAATCCAGTCTACCCCATCCACCGGCTATGTCTTCCACCAGCATCTCTGAAAACAATTTGCTGGAGAAGAGACCTTCAGGCCTTGTGAAGAGGGGTCTAAGGGGGGTTACTGTACCACCGGCATCCCTGCAGGGTCGCTGACTTTCTTATCGCCCTGGCAAGGGGGGCTTCCTCTCCTGCTGCCCTGCGGTCATCCACATGTGCTCCTGTTTCGTCCCCCTCCCGTGCTCATAACTCAGGTGTCTCGGGAGTGTGCTTAGGGCATGCACGCTCATACCTGACCTCCTCTTAAAGTCCCGGCGTTCCATTTCCCAGAAATACCTCTCAGCCTATGGCTGAGAGGCACTAAGTATTTTTAAGGTACTCTCTGTAGTGCTAACATGTTAGTGGCCATCAGGAATCCATATTAGTAGTCTGTCTTTAAGAAACCCTTTAAAATATCAGACTGTAAAAGTTTAGTTTATATTATCTTATTTTTCTGTAATTTTCCCAGACACCTGGAGTTCTAGTTCTAGTGAGAAAATACGTTTTTTCTGTAATTTTCCCAGACACCTGAAGTTCTAGTTCTAGTGAGAAAATACATGTTTATGGTATCACTCAGTACCACATAGTTTTCTTATCAATGTTTACTGCGAATCTGCATGATTATAGTATGGCAAAACATCTGAAACCAGGGGCTTTTGGCATGTCTCATCTCATTTGTCTAGTGTAGATTGACATCTGAAGAGTTGGCCACTCAGAAGAGGATACTACACTGTGTGCAGACTTATTAGCAAATGAGTATTTTGATCACATGATACTTTTTATACATGTTGTCCTATTTCAATCTGTATAGGCTTGAGAGCCAACTACCAATTAAGTAAATAAGGTGATGTGCATCTCTGCAATGAGGAGGGGTCTGGAGTAATGACATCAACACCCTATATAAGGGGTGCATAATTATTAGGCAACTTCCTTTCCTTTGGCAAAATGGGTCAGAAGAGAGATTTGACATGGTCTGAAAAGTCCAAAATTGTGACATGTCTTGCAGAGGGATGCAGCAGTCTTGAAATTGCCAAACTTCTGAAGTGTGATCACCAAACAATGAAGCGTTTCATGGCAAATTGCCAACAGGGTCACAAGAAGCGCAAAATAACTGCCCATGAATTGAGGAAACGCAAGCGTGAAGCTGCCAAGATGCCATTTGCCACCAGTTTGGCCATATTTCAGAGCTGCAACGTTACTGGAGTATCAAAAAGCACAAGGTGTGCCATACTCAAGGACATGACCATGGTAAGGAAGGCTGAAAAACGACCACCTTTGAACAAGAAACATAAGATAAAATGTCAAGACTGGGCCAAGAAATATCTTAAGACTGATTTTTCAAAGGTTTTATGGACTGATGAAATGAGAGTGACTCTTAATGGGCCAGATGGATGGGCCAGAGGCTGGATCAGTAAAGGGCAGAGAGCTCCACTCCGACTCAGACGCCAGCAAGGTGGAGGTGGGGTACTGGTATTGGCTGTTATCATCAAAGATGAACTTGTGGGACCTTTTCGGGTTGAGGATGGAGTGAAGCTCAACTCTCAGACCTACTGCCAGTTTCTGGAAGATAACTTCTTCAAGCAGTGGTACAGGAAGAAGTCTGTATCGTTCAAGAAAAACATGATTTTCATGCAGGACAATGCTCCATCACATGCATCCAACTACTCCACAGTGTGGCTGGCCAGTAAAGGTCTAAAAGATGAAAAAATAATGACAAGGCCCCCTTGTTCACCTGATTTGAACCCCATAGAGAACCTGTGGTCCCTCAAAAAAATGTAAGATCTACAGGGAGGGAAAGCAGTACACCTCTCGGGACAGTGTCTGGGAGGCTGTGGTGGCTGCTGCATGCAATGTTGATTGTAAACAGATCAAGCAACTGACAGAATCTGGATGGTAGGCTGTTGAGTGTCATCATAAAGAAAGGTTGCTATATTAATCACTAATTTTTTGGGATATTGTTTTTGCATGTCAGAAATGTTTATTTCTAAATTTTGTGCAGTTATATTGGCTTACCTTGTAAAAATAAACAAGTGAGATAGAAATGTATTTGGTTTTTATTACGTTGCCTAATTGGTCTGCACAGTAATAGTTACCTGCACAAACAGATATCCTCGTAAGATAGCCAAATCTAAAAAAACCCCACTCCAACTTCCAAAAATATTGAGCTTTGATATTTATGAGTCTTTTGGGTTTGATGAACATAGTTGTTTATCAATAATAAAATAAATCCGCTAAAATACAACTTGCCTAATAAGTCTGCACCCAGTGTATATTGGACAAATGGAACCTATTAGAGTTTGTGTAACATTTGGTTACGCAAGCAATTTGTTTTCAAGTGAGATATAGACTGGTGAAAATTACAGCGAAGACAGAAGCCTGTTTACCTGTGGAGGGGACGTCCGTTGACACCACAGTGTGGATACCAGGAGTTTCCCTGTCTTTGCTGTTTTGCTTCTCACAGTTGATGCTCCCGGACAGATGATGAGTATTACTCCTGGTGAAGATTTGTTTTCCTATTTAGTGTGCAATGTAAGTACTTTACTTTTTTGATTTATATTATGCAAAAGTGTACACAATATCATACTATTTCCTATAATCATTTCATCATTACAATAAAATTAATCGCCTTCTTTAAAGCCGTATCTGATCCCTTTAAATGTTTGGCAAAACACCCTCCCATTAGGGGAGGTGCCTGCACAACATCTCTAGTTAGTTAGTCTGCCTGTCTGCTAACTAGTGGTCAGGTCCCGTTATCCCTTTGTCCATCACCTATACCTGTACCTGCCTTCCCATACCTATTTGTCCCTGCTGTGCCCCCCATACCTGTCTGTACCCACTTGTCGGTCTGCCTTAGCGATTCTGCCCGTACCTGCCTGCACCTGTGTCTGTACGTGAGTCCATCTGCTGTCTTGGGGGTCAGCTGCTACAGTGCCAGTCACTGCCCTGGCCAGAATCCTACTCCACACTGATGAGGGGCAATACCCCGAAACAGCTGTCTGTTGATGGATACCTGGCCTTGGTATTTCCCTTGTCATATCTTTAAACTTGTCAAAAAGTTGGATATTGAATAAAAGGGCCACTTAATATGGTGGTCATCTTAAAAGAGCCACCCCTTGGCTGGGTCCTTGCCGGAGGGATATCTGGCTGGTTTCTGTGTTGAGACTCCTAACAGAGGCTCCACGGACTTTTTTGATTTGCATATTTGATATTGACTAAAAGGGCCACTTAATATGGTGGTTATGGGGGTCTCCTAAAAATATCAATCCCTTGGCTGGGTCCTTCCCGGAGGGATATCTCGCTGGTTTCTGTGTTGAGACTCCTAACAGAGGCTCCACGAACGTTTTTGATTTGCATATTTCCCAGGGGGCAATGTACCTAGGATTTCACTGTCTTGAGCACCCTCGCTGGCTGCTGGCAGTGTTTTCTCTGGCTGGTCTCCCCGAGATCAGTGATTGTTTTGTCTTGTTGGTCTACTAGGCATTTCTCCCACCTGGCCAGAATCCTACTCCACACTGATGAGGGGCAATACCGAAACAGCTGTCTGTGGATGGATACCTGGCCTTGGTATTTCCCTTGTCATATCTTTAAACTTGTCAAAAAGTTGGATATTGAATAAAAGGGCCACTTAATATGGTGGTCATCTTAAAAGAGCCACCCCTTGGCTGGGTCCTTGCCGGAGGGATATCTGGCTGGTTTCTGTGTTGAGACTCCTAACAGAGGCTCCACGGACTTTTTTGATTTGCATATTTCCCAGGGGGCAATGTACCTAGGATTTCACTGTCTTGAGCGCCCTCGCTGGCTGCCGGCAGTGTTTTTTCTCTGGCTGGTCTCCCCGAGATCAGTGATTGTTTTGTCTTGCTGGGAGTGGTACCTGGCATTCACTTCACAGTAGGCATTTAGTTAAGCCCCTCTCACTAAAGGATAAACCTAGGTCCCCCCTGTGGTCCAGTGGGTCCACTACTCCCGCTCACTGCCTCTACACTGGCTGCGAACATTGCAATTCCCAATGGAAAATTCACTGCAATGAGGCAGATGGATTCACTTTGAACTCCCATCTGGCCAATGGTTAGAAGTTGTCCATCTTTTCACGCAACTTTTAGGCATGCACAAAAGTGCGGTGAACAACAGTTTTGTGCTCCTGTGAAAAGATTGACACCAAGGAACAGAAGCTAAACAGAGTCTGTAGTAACTCTGCTGCCTCATTATTGAATTGATCCATCATGGATTTCACCTGAATCATGTATTTTGGAGATGGAGATGGAAACCTTACTGTAAGTGCTCAGCATAGAGCACAGGATAAATGTGAATTGATCCAAAATATTCTGTGCCTCAAATTGTCACTAAAAGCATTCAACTCAACCCACAAAAAGCAAATCCCTACTAAGGTCCGTCATCTATTAACAGTAATATAGGGGGCTTCAACATTAATGGCAGCAGAAAGGCTCTGGAAAAGTGCCATGTCTCCTCCCCCAAAATAGAAATTCAGCAAAAACTGCACCACAGTTAACATCCACATGTTTGATGTTGTTGTAAAGAAAGCCCGCTTAATTTACGGAGGGGGGTGCCTCCAGAAGCACGAGCTGAGCGCGATGTATGGGTACTACAATATACTGAGCACTACAAGCACTTATTTGCAATTTTTAGTTCTGCAACATTCACTGTGTTTGACTCCACGGGTATTTTCAAGAGACAAAATTGTCACAGCACCCACAAATGAATTCACAGAGGGGTGTAATTTCCAAAATGTGGTCACTTGAGGGGTTTTCTGCTTTTCTAGCACTTAGGGGCTCTGCAAATGAAGTCCACAAACTATTCTAATAAAATCTGTGCTCCAAAAGTCAAACGGCATTCATCCATTCCAGAACCCTGCCATGTGGTTCATCAGAAAAACACAATTTTTCAAAAATGGTGCTGATGTAAAGTAGACATGTGGCAAATGTTATTTATTAAGGATTTTGTGTTTATATAACTATCTGGTTTAAAGGTATAACAATTCAAAGTTCAAAAATTGCAATATCTTCAAATTATTTGTCAAATTTTCATTATGTTATTAAATAAACGCAAATCATATTGACCAAAATTTACTACAAACATGAAGTACAATGTGTCACAAAAAATGGTCTTAGAATCACTGGGAAATATTAAAGCGTTCCACAGTTATTACCTTATAAAGCAACACTGGCCAGAATTGTAAAATTTGGCCTTGTCATGAAGGTTAAAACAGACTGAGGGGATGAAGGGGTTAATAATGGGTAATATTTTAGGCCTTTGCAGGAAGCTACATACAGTTTCTGAAAACATTTGCCATCATTGTGAGTGTTTGCCGTGTGGACAAAGAAATGTCAGTTCTGGCAGCAAAATCTCCTGGCATGAGATCAGTGAAGGCAACTAATAAACCTGATACAATATATGTCAGTGACCCTTTCAGCCTCACAGTGCTGTAATCACAGCTGTGAAAGAATGAATTACCCATCTTTAAAGTGTAACCGTCATTTTAATTTTTATTTCATAAATCAATTGTACACATGAAAATAAGCAACTTTGTAATATATGTTATCAGACAAATTTGCTTCTTTTATTGCCAGAATTGATCAGTCATTATCAGAATTCTCAATTCGGAGGTAAAATCTGTATTTGGTGAAGACTTTCCTTACTACTGAGATAGGAGATGGCAGTTGTTACTGATGAGATTCTATGATAATGGCAGGAGGGAGGAGCTAGAAACAGAGAGAAGAGCTAGATTCAGAGCTCCACTCCCTCTTCTATCTACATAGAATCTCATCAGTAACAACTGCCATCTCTTATATCAGCAGGCCCAGACTGGCAATCTGGCAAAGCAGACCTCTGGGCCTGCTGGTCTGATCTGCAATAGGGGCGCAAGCCCTTAAAACTATTGTACAGGGGCCCGTTGACCCCAGTGCCTGCGTCAGATGGATGTGTGTCCAAGGGCATGCATCCATTTGAAATGCATTACAGTACAGAGACCAGTAATGTCCCTGTGTGGCAAATGTGCCCACTGTTTAAGGGAATAAATATTCACTGCTCTCCACACCCAAAATGCCACCCACCTCTCTGCACTAAAGCCAAAGCTGAGAGGTGGGCGGGACTATGGACATGGGGAGCAGTGAATATATATTCTCTTTAATAGCGGGCACATATGAACACGCAGCCAATGGCTTACTGCACCTGCTAGGCTATCACGTTTGCCCACTATTAAAGAGAATAAATATTCACTGCTCTCCACGCTCATAATCCCAACCATGGGGAGCAGCGAACATACCGACAGCTGGTGTCAGTGTAAGTGGGCACGCATGGACATTATTTGACATCATGTGCTGTGCAGCTTACATGCCAGTTGCTGACATCAGAGGAAGACATCGGTTACCAGGGAAGTGGGGGGGAAGGTGAGTATAATCATTTATTTTTTTTTACTGTGTACTGTGTTTTTTATTGTATGAAAATAAGTATTTCATACAATAGAAAAACAGAACTTAATATTTGGCACAGAAACCTTTGTTTGCAATACAGAGGTCAGAAAGTTCTTAACCAAAGTTGTACACTCTGCAGCAGGGATTTTGGCCCACTCCTCCATACATATCTTCTCCAGATTTTTCAGGTTTTGGGGCTGTCACTGGGCAACATTGAGTTTTAGCACCTTTGAAAGATTTTCTATTAGATTCATGTCTGGAGATTGCTCAGTGGATATCACTGCAGTCTTGCAGCGCTGGGGTCCTGGGTTCAAATCCCACCAAGGACACCATCTGCAAGGAGTTTGTATGTTCTCCCCGTGTTTGCGTGGGTTTCCTCCGGGTTCTCCGGTTTCCTCCCACACTCCAAAGACATACAGATAGGGACTCTAGATTGTGAGCCCCAATGGGGACAGTGTTGCCAATGTATGTAAAGCGCTGTGGAATTAATAGCGCTATATAAATGAATAAAATTATTATAATTATTATTATTATTATTATTAGCTAGGCCACTCCAGGACCTTGAAACGCCTTTTACAGAGCCACTCTTTAGTTGCCCTAGCTGTATGTTTTGGGTCATTGTCATGCTGGAAGACCCAGCCACCACCCATCTTCAATGCTATTACTGAGGGAGGGAGGTTGTTGGCCAAAATCTTACGATACATGACAAAACAGTGCAGTCGTGCTGTCCCCTTTGCAGAAAAGCACCTCCATGCTTCATGGTTGGGACAGTGTTCTTGGGATTGCACTCATTCTTCTTTTTCCTCCAAACACGGCGAGTGGAGTTGATACCAAAAAGTTCTATTTTGGTCTTATCCGACCACATGACCAGCTCCCAATCAAAGGGGCTAGTGTTACGATCTGGTCACCGTGGACGATCACAAGAATCCTAACAGCAGAAAAACACAAGAGTAGTTGGAACCTGAGCTGACCGCAATCACCTCTCTGTCAGACCACACTAAAAGTAGCCGTGGAGCATTCCTAAACACACCTAGACACCTCGTCACAGCTGGAGACACTTACTATACGTCACCGATAGAAATGAGGAAACCTATCTTGCCTCAGAGTAGTCCCCAGAGGAATAGCAAGCCCCAACATATAAAGCCAATGGTGATGTAAGAAAACACAATACACAGATAGGAAATATAGATTAGCAAAGGCGAGGCCCGACTTCCTAGATAGTACAGGATAGTACAGATAACTGATTGCGGCCAGCAAAAGACCCTGGAAAAAATGCCAAACTCCTGATAATAAAAAATACTGAGACCACACGGACTCTCCCCCACTATATCAGGTACTCTTGTAAATAATGGGAGAAGGAAAATACCAAAAAAAACACAAGAAATACAGAAGTGCAGATAATCAAATAAAACAGGGAGAATCTCCCTTTTCTTGTTGGGGGACCTGCAGAGGGGGAACCCCATGTTCATCAAAACAGAAAGACAATTCCTCTTCTGCAAGAAAACAGACTTTAAGCAAAAATAAAAATAAAAACATACACCCTTAGGTGTGGATCAGGCAATAAAGCAAAGTACTTGCAACTTATCTTGAATGGTACAGGCACAGGATAAATGGAAGGACAACTCCAAGTCAATTCAGAGACTGAGGAACAAAATCTATCACTGGCCCCAGCAAGCAGAAACTGCTCTTCTATATAACCCAGGCTGATCTGCAATTGGGCTTCCCAAACTCCCAATTAACTCCCACACCTGTAGTCACAGTCAGCTTCACCCCCAGTCCTGACCACCAGAGGGAGCTCCAAACCATCACCCCCTCGGATGACATTCACAACAGGCCTGGTCATGTGCTGGCATGAGCAGTGTGACCTTGCGTGCCCTGCAGGATTTTAATCCATGATGGTGTAGTGTGTTAATAAGAGTAATCTTTGAGACTGTGGTCTCAGCTCTCTTCTGTGACCAGGTCCTCCTGTGTAGTTCTGGGCTGATTGCTGACCTTTCTCAGAATCATCATCACCCCACGAAGCAAGATCTTGCATGAAGCCCCAGACCAAGTAAGATTGACAGTCATCTTTGTGTTTCTTCCATTTTCTAATAATTGCACCCAAAGTTGTTGCCTTCTCACCAAGCTGCTTGCCTATTGTCTTGTAGCCCATCTCAGCGTTATGCAGGTCTACAATTTTGTCCCTGGTGTCCTGAGACAGCTCTTTGCTTGGAGTGTGATTGATTGAGTGTATCTACTATAGAGGAAACAAATTTAACGTATTTTTCGCTTTATAAGACGCACCTGATTATAAGACGTACCCCCAAATTTGGTGAAGGAAAAGAGAATTTTTTTTTAATGTTAAATGGAGTCCATCTTATAATTCCAGTGTCCGTCTAACAAATCATATAGGGTATATGTACCTCATAGCCCCCCATCCTAAAATTAGCCCCCTTAATCTGGATATGGCCCCCTTATATTGAATATAGCCCCCTTGTGCTGGCACACGTTCCCCTGTGCTGCCCATGGCCCCCTATGGATTGCATACATTCCCCTGTGCTGCCCATGGCCCCCTATGAATTGCATATGTTCCCCTGTGCTGCCTATGGCCCCCTATGGATTGCATACATTCCCCTGTGCTGCCTATGGCCCCCTATGGATTGCATACATTCCCCTGTGCTGCCTATGGCCCCCTATAGATTGCACACGTTCCCATGTGCTGCCTATGGCCCTCTATGGATTGCATACAGTCCCCTGTGCTGCCTATGGCCCCCTATGGATTGCACACATTCCCCTGTGCTGCCTATGGCCCCCTATGGATTGCACACATTCCCCTGTGCTGCCTATGGCCCCCTATAGATTGCACATGTTCCCCTGTGCTGCCTATGGCCCCCTATGGATTGCACACATTCCCCTGTGCTGCCTATGGCCCCCTATTGGATTGCACACATTCCCCTGTGCTGCCTATGGCCCCCTATAGATTGCACACATTCCCCTGTGCTGCCTATGGCCCCCTATAGATTGCATACGTTCCCCTGTGCTGCCTATGGCCTCCTATGGATTGCACACATTCCCCTGTGTTAGATATCGCCCCCATGCTGCTGCCCATAGTAAAATAAAACACTCTTTCCTTACCTCCTCCAGCGCTGATCTCCCTCCTGTCTTCCTCCATGCTTCTGCTCTCCTCCACTTCCTGGTTCTTGGTGCCGGTCATGTTATAGGCACAGCAGAGTGAGATCATCGCTGCGTGCCTGATCACAGTGGAAGCAGGGACATCGGGAAGAAACGCTGGAGGGGGTAAGTAAAGCTTTTTTATTTTAGGATGAGCAGCAGCATGGGGGCCATATCTAACACAGGGGGGGCCTGTGCGATCACAGGGGGGGCGCAGGCTCATATAATATGCACCGCTCCCCCAGCCCCTCACTGCGGTGCGATTTCAGCATCATGGTGATGGACAGCGGCTGTGCATATTATATGAGCGGGAGCAGGAGATGTAACGCTGCCGCCCGCAGCGTTCACCTGCCCCCAGCAGCTCTCCAGAGCTGCCCCCCCCAGCAGCTCTCCAGAGCTGCCCCCAGCTCCCCTGGACCCTGCAGTGTATATAACCCCCCGTATATTCGGCTTATAAGATGCACCCCCTACTTTCCCCCAAAATTTGGGGGAACAAAAGTGCGTCTTATAAAGCGAAAAATACGGTATATAGGTGCAATTATTACAGGTAATGAGTGAAGAGTAGGAGGGCTTTGTTAAACAAAAAAAGTCAGGTCTGTGAGAGCCAGAATTCTTGCTGGTTGGTAGAAGGTCAAATACTTATTTCATACAATAAAATGTAAATTAATTATTTAAAATATAATGTAATCTGATTTGTAATGTGATTTTCTAGTTTATTTTTTATTCTTTCTGTCACAGTTGAAATGTACCTATGATAAAAATTACAAACCTCTCCATTCTTTGTATGTGGGAAAACTTGCAAAATGTTCCACATGGGCTAATAAAGAGTCCACTTTTTCACATTTGGTGTGCTGATTATTTTCTTTTTGTAAATCAATTGGACCTATGGTTATGTGTCCAAAAGTCTTTGCACCCGCTATTTAAATAAATCAGGAGGAGGAGAGTGCCAGTGACCGCAGCTCCTGCCTTCCTATTGAAATGTTATTGTGTGTGTCAGATGCAAATACATTTGATCAGTGATAGCGCCAGGACTGGGACTCCGATGACGTCAGCACCTTGCTGACATCATCACCCTGCTGCTGTCACTGCAGAGACACGTCAGGCAGCGAGCTCCATGGTTTAGTCAAAGATGAAAGCTGTAATCACTGTGGATGGGTGAGGAGGGGCTTAGAGCACATAATGGGGGAACATTTGTGAAAGGGACACATCTTTTTGAGAGGCAGTGGGGAAAGTACTTTATCCATAGAGGCAGTGTGTGTGTGGGAGGGCATATTTTAAGAAAGTGGCAATGTGGGGGGGTGGGAATATTTCTTAGAAGGGAAGTATCTGGGTGTATAGTATATAGAGAGGCTGTGTGGGAGATATATTATAATATATTATAAAGAGGGGCAGTATGGGGGTATATTATTTAGAGAGGCTGTGTGCCAGTATATTATATAGAGACACTGTGTGGGGGGTATATTATATAGATAGTCAGCGTGTGGGTATATTATATAGAGAGGTAGTTTAGGGGTATATTATATAGAGAGGCTATACAAAAGGAACCACAGCCACACCATGATTTACCAGACGTGTATATAGATAATAACCATCATAGTATGTATAAAGTCCTGGATGGGGACTGAGGATAAGTCGTAATTAATAGCAAACGAGGAGAAAACACACGACCAAAATCCAAAGTGCAAAAGTGAGATCTTTATTAGCATAGGGGTAGGTGCGGGGCGGCACAGTACAAGTGAGGGCACGGACAATGAAACACTGACCATAATATATAGACAATTAGTCAAGTAAATGATATATCCATATTAAAGATCACATAACCTCAATCATTATGCATGTGAAAGACCAATTGATAACTTGTACTAGATAAATAAAGAAATACAAGTTTCAACAGGAAAAATTGTATCACCAAGAAAAGGGGGGGGGGGAAAGAATTACCCGCATATCCCATGCGTCAGAGTACCCAATTGATTGCAGTATTTGGTTCCAAGAACCGTAGTTGCAAAAAACTTTATTTGAAATTCAAGGGAACCCCAGAAAATGCATATTAATAATAGAATCTTGCGATGCACATAGCCTGTATTGACACCAGTTTACAGACTGACACAGTAAGCATTATAGACAGGTTGTGATCATGTCTAAAGGTCATATGATGCACAAAAAGGAGTAAATGGACAAATATATACAACATCAACCAGGGAGAGCCATACCATTATGTATGATAGAGGAAAACCTTTTCTACACATTTTATCAGTGTTGGTCCCCAATCCAGTATTAAATGGTGTGACTAATATAGCTGTAACACCCATATACAAGGGGAAACTTCCACAACCGTAAGAGTTGTCTGATGTGGCACTCTACCTGGAGGAATAGGTGGTCAGTGGGTGTTGTCCGCGTCCTTCCCGACGGCCGTTTCGGCTAGAAGCCTTCGTCAGGGGGCGTGGACAAGTGGGGGAAACATGTGGATTAAAAAGCAGCGTCAACCAATCATCTTCGGCTACTGTAGTAGTGACGCAGGCAGTCACCAAGGCAGCATAGGACGCTCGCCGTCAGCCGGGCCGCTTCCTGCCCGACAGTTCCGGTCACATGACCGCCACGTGTGCGCATCACGTGGCCGCCATGCAAGCAGACGTCACACCAGGAAGACGGCGCGGCAGCACGATGACGCCCACTGCTCCCAGGACGCCTGCGCACAAACACATAACCGCGTCCTATGAAATATAGGATTGCCACTGATGTAGGAGAGAAAATGTCATAGGAGGGACAGGATGCTATTATGCCTACATGTGGCCGATGTATATGCATGCAATAAACATGTAAATACTTCATATATGAAGTCAAAACTACCCAAGGTTAATGATAGACGTGACGTATAGGGAAGCATGATACTCTATGAATATAGACAGTAAATGTACAAAATGATATTATATCTAAGGGATAAATGCCCTACGTATAGCTAAAAAGCAACCAGTACTATCATATATAACCAGAGTATAAAAAGCTTCTAAGGCATGATGTAATCCCGACTCCTCATATAAATATAGATATCAATATAAATAATAAATATAAATATAAATATAAAGACATCATAATAATGTAGAAGATTATTAATGTAAAAATTCATTGCTCAATGGCATGTCCAGAGGGTAAGTGGAATTATAATGTCATAGAGGGGACAGGATGCAGTCATGCCAAAATATAAAAAATCTACATGCATTCCCATGTGAATGTAAATACGTCACATATGTCGTAAAAATACCCAATATTAACAATAAACATAGCGTATAGGAAAGCATGATACTCCATAAATATAGACAATACTATCATACATAATTAGAATATCCAATGCTCCTAGGCATAATGCAGTCCCGGCTCTTCATATGAATATAAAACTTCATGATGATATAGGGAATTGTGTATAGATTCCATCCATAATGGCATGTCCGAAAGATAAGAGGAAGACGCCAGAGATAAATAAATAAAAAAATTAATAACATATAAATAAAAACAACACAAAAAAAAACCCCTTCATGTATATAACAAAGAGAGGACCACGGCTTTCACAAAAAGGAGGCATAAGAGATGTTTTCGTTCAGTCCCAGAGGGTGAAGAGTTTTCAATTCCCAGATCCATCTTGTCTCCATCCTAGCCAGTCGTTGGCCAATCTTTCCCCCACGGATGTTAGAGTCAAGATGCAGGGAACATGTTATTACATGCGTCCTCCTCACATCCTGGTCACATGATTCGGTCCATTCCGGTGGGCCAGTTCCTGCGTCTTCGCAGGATCTGCTCCACCGATCCGGATTTTGAAGAACGAGCTTTGGACCTCAAGCATAGATTCTATGCGAGAGGTTATAGTAAACGATGTGTGAAGAGAGCCTACAACAGGGCGCGACATTCCTCCCGTCACTCCCTGTTGTACGCCCCCAAGAGACCTCAATCACAGGAGACCCTGAGATTCGTCACTGACTACCACGGCCAATTTTCGGCCATGAGATCCTGCCTGCAGAAATTTTGGCCAGTCCTGCAGGCTTATCCCATATTGGCTCAGATGATCCCTGAGAGACCAATGTTGAGTATCCGGAGATCCAAAAATCTCCGTGATCATCTTGTGGTGAGTCACTATGACGAGAACATTCAGCCGACTCCATTTGGCCCTGTGGTTCCTCGTGTTGGCTGTGTACCATGTGGTCGTTGTGTGGCCTGTCCGAATGTGGACAGGACGGACACGTTCACAGACTCAATGGGGACACACATCTTCTCCATCAAAAAATTCATCACTTGCACAACGTCGGCGGTCATCTACTACGCCATCTGCCCCTGCCCCAAAATATACGTCGGCCTGACAACTAGGCAGTTTAAAGTGCGTATTCGAGAGCACGTTAATGGGATTGTTGCAGCAGTAAACTGCTCCGATATTCCATCATTAAAAACTATCCCACGTCACTTTAAACAATACCATCAATCTGATCCTACATTGTTACGGGTTAGGGGCATTGACCATCTTGACTCTAACATCCGTGGGGGAAAGATTGGCCAACGACTGGCTAGGATGGAGACAAGATGGATCTGAGAATTGAAAACTCTTCACCCTCTGGGACTGAACGAAAACATCTCTTATGCCTCCTTTTTGTGAAAGCCGTGGTCCTCTCTTTGTTATATACATGAAGGGGGGTTTTTTTGTGTTGTTTTTATTTATATGTTATTAATTTTTTAATTTATTTGTCTCAGGCGTCTTCCTCTTATCTTTCGGACATGCCATTATGGATGGAATCTATACACAATTCCCTATATCATCATGAAGTTTTATATTCATATGAAGAGCCGGGACTGCATTATGCCTAGGAGCATTGGATATTCTAATTATGTATGATAGTATTGTCTATATTTATGGAGTATCATGCTTTCCTATACGCTATGGTTATTGTTAATATTGGGTATTTTTACGACATATGCGACGTATTTACATTCACATGGGAATGCATGTAGATTTGTTATATTTTGGCATGACTGCATCCTGTCCCCTCTATGACATTATAATTCCACTTACCCTCTGGACATGCCATTGAGCAATGAATTTTTACATTAATAATCTTCTACATTATTATGATGTCTTTATATTTATATTTATATTTATTATTTATATTGATATCTATATTTATATGAGGAGTCGGGATTACATCATGCCTTAGAAGCTTTTTATACTCTGGTTATATATGATAGTACTGGTTGCTTTTTAGCTATACGTAGGGCATTTATCCCTTAGATATAATATCATTTTGTACATTTACTGTCTATATTCATAGAGTATCATGCTTCCCTATACGTCACGTCTATCATTAACCTTGGGTAGTTTTGACTTCATATATGAAGTATTTACATGTTTATGGCATGCATATACATCGGCCACATGTAGGCATAATAGCATCCTGTCCCTCCTATGACATTTTCTCTCCTACATCAGTGGCAATCCTATATTTCATAGGACGCGGTTATGTGTTTGTGCGCAGGCGTCCTGGGAGCAGTGGGCGTCATCGTGCTGCCGCGCCGTCTTCCTGGTGTGACGTCTGCTTGCATGGCGGCCACGTGATGCGCACATGTGGCGGTCATGTGACCGGAACTGTCGGACAGGAAGCGGCCCGGCTGACGGCGAGCGTCCTATGCTACCTTGGTGACTGCCTGCGTCACTACTACAGTAGCCGAAGATGATTGGTTGACGCTGCTTTTTAATCCACATGTTTCCCCCACTTGTCCACGCCCCCTGACGAAGGCTTCTAGCCGAAACGGCCGTCGGGAAGGACGAGGAGAACACCCACTGACCACCTATTCCTCCAGGTAGAGTGCCACATCAGACAACTCTTACGGTTGTGGAAGTTTGCCCTTGTATATGGGTGTTACAGCTATATTAGTCACACCATTTAATACTGGATTGGGGACCAACACTGATAAAATGTGTAGAAAAGGTTTTCCTCTATCATACATAATGGTATGGCTCTCCCTGGTTGATGTTGTATATATTTGTCCATTTACTCCTTTTTGTGCATCATATGACCTTTAGACATGATCACAACCTGTCTATAATGCTTACTGTGTCAGTCTGTAAACTGGTGTCAATACAGGCTATGTGCATCGCAAGATACTATTATTAATATGCATTTTCTGGGGTTCCCTTGAATTTCAAATAAAGTTTTTTGCAACTACGGTTCTTGGAACCAAATACTGCAATCAATTGGGTACTCTGACGCATGGGATATGCGGGTAATTCTTTCCCCCCCCCCTTTTCTTGGTGATACAATTTTTCCTGTTGACACTTGTATTTCTTTATTTATCTAGTACAAGTTATCAATTGGTCTTTCACATGCATAATGATTGAGGTTATGTGATCTTTAATATGGATATATCATTTACTTGACTAATTGTCTATATATTATGGTCAGTGTTTCATTGTCCGTGCCCTCACTTGTACTGTGCCGCCCCGCACCTACCCCTATGCTAATAAAGATCTCACTTTTGCACTTTGGATTTTGGTCGTGTGTTTTCTCCTCGTTTTATATAGAGAGGCTGAGTGGGAGATATATTATAAAGAGGGGCAGTATGAGGGTATATTATATAGAGAGGCTGTGTGCCGGTATATTATATATAGAGGCTGTGTGGGGGGTATATTATGTAGAGAGTCAATGTGGGGGTATATTACATAGAGAGGTAGTTTGGGGGTATATTATATAGAGGCAGTGTGTGGGGGTATATTTTATAGAGAGGCTGTGTGGGGGATATATTATATAGAGAGGTAGTGTGGAGGTACAGTGCCTACAAGTAGTATTCAACCCCCTGCAGATTTAGCAGGTTTACACATTCGGAATTAACTTGGCATTGTGACATTTGGACTGTAGATCAGCCTGGAAGTGTGAAATGCACTGCAGCAAAAAAGAATGTTATTTCTGTTTTTATTTTTTTTTTTAAATTGTGAAAAATTTATTCAGAGGGTCATTTATTATTCAACCCCTCAAACCACAAGAATTCTGTTTGGTTCCCCTAAAGTATTAAGAAGTATTTCAGGCACAAAGAACAACGAGCTTCACATGTTTGGATTAATTATCTCTTTTTCAAGCCTTTTGTGACTAATTAAGACCCTCCCCAAACTTGTGAACAGCACTCATACTTGGTCAACATGGGAAAGACAAAGGAGCATTCCAAAGTCATCAGAGACAAGATCGTGGAGGGTCACAAGGCTGGCAAGGGGTACAAAACCCTTTCCAAGGAGTTGGGCCTACCTGTCTCCACTGTTAGCCTTCCACGGCCTGGACAGCCTTTGAAAGTTTCCACCCGTGCCAAGGCCAGGCTTGTCCGAAGAGTCAAGGCTAACCCAAGGACAACAAGGAAGGAGCTCCGGGAAGATCTCATGGCACTGGGGACATTGGTTTCAGTCAATACCATAAGTAACGTACTCTACCGCAATGGTCTCCGTTCCAGACAAGCCCGTAAGGTACCTTTACTTTCAAAGCGTCATGTCAAGGCTCGTCTACAGTTTGCTCATGATCACTTGGAGTACTCTGAGACAGACTGGTTCAAGGTTCTCTGGTCTGATGAGACCAAGATCGAGATCTTTGGTGCCAACCACACACGTGACGTTTGGACACTGGATGGCACTGCATACGACCCCAAGAATACCATCCCTACAGTCAAGCATGGTGGTGGCAGCATCATGCTGTGGGGCTGTTTCTCAGCCAAGGGGCCTGGCCATCTAGTCCGCATCCATGGGAAGATGGATAGCACGGCCTACCTGGAGATTTTGGCCAAGAACCTCCGCTCCTCCATCAAGGATCTTAAGATGGGTCGTCATTTCATCTTCCAACAAGACAACGACCCAAAGCACACAGCCAAGAAAACCAAGGCCTGGTTCAAGAGGGAAAAAATCAAGGTGTTGAGTGGCCTAGTCTCCTGACCTTAACCCAATTGAAAACTTGTGGAAGGCGCTCAAGATTAAAGTCCACATGAGACACCCAAAGAACCTAGATAACTTGGAGAAGATCTGCATGGAGGAGTGGGCCAAGATAACTCCAGAGACCTGTGCCGGCCTGATCAGGTCTTATAAAAGATGATTATTAGCTGTAATTGCAAACAAGGGTTATTCCACAAAATATTAAACCTAGGGGTTGAATAATAATTGACCCACACTTTTATGTTGAAAATTTATTAAAATTTAACTGAGCAACATAACTTGTTGGTTTGTAAGATTTATGCATCTGTTAATAAATCCTGCTCTTGTTTGAAGTTTGCAGGCTCTAACTTATTTGCATCTTATCAAACCTGCTAAATCTGCAGGGGGTTGAATACTACTTGTAGGCACTGTATATTATATAGAGAGGCTGTGTGGGAGATATATTATAAAGAGGGGCAGTGTGGGGTTATATTATATAGAGAGTCAGGGTGGGGGTATATTATATAGAGAGGTAGGTAGTGTGGGGGTATATTATATAGAGAGGCCGTGTGGGGTTATATTATATAGAGAGGCTGTGTGGGGAGTATATTTTATACAGGATCAGTGTGGGGGTATATTATATTGAGAGGCTGTGTAGGGGGCATATTATATAGAGAGGCTGTTTGGGGGGTATATTATATAGAAAGGCTGTCTGTGAGGTATATTATATAGAGGGTCAGTGTTAGGATTTATTATGAAGAAGGGCAGTGTGAGGGGATATTTTGGGTAAGGGCAGTGTATACATGGGTGGAGATATTTTGTGAAGGAAGAACAGCAGTTATTTTTTCAGGGGCGCAGCATGGGAGATATATCTATGAATCAGAATAATTATGCTTTTATTTTTAAAGCCACTGTTCTAGGAAGTGCTGCTGAAGAACAAAGAGGGAGGTCTTCAGAGATGAGCGGTGGGCATGAAATCTCATGATGGCATCTGTAATACGTGGAGACAAAAGGGACAGGAATGATTCCGATCAAAGAAGATGTCATTTATAAGGTACCTGGATGTGTTATGGATGGTATTTCTGGTGGTTTTGCCGTTGCCGATTGTGAAGGGGTTAACATTCTTCCTGAGGACGTTTCTGGATGTTTTTTCTCTAGTGGCCAGTGCTGAAAATGAGTCAGGTTCTGTGCTTGTCAGTCAGACAGGTGCGGGGTTTGACTCTAATCCCAGTGGGATAATCATGTCCAACCCTTGGTGTATAAAGGAAGTGATTCTGTCTCAAGCTGATGCCGGTGATATTGTTTCCTGCGTCAGTTTTTCTCCAGTGAACATATCTTAAACACCAGGTCCTCCTGTTATGTCAGCCGTGTGCCTGTGACCCACTGGACACTAGAGATGAGCGAACCGGTCGCGGTTCGGCTCGAGGTCGGTTCGCCGAACGGAGCTCCCGTTCGAGTTCGGTTCGTTGAACGTTCGACGAACCGAACTCGAACTGCATAGGAAACAATGGCAGGCAATCACAAACACATAAAAACACCTAGAAAACACCCTCAAAGGTGTCCAAAAGGTGAAAAACAATTCACAACACAACACAAACACATGGGAAAGTGACAAGGACATATACTCATGCGAAAACAAAAGAGCTGGACAAGGAAAAAGAGGAGGACACACAGATGTATGAGTATATGCAAGGAAACATCGATGCCATTACTGTGCAACTTGAGCCCTGCTCATTTTAAGCTTCCAATCTGGATAAATTGCCTGAGCTTGCCACGTACGCCTTGGGGATCTTGTCGTGTCTTGCAGCCAGCGTTCTCTCAGAACCTGTCTTCAGTTCTGCTGGGGGTCTGCTGGCAGATAAGCACACGCGTCTGTCCACTGACAATGTGGACATGGCTCTCGGAGCACTTTTCTTCCCCTGGGTCAGCCAGGGGACGGGAAAGGCACGCGTATTTTTGAGAGTGCTTCATGCAAAGCATCTTTTTCATCTTGAAAATTGGGTCAACTGATGCCAGTCAAGTGGGGTGTGTGTGGCCCAATTAGTGGAAACAAGGGAGACTGTGGTTGGAGTCCCCTCGCTGTGTTTCTAAAAGAACCAAGATGAACAAGTCATGGCTCTCAGAGGACTTTTCTTCCCCTGGGTCAGCCAGGGGACGGGAAAGGCACGCGTATTTTTGAGAGTGCTTCATGTAAAGCATCTTTTTCATCTTGAAAATTGGGTCAACTGATGCCAGTCAAGTGGGGTGTGTGTGGCCCAGTTAGTGGAAACGAGGGAGACTGTGGTTGGAGTCCCCTCGCTGTGTTTCTAAAAGAACCAAGATGAACAAGTCATGGCTCTCACAGGACTTTTCTTCCCCTGGGTCAGCCAGGGGACGGGAAAGGCACGCGTATTTTTGAGAGTGCTTCATGCAAAGCATCTTTTTCTTTTTCAAAAGGGGGGTCAACTGATGCCAGTCAAGTGGGGTGTGTGTGGCCCAGTTAGTGGAAACGAGTGAGACTGTGGTTGGAGTCCCCTCGCTGTGTTTCTAAAAGAACCAAGAAGAACAAATCATGGCTCTCAGAGGACTTTTCTTCCCCTGGGTCAGCCAGGGGACGGGAAAGGCACGCGTATTTTGGAGAGTGCTTCATGCAAAGCATCTTTTTCTTTTTCAAAAGGGGGGTCAACTGATGCCAGTCAAGTGGGGTGTGTGTGGCCCAGTTAGTGGAAACGAGGGAGACTGTGGTTGGAGTCCCCTCACTGTGTTTTACATGCTTTTAGAAGGGCATGACATGGCTTGGAGGTTGACTTTCAGCATCTGCAAACTGTTGGCTACCAAAATGCTGCCTTTCCAACCTTTTTAACCGAGGATTTTTGAGACCTTATGCCCATCGCAGTGCCCCAAGAGCCGATGCCCAGGCGCCACTCCTTCTCCAACAAAGGCGTGCACGCGCTACA
Source organism: Anomaloglossus baeobatrachus (assembly GCF_048569485.1). Taxonomy (NCBI): domain Eukaryota; kingdom Metazoa; phylum Chordata; class Amphibia; order Anura; family Aromobatidae; genus Anomaloglossus; species Anomaloglossus baeobatrachus. The sequence goes on along the minus strand of NC_134356.1, from coordinate 345,998,890 downwards.
CCAGCATGTCGCACTAAAGATCACTGATTCCTTGAGAAACTCTGTGTGACAGGGTGCATTTCACCACAGATAATTGGCCCAGTAAGCATGGACAGGGGCGTTACATGTCGCTGACTGGGCAATGGGTTACTGTGGGGAGAGATGGAGAAGGGTCTGCTGTACAAGTCTTGCCGTCCCCACGAGTTGTGTCAATCCTTCTTCTGTATGTAGAAGTTAATACACTGCTTCTGCCTCTTCAACCTCGTGTGGGTCCTCCACCTTGGCCCAAACCCTGTGTGGTCAGGCCACCCTTCCTTGTAACTGCGCACAAGGAATACCACACACCTCCTTACTATGCTGGCAGCAGAGCTCAATGCCATCAGGTGGTCAAAGGTTTACTTTGAAATGTATGGGAAATGTGAGTCACACCGCTGAGAAGTTGTGGACGGTTAGCTCTGGAGACCGAGTTTCATCAATGGTTGTCTCCACTCAACCAGCAGCCTGTAATACTTATTCTATATTCTGAGGATTTCGATAGCGTAGGGCAATGACAATCAGAGACGAGTTCCGGGTACAAGATGTTTTATAGTATGTCACCACGGTAGAAACAGAACAAACACAACAATACAATAACACATACAATACTTTCCGGAATAGACGCGCAGGGGATTCCCGGGACCACGCACCGGACTCCCCCAGGGAGACCACCGGAGCGAACCCCTATACAGGGACTGTCCGGCAATCTACCCCGGAAGGCCTAAATGCGCAGCGGCCGGGATAAGGAGCAAGCGGTAAAGTCAATGAGTGTCCGTACGGAAATGTTTATCCAGGATGGTTACGAACCAAAAGAGAACCAGGCGGAGTGCTGACCGAAGATGGTAAACGGAATCCGGGCACAGCCTTAAGAGCCGGGTACAGTCCTGAGACAATCGGTAGGTAGTCCTTTATGGGAATCCCGAGGCAATCCGGAATAAGCAGCAAACACAGCAGGAGCACACAGCAGGCAGTATACTCAGGCACTGGACTGGGCTGGGAGGCGGCCTTTTAAGCTGCTGGACAGGAAGTAGGGCAACAGAACGGTAACCTCCATGTTAACCGAGGGCAAGGGCAGTCAAAAGAGAACTGGAAAACCTGGAAACCTGACACAGCCAGGGAAGGCCGGGTGCGACAATGATGCAAACATGGGTGCGGCCCTTCGCTGTGACAATGTGACACACGTGCCTTGTGTGGCTCACGTGTTGAACCTGGTTGTCCAGCAATTTTTAAAGCACTATCCTGGCCCACATGGCCTTCTGCAGAGAGCACGGTGTAACGCCTTCCTTGATCCACACACTCAGATGGGCTGTAAATGATAGGCTAGAGGGAAGCCACTCACCAAGCAGGACCCCTAGAACCCTGAAACCCTTTAACCCCTATACAGGGATTAGGAATTACACAGGGCCCAAGGTGATCAATACCTGTGGAAGGCTGAAGTTCCAGAGAATAGTAGTCAGGCAGGGTCAAAACATTAATTGAGGAACAGGAACAGAATGGGACGGCCAAGACTTAATCAGAAAACAAGCAGAGGTGAAATGCGGATCGGCCAACAAGGTACATAAACAGCAAGCAGGAAAAGTAGTCAGGTAACAAGCACACAAAATCATAAAACTGAACTGGGGATAAAAGTAACCAGAGGTTCATAGCTATGTCTGGCAGTGGTCTGCAGACAGGATGGGCATAAAAAAGGGTGTGGTGTCTTCCCATTGGTTGTAGCTGAATGATGGTACTTTATCTGTGAGATACCCACCAGCTACATTCAGCCAGAGATTCTGCATCTGTCAAGGTAATGCAGCCCAGTGGGTGAGCATAACCTGTGCCAACCTGCGCCGCTGGCATCGACTCCTCTCTCATCATCAGCACTATGCATGAAAGGAACACGTTGTCACCTGGCGACCGGAGTACAAATTGATGGAGCGGACTCCGTTGGTGACTTAACAGCCGTGTGCGGCAATGATGCAAACCTGGCTGCTGGCCATCGTCAGGGCAATGTGAGACATGTGCCTTGTATGGCTCACGTGTTGAACCTAATTCTCCAGCAATTTTTAAAACATCATCCCGGTCTACATGGCCTTGTGCAGCGGGCACGCTCGCTATGTGCTCACTTCCATCGTGCGCACGCAGCAGCTCAACAACTTTCGTCGCTACAGAAGTCTTTAGGTCTGGTGGTTAAACGCCTGAAATGCGATGTGCCGACACGCAGGAATTTGAATCTGCACATGTTGCAGCGTTTGTGGCAGCACTGCCGAACCCTGCTGCAATACGTTATGACATATAGCCTGGGATAACTTGATCCAGAGGTGGTGCAGATCACGCTGCTGGAGTGGCAAAATTTGGCGAAATAATTCCTGCCATAGAAATGGACGCACGTATACAGGAGTTTCTGCAGAAGGTGGTACGCAATCTTAGATCTGCTTTTCCACTAAACACCAGTGCTGCACAGAGTGAATCTCAACGCTTTGTCATGGATAGGAGGAAATGGTCTTTTACTTGTCCACATCTGAGGGACCGAGGGCTGGCTGCTGTGCTGAGATGGCGTTGAGTACGGTGTCCCTGCAGAGTTGCACTTTTGGTCATATACCAAAATGAGTTGAAAAAGGACAGATGCTGGTGGAAAGGGGAACAGGTGTGTTTGAAAGGGGAAAAAAGTTTTGGTCCGTGGATTTGGTGGTTAAGCAACAGTAACATTTGCTGAAGAAACACCATCTGTTACAGTGGGACTGGCAGATTTGGATAAGGTGGTATATACTATGTTACCGCTATATAACGAAAATTAATAAGAAAAGAAAGAGAAAGGTATATATCCCCATCAGCAGTCAGTGTCCACCGTGCTCCCAGATGGAAAAGGAGAGGTTGGCAACTGGAAGGTTTGGTGGAGGATACAGAGCTGTGTGGCTATGAAACTAATAGTAGCCTGAACCGAGTTAGACGCCATTCGGATCTGGAGACTGGGAGCCCTGTTAGCGTCACAGGGTCCACATGCCCACCCAGCCCAGGAACTCCCTGTTAACAACACAGGGGCCATTGAGTATGCTGACCTTGTGCATAGGGGCCACACCTGTGGACAGCAGGCGCATCAGCAGCAGCAGGCCTGTTTACGCCACTGGGCTGCACAAGCAGGACTGGTAGGACAGGAGCTGGTCTTAACCGTTCTGCGTTACCAACTGTGGTGGTGGCCTGCATCGACACCCTATCCCTGCCTACCTCTGGCCTAATGCCGCAATGGGTTCAACACATGGAGGTGTGCTCTTTCGGAGCATAATAGAAGACTGCGCACCTCCTTGTTGGCTCCAGCCCCTTTTATAACCTGGGTCCGCCCCAAACCAGGGTGAACCACAATGCACCTCCTGGAGACAAAAGCAGAGTGACACGTCATGAGTGGCATAACTAGCGTCCTATTTGGAACCGCAACTTCAATGATGACCTCATGGCTGCCATGACCCAAACACCTCACCAGTCATCGTCTGACCATCAATAATGCGGTGACAAGTAATAGGGGCGGGCCTCTGCAAGCCATTTGGGAGTGGCCTGGCCACATCGTCAGGACACCTGATGCCCTGTGGTCTATATGGTACCCCCACATCAGGGGCAGGGCCAAAGAGTTCATTACCGGACCTAGTCTCTGATGCAGTAAGTGCCTGAGCATGCTCAGTAGCATGAAATACAGTCTCTGAAAAAAGACTATCAGCTTTAGCATGGTGTCTAGGCACAAAACAGGACTTAGGCCCGGCACGGAATGCAAGTACCTGTGCAAAGAGGCTTTTCGCACTAAGTGTGGGAGCATGCGCTGTATCCCGAAATGAAGACTTAGCCTCAGCAATGGCACAGTCAGGCAGAGCATACTCACTAGTTGAAACACTGTAGTTAGGCTGCGGCTGGGGTAAATCGGCACACGCATGCGCACTAGCTGCCTCTCCACACTTAGACGTGGAGGAGAAAGTAGCCAGCTGGACAACCCAAGGCACAGCCCTAAATGGCAGCTGACGCCTGGGCGCAAATGAAACCGCCGCAGGCTTTAGGTTACAGGTTTTGTAACAACAAATACCATCCAAAAGAACAGGTGTACTTCTTCCCATGGATAATCTGATATGATCCTTTTTTTCACGGACACAACCATTGCTAACAAATGTAGAAGAGGCCAAAACAGCAGCTGCTTCAATGGATCTCAAGTGCTCCATAAAGTGGCCTCTCCTCCACCCCAGTTTCAAGATCCCAAATACTCCATTCCTCTGTGGTGTCAATCCAATCGCACTTGCTTCCTAACAGCTCTCAAGTTTCCACCAGCCCTGCTGAGTATGGGGTAACAGAGATGGTTGAGTTTGCATAGCTGTTCAGTCGCACTATAGCCTGGGAATCAGAGGTCTGCTCCAAAGCTGCAATGAGTACAGACAAGGAAGTTATTATTATTTTTATTATTATTGATTTATAGAGCACCATTGATTCCATGGTGCTGTACATGACAAGGGGGTTACATACAGAATACATATACAAGTAACTATAGACAGACTGGTACAGAGGGAAGAGGGCCCTGCTCTTGCGGGATTACATTCTAAAGGATTTTTGGGAGGAGACAGTAGGAGTGGTGTAGGTTGAGCGTCAAGTCCGTATGGTGGTGGTGTCATTGAAGGTTATAGTCATTTCTGAACAGATGAGTTTTCAGATTCAGTTTGAAGCTTGCGGGTGTAGCAGATAATCTGACGTGTTGAGGTAGCGAGTTCCATGAGACAGGGGAAATGATCTGCGCAGATGGCCAGAAGCTTTGTGAGTGGGATCCAGGCCCCGATGAAGAAGGTGCTGAGCCTAATCTACACCCTCATTTCCAAAAAGTAAATCCTCCTGGTGGAGACAATGGGGAACATGATGAGGAGCACAGATACCTGATTGGAATGACAACTTTACTATTCGGTCAGGGCAGGAAGAGGTTGTCTCGGAGGACTCAGGACGAGGGGAATGAAAACACACAGGGTTATTGATGAGGTTGGAGACCACACTTACTGTCAAACCAAAGTCAGCCAGTCGATGAGGTCAGCAGAGGAGGTGGAGGAGGATGCTACTGACGACGAGGTTACATTGCGTCTTCCTGGCCAGAGACAAAGTACTGGAAGCACGTCAACAACTGAATCCTGGACCACAACTTTGATTCTGAGCAGAAGTCGTGTTGGCTATGCAGGTCGCATGGGCTGTAAGCCTTGCCTAGCCTGTGAATTTTTGGACATCGCAAAGGATCACCCAAGTCATGGAATCTGTAAGATTTGTCAACAATCTGTAAGTAGAAGGCAAAAACTCACACCTTTGAGTAGTTCCTCCATGAAGTGTCACATGGATATGAATTGATAGCGTGAAGGTGTATTGCTCAGCTTTAGCCACTGTCAATGCAACATGCTAATTTGCCATTGCATGCATTGTTGCAGACTACACACAAGGGGCTGCTGTTATTTTGGATCTGCCTTTGTTTGGTCACAATAGCAATATCAAATTGCTCTTCGGGTGTGGATTTGGAGATGCTGTCTATGAACAGAAGGAAAAGCTAAAGGTGTGTGTTACAGCAAGGAGCCACCGCGGAAACACTTCGTTCAATTGTGAGGGGAGTCATGTTGTACTTTGATGATGAGCCCCGTAATGCCAGTGAGCAGCATCCTGTGCCACAGACCAACATTCTTACAGTGCTGTCTGTTACACATCGTGGCTCTCTTGTTGCAAGGAATGAGGTGGTCCCCCATTCCTTGTCGGCCACGAGCCCTACTGCTCAGCAGCACCAAAGGTCTGGGAGACTGTGCAGTCTGCAGGAGTTGCCTTCTCAGAGACACAGCAGAAGGGTGACACCTAGTGGTTCTCCCCTTGCAGGGAATGGAGCGGTCTCCCATCCCTTGCCTGCCACAAGCTCTCCTGCTCAGCATTATGGAGGCTCTGGGAGGTTGCGCAGTGTGCAAAGAATAGATGCTCAGGGAAGCAGCAAGACTTCCCATGTCTCTGCACATTGTGAAACCGGGGATCCCGCCTTTATGACCCAGAGGCAGGAAGATGAGCATGTGCTCCACGTGACGTCTTCTGATTCGCTCACTGATATCACACGGCCCCATGACGAGGCTGGTGATGTGCTGAATCCTGACTGGCTGGGCCAGGACGTCACGAACCCTGATTGAGTCACGCCTGTCTTGTGCCCGCCCTTGGGTGGAGCTACACCTCCTTAAAAGCTCCCCCTGCCATCATGGCGGTGCGTGACCGTCCTTCTATGTTTGGATGTCTGGCAGCGTGCTGCCACGCCACTGTACAGACGTCATTGTCTTTCGTGGGCTTTGCCCTTGCTGCTCAGGCAGCACCTGGTTTGCAGGCCGTGTTCCTGCCTTGCTGCTCCGGCAGTATCTCCTTCAACAGGCCGTGTTCCTGTCCCAGGTGAGCTCCTCGAGTCTCCACCGGACTCACCTGGTTATTGAAAGCACACGTGCGTGGGCACCTCTGTGCTACCCTCGTGCCATATCCTGTGACTCCCGCTGGCACACGTGCGTAGGCACCTCTGTGCGTCCCCGTGCAACAGGTACACCGTACGAGAAGCCCCGAGCCATACAACCCTCACGGGTTAGGGCGGACCGGTGTACATAGATCGTCTGTGACGTTCCAGACGATCACTAGTAGCAACCCGCTCACTCTTTCCTGACCATAGCAGCGGTCCCTTACACCGCACAGTGGACCTTGACCGGCGGAAGCTGTCCATTTCCCATCTTGGCACGCTTCCCCGGGTCCCCCTCGTAACAGCTGTCTATACTGTTTACCGTGAGAGGAGCGTAAAGTCTGCATTTCTGGCAACTGGATATCAGAGTACCCGGGTACGGTAGGCTGTGCCCAGACAATAATGCGGGCACGCAACACTTTGTTTTATTAGCAAAACACATATCTGTTCTGGGTAGGCCGACTATATAGACAATAAGACTTGCTGCCTGTGCACTGTCAAATTGTCACGTACAGTTTAAATCATAGAGGGACAGCAACACATGTTTGCATTGACTGTTGCTTTTCAAGATTTCCATGACTGTGTTGCAGAGCTGTGTGGTTTGCATTCACACTGTTATCATCTGCATTATCTGTGAGGCTTCAGCTAACAAGGGTATTCAGGGGGGGTAATGTGTTTTGTCTATGTTTAGGTAGGTAACTTGGAAGCTCTTGTGATGCGCCACTGGTAAGTCGTGTTCGCGCACACACACACACACACACACACACACACGCACAAACACACAATTACTGCTACACAGAGGGATTAGCAGGTAGTAGGCAACAGAATAGATTGTTCAATTATTTAAATTGTATGCATGGTTCTTATTGTTTGTTTTGGTAAAGTTAAACAATCATTTATCAACCCAACTGACTAGAGTCCTTTTCCTGTTGCCTGGTTTTGCTGCATACTGGGGAGCCCACCCTGTACACGACTTAAAATGAAGCATAAGTCGCAATGTGAATTTCACTGTGCTACAATGCGGCCTAGCGTGCCTGTGCAACCACCGCCTGCCCCATCAAGTGCATCTGCGTGCTCTTCATCCTCTGTGACTGTGGGTACAGCAGTCACACATGGTTTTTCACACTGAACTTCCACTCCTTTACCGGCAACAGGGAGTGTGATTGGCAGGTCATCACTTGTTTTGGAAGTGGAAACAGAAGGTATTGTTGAGCTGTCAGACATCGAGAGAACCATCATTGGATGCAGGCTACATTATATCCACGCCTGCACCTTCGTCACAGATTGGCTGGACTACCTGCAGTTAATAATTGCATTCCAGAAATGGAAAGGAGTGTAGAATGCACATGTGTTGTACCTTGCTTGGCAGCAAAGGAACACTAACTTAGTATTCCAGACAATTTTAGGATGGCAGAAAAAGAGTTAGCTCTTTGGGCAAATTAAATAGCGTGGCAAAAGTGGACAGATGGGTACAGGGGCCGTGTTCTGTGGGTACCAGGACAGTAAAAGAAGCCTCACTTTCTATCCCTCCTAATGATCAAATGCAGCAATGAATTCCCTGAGTTTGCTATAAAATTAGCATAGCTAAATGTGCATGAGGGTAGAATGCAGAGGTGCTTGAGATTGCTTGGCACAAGTGGCACAATAAAGGAGTCCAACAGCCAGTTCTATGATGCCACTAAATGGCAGTATTTTTTGCTATCATTATAGCTTATTAAAAACAGAGCAGGAGGGTGTCCTGCACAGGTGCTAGAAATAGCTTGGCACCAGTGGGGCACTAATGGAATACAACAGCCAGTTCTATGATGCCACTAAATGGCAGTATTTTTTGCTATCATTATAGCTTTTTAAAAACAGAGCAGGAGGGTGTCCTGCACAGGTGCTGCACATAGATTTGCACCAGTGGAGCACTAATGGAGTACAACAGCAACTTCTTGTATGCCACTAAGTTTACTCAATTTTTGGTATTATAATGTCTTAGTAAGTAACAATGAGTTTGAGTGTGCAATGCAGGCAGACGTGCTGCAAATATCTTTGCACTAGTGGGACTATACAGAAGTCCAATAGCCACGTTTAGGATGCCACTAGGTTCACTGAGTGTTTGCTAGTATAATGGCTTAGTTATAATGAGTTTGAGTGTGCAATGCAGGCAGACATGCTGCAAATATCTGTGCACTACTGGGACTATACAGAAGTCCAATAGCCACGTTTAGGATGCCACTGAGTTCACTCAGTGTTTGCTAGTATAATGGCTTAGTTATAATGAGTTGGAGTGTGCAATGCAGGCAGACGTGCTGCAAATATCTGTGCACTACTGGGACTATATAGAAGTCCAATAGCCACGTTTAGGATGCCACTAGGTTCACTGAGTGTTTGCTAGTATAATGGCTTAGTTACAATGAGTTTGAGTGTGCAATGCAGGCAGACGTGCTGCAAATATCTGTGCACTACTGGGACTATACAGAAGTCCAATAGCCACGTTTAGGATGCCACTAGGTTCACTGAGTGTTTGCTAGTATAATGGCTTAGTAACAATGAGTTGGAGTGTGCAGAGGACAGGAGGGTACAGTGCCAGGGTTGTGGGGCTCTGGGTAGAGGAATGGAAGCCTGCCTTTCTATTCCCTCCTAATGGGGAAATGCAGCGAGGAAATCCCTGACCTTAGCTACACAGACGCTGTCATCTTGTGTAGCTGTTAAACTCTGTTTTCAGGACCTGTCACCTATGGCTCTGACCCTGCCGGTACGAGCCCTTAAAAGGACTGATAGAAAGTGCTCTCCCTAAGCTGTCCAGCGCTGTGTATGGAGCGCATACAGCAGTATCGGCGATAGGACTCAGGACGGAGCTGCGCCAGTGATGTCTGACACCAAGGACGCAGAAGGCAGATAATGGCGTGCTGGAGGAAAATGTCCGGTTTTATAATGCAGGGACATGTGACATGGACATCCTATCACACATGCCGTTGCTTCTCTGGCTAAAAGTCCACTTAGCTGTGTGTGTGTCTGGGATTGGCTGACATGCTGGCCCTCCCCACTACACGCGCACACTTAGGGAAGGAAGACAAGAAAAAAAAAAAAAAATGGCGATCGCCATTATCCATACAGCAGTGATCTGAATGCGCTGTTCCCGCACACTATACACTGAAATTTCATAATAGTGTGAGTCACAGAGTGACTTACACTATTACAGCGGAAAGCCAGCTAGGAAGTAGCTGTTTTTTTGCTGCTAGAACCGTTCTCGAACGTATCTAGAACTATCGAGCTTTTGCAAAAAGCTCAAGTTCTAGTTCGATCTAGAACAGCCCCCAAAATCACTCGAGCCGCGAACTGGAGAACCACGAACCTAGAACCGCGCTCAGCTCTACTGGACACTTCTCCAGTGCGCTCCAGCTTGTCTATTTTCTCTTGGACATCTCCAGTATGTCTGCTACAGTTTGTCTGCTTCTGTTGATTTAGTTTTTGCCTTTTTTCCTAGTCATCCTGATCTCGCCTTTGGAGTCCTGAATAAGTACTTTGTTTTCTAGCTTGTGGCTGAACAGTTTTCATAAATTTTTCTCCTATGTGCAATGTTTATTTTGATTCTGTTTCAATTCGTTTGGAAATGCTATGAAGACTGTTCATTCACCGTGAAAAAAATGCATAGTGGAGTTTTTTCTCTCTGTCTGAACATGGTCCTGCATTTTTGGTCATATATTCGCTTGTGCTCCATTGTGTTCCCACTGATGAACTTTAACAAAAAAACATTGCTAGAATCCGGTGAAGACCTTCTCCATCATTTTTCCATATTTACTTTTGTTGTACTTAGTGGTACTTTGCACGCTGCGACATCGCAAGCCGATGCTGCGATGCCGAGCGCGATAGTCCCCGCCCCTGTCACAGCAGCGATATCATTGTGATAGCTGCCGTAGCGAACATTATCGCTACGGCAGCTTCACATGCACTCACCTGACCTGCAACGTCGCTCTGGCCGGCAACCCGCCTCCTTATTAAAGGGGCGGGTTGTGCGGCGTCACTGCGACGTCACACGGCAGGCGGCCAATAGGAGCGGAGGGGTGGAGATGAGCGGGATGTAAACATCCCGCCCACCTCCTTCCTTCCACATACCGACGGGAGCCACAGTGACGCAGGTAGGAGATGTTCCTCGCTCCTGCGACTTCACACACAGCGATGTGTGCTGCCGCAGGAGCGAGGAACATCGGACCGTCGCGTCAGTGTAATTATGGAATTCGCCGACGCTACACCGATGATACGATTACAATGCTTTTGCGCTCGTTAATCGTATCATCTAGGATTTACACACTACGATGTCGAGAGCGACGCAGGAAGTGCGTGATTTTCGACATGACCCCACCGACATCGCACCTGCGATGTCGTAGTGTGCAAAGTACCCCTTAGTATACAGTTTAATAGACCACATCAATGGACTGCTCACTATTTGTCCTGTTGGACATTGAATATTTTTCTGCCTATGGCAGTTGCTACTTAGCCGATTTTTGAGACAACCTCTCTTTGATGTTAATCCTGTCTGGTGTCCTGCACAAGAGTTCCCTGATGTAGTGGGTGGAGGATCATGGGGTCCTAATGTGGCGCCCCTGACCTGGTCAGACACCACTGAGTACTGCACCCATGCTGGGTGAGTGGAAACCGGTAATCCAAAAGGCTGGAATAGGGTGTGTGCGCACAGACACATAGTGGCCAGGTCTCACACACACTTGAGGTGACCCCTGGGCAGACCCAGGAGGAGGGCGTACCTCCACATCCAATCAAAGGGTGCGGGAGAGAGGCTGGAAGCTAGGTTGCAGTGGCAGTAAGGAAGAGGAGCTGGAGGTAGCTAGTCTGAAGTGGAGACGCAGGAGAGCGGACACGCTAGTCAGACCCTGCACGTGTAGTGGCCGTTGGCGGGGGAGAACGGTCACCAGAAGTTGGACCGAAAGACGCTGAGGAAGCCAGCTGGTCGAGTAAGACACTAAGGAAATCAGCGGTCGTGTACGGAGACTCTGGTGGCTAGGCACGCACGGGGAACAGGTCCCTAGAGCCAGACTCCATTTAGTGGTCTGCTAAACCTGCCGGTGGGGAGGACCACAAGTCCCCCACCAACCAAAACAGAGTCCGAGCAGCAGCAGCAACGAGGGGGCCCATAAGGAGGATCGAGCCTGGAGCTATCTTCCTTGGTCCATGCTGCCAGCAAACAGGCCAAAAAGGGGAGAAAAGGCAGTTGCGACTTCCCTGGATGAATCCCAAGGTACTTTAAGTCAGGGGTTGTCCGAAACAAGAAGTGCTAGGAAGGCGAGCTAACGGTCACCCTTATACCAGCCTGAAGGATACCTGGTTCTCTCTTGGTGTATCTCAGCATCTTCCGGGTGCCACTTGAAGCATTTGAAAGTGAGTAAAAACCAGTTGCAAGACACTTTGGACTGAGACTCAGTTCTTCTGTGACCTGTTGTTCTACACACATACACCCGAGCCCCTGGGGCCAGCCTCACTCTCGGGAGGCAATACCACCCGACTGCAGATTCCATCAGCCCCAGACGCTCATTAAACTGCAGTGGTGGTCACCTATAACCCTGACCACAAACCGAGAGTGGCGTCACGACTCAGATGTAAATAACCTGACATACCTGTCACCAGAGAAGATCCCAAAGAGCCGTCCCTGCGGCGTCCCTGGAGGTGGAGCGGTGTCCCAGAGGAAACCGCCGCAGCGCTGGGCAACACACTAAGAGAATTTTGAACATCAGGAGTTGGCATATATCAGTGTTTTGCAGGCTGCACCCAGTAATCTATCCTATCCTTTGGTGTCTTAGTTAGCAGGGTCTCTCTTTGCTCAAGTCTATTCCTAACCAACTGTGTATTGTTTATTTCTTATATCATCAGGCAAGTCTTTTCCGCTCAACCACCACAACCCCTTCATATAATAGACCACTGCCCAACCCCCATAAACTTCCTCCCCACCATCACCGAAGGAGAGCTTGCACGTCTTCCCTCGAAAGCGCAACTCACCACCTGCGCACTTGACCCCATCCCATCCCACCTCCTCCCCAACCTCACCACTATCCTTATTCCAGCCTTAACCCATCCTATCAACCTATCTCTAACCTCTGGAACCTTCCCTTCTGCCTTTAAACACGCAATAGTCACACCCATCCTAAAGAAACCTTCCCTTGATCCAACCTCTGCTACCAGCTATCGCCCCATATCACTACTCCAGTTCGCCTCAAAACTCCTCGAACAGCACGTCCATGCTGAACTTTCCTCCCACCTCTCATCTAACTCTCTCTTTGACAACCTACAGTCCGTCTTCCGTCCACATCATTCTACTTAAACTGCCCTTACTAAAATCACAAACAACTTACTTACTGCCAAAGCTAACAATCACTTCTCTATACTCCTATTTCTAGACCTGTCCTCAGCCTTGGACACTGTCGACCACTCCCTTCTATTACAGATCCTCTCTTCTCTTGGTGTCAGAGATCTTGCCCTCTCTTGGATCTCTTCATAACTTTCCAATCGCACTTTTAGTGTCTCCCACTCCCACACAACCTCTTCATCCCACCCTCTCTCTGTTCGTGTCCCTCAAGGCTCAGTCCTGGGACCCTTACTTTTTTTTCATATATAGACATTTGACCTGGGACAACTCATAAGGTCCCATGGCTTCCAGTACCACCTATATGCTGATGACACTCAGATCTACTCAGATCTACTTCTCTGGTCCAGATGTCACACCTCTGCTGTCCAGAATCCCAGAATGTCTATCGGCTATATCCTCCTTCTTCTCCTCTCGCTTCCTAAAGCTCAATGTGGCCAAAACTGAACTAATCATATTTCCTCCATCTCACCTACACTCTCTAGCTGATCTATCTATTACAATAAATAACATCATGCTCTCCCCAGTACCCTAAGTTCGGTGCCTTGGAGTGACCCTCGATTCTGCCTTGTCCTTCACACCACACATCCCACCCCGCTTCTCCCCTCTGCAAATCCCTCTATTGGCTCCCAATCTTCCACCGTATCCAATTCAAACTACTAACACTGACCTACAAAGCCATCCATAATCTGTCTCCTCCATATATCTCTGAACTAATCTCCCGCTACACTCCAAAATGTAATCTCCGGTCCTCCCAAGATCTCATTCGCTCCTCATGCAACTGCCTCCAAGATTTCCCCCGAGCAGCCCCTGTCTTCTGGAATTCGCTGCCTCACCATGTCAGATTATCTGGTACACTTGCAATCTTCAAACAGAACTTGAAAACGCATTTGTTCAGGAATGCCTATAATCTTCAATGACCTCACTGCTTCATCATCACAGTTACTGCCTCACCATCGTGCGGAGCCACCGCCGCATCACCACCGTGCGGAGTCACCGCTGCCTCACCACCGTGCAGAGCTGCCGCCCAACCAACAACCCACCTATTGTCTCCTCCCCAAAATCCTATAGAATGTAAGCTTACAAGGGCAGGGTCCTCTTCACTCTGTACCAGTCTGCCTATTGTATCTTGGGATATGTATTCTCTATGTAACCCCTTCTCATGTACAGCACCATGGAATTAATGGTGCTCTATAAATAAATAATAATAATAATAATATATCATCTTCAATATATGTTGGCGGCTTTCACTGTCCCTTTGGTGCTGCTCTGAGGCAAGTTAGGATTCTTTTTTTCATTTTTGAGGCTAGCTAGTTTCTTAGGTGGTGATGGGGCGTCTAGGTAGAGTGGGCATGTGACACTGCTATTTCTAGTTGTGATTAATTAGTCAGGGGGTTGCCGCCTGTTAGTTACCAGCCACTCTTGTGCTCTTTTTCTGGGCTTTCCAGGTTTTCCCCATGGACATTTTGGGGTAGTGGATCTTAGTTCTTGGGTTGCCATTATCTCTGGATAAGGGATGGTGTTTTCCCTTGAATGGGATATCTACGGGAATGTCAGTGGTCTCCTGACCATGAGGCCTGTTTCACACGTCAGTGATTCTGGTACGTTTGTGCTTTTTTTTTAAACGTACCAGAATCACTGACATATGCAGACCCATTTTAATCAATGGGTCTGCTCACACATCAGTGATTTTTCACTGAACGTGTCTCCGTGCAGCGTGCACGCGTGGCCGTGATTCTGCACGGAGACAAGTCCGTTTTTTTCTGGCATCACTGATGACCCACGGACCACACTATGGTGTGATCCGTGTGTGATCAGTGAAACACGTACCGGAAAAACACTGACATATTAAATATTAAATATTTTCAACTTACCTTGCCTGCGATTCGCTGTGCAGCCTCTGGTCTCGGCAGCTTCTGCCTGGCTCATGAATATTCATGAGAGCAGGAAAACCCGACCAGGAAGTAGGTGCTGAGAGTGGTGGGCGGACGCTGCAGAGCCAGAGATTTCAGCACCATGGACAGCAGCAGTGAAGGCAGGGGAGTAATATCCATATGCAATCACTGATCACGGATCACGGATTGCACATAGACAACCCACGTGTGCCGTGAATCACGGAACACGGATGGACATGTGCGTGTTTTACACGTCAGTGAAGAACATGTGTGTTTTTCACTGACGTGTGAAACGGGCCTAACATGGATGTAAATGTTTGTTTATGATACTGCCTGCGTCTTATCAGTACTATGGTTCCTGTATGGTCTGCAGTCTGATAATTATTGATAACAACAATTCCCAGCATCTCCTTATCATTGTTAAGGACAAGCTGGGAGTTGTCGGTTCAAACGATACAATTGTACATGGGGCTAAGCATGGTGATTTACTAATGTACTGACAGTGGTTTTTATGCTGCATTCATGTGCTGACTGTGGTTCTGATGCTGTATTCATGTTCTGATGATGGTTCTGGTGCTATAATCATGTGCTCATAACGGGTTTGGTGTGGCATTCATGTACTGATGGTGGTCCTCGCACTGCATTCATGTGCTGAAAGTGGTTCTAAACTTGTACACGTTGCACAATCCAAAACATGTTTCATGGCTATGTTAAACCTTAAAGATCCTCAAAACTTTGTTTTGAGTCTATGAGGAGAATTTGGCAAGATTCTGCTCAGTTTATGCTCCAAAAACAGTGTAAACTAGCATATGTTTACACATTTTTTGAAGCAGAAACTCAGCAGAGTCACTCCAAATTCTCCTCAAATATTAAAAATTTGGCTCTAGTGATGTATCAATGATGCTGACTGCTCACATCATCTTGATGTCTAATGCATACTTTTTGTTATAAAAAATAGAAATTACTGTTGCATCTAATGTCTATAATTGTCTGCATCTCTGACATCACATCAACAGCGCTGTAGCCAATTAGTTAACTGCTGAGCTCTTTGGTTGCAACGCTGTCATTGTGACACCAGTGCTGCAGTCAATAGCAGACCTGGGTAGAGTGAATAAAACAAACAAACAATGCGGGAATGGGTTTCCAAAACCAGAAAACCTAAGGGTATGTGCATACAAGGTATTTTAAACTCAAGCAAATCCGCCATGTCATTCAAGCAGAAGATACTGAAAACCATTTCATTTTTTTTCCTGACCCATCTTCTGCGTAGTTTTACAGTTGTTTCCTAGCATCTATAGTTTTGACCATTTTTGTTTGTTTTTTTTAAGTATATTCCCATTGTTTTTGTCACATATTTTTCATTGCTCTTTTAAGAAAAAGCGATGGGAAAACGCAACGAAAGACGTCTGGGCATCTTCAAAGCCTTCCCATTGATCTGCATTGTAAAGTGCAGAGCATCTTCTAAGTGGAAATAATAGAAGAATGGACCGGTCACTTCTTTTAACCATTTGCTGTTTTAGAAACCTGAAGTGGTTAAAAAATGCTCAAAAGCCTGAACCTGTGCACAGCAAGTAGATGCATATGGTCATTCGAGTATTTTTCATAGAAGTTTCCATGGTGGGATCTGCCCCCCAAAATTTCATTGCACATACCCTAAGTGGTATAAACTCAAAATTAGCACCAATGAAAGCTACAGCTTTCTTGATCACCTATCTGTAGAATAATTCATCAATATTAGTTCTGGGTGAATCTGATTTTGTATCCCTTCCCACCAGCTACAAGTGCACCTCAATAAAATAGAATATCATCAAAAAGTTAATTAATTTCAGTAATTCAATACAAAAAGGGAAATGCATATATTATATGGAGTCAATACAAACAGAGTGATCTATTTCAAGTGTTTATTTCTGTTAACGTTGATGATTATGACTTACAGCCAGTGAAAACCCAAAAGTCATTATCTCAGAAAATTAGAATATTATATAAGTCCAACTGAAAAAATGATTTTACACTCAGAAATGTTGGCCTACTGAAAAGTATGTACAGTAAATGCACTCAATACTTGGTCGGGGGCTCCTTTTTCATGAATTACTGTATCAATGTGGCGTGGCATGGAGGCGATCAGCCTGTGGCACTGCTGAGGTGTTATGGAAGCCCAGGTTGCTTTGATAGCAGCCTTTAGCTCGTCTGCATTGTTGGGTCTGGTGTCTCTCGTCTTCCTCTTGAAAATACCCCATAGATTGTCTATGGGGTTTAGGTCAGGCAAGTTTGATGGCCAGTCAAGCACAGTGATGCTGTGGTTATTAAACCAGGTATTGGTACTTTTGGCAGTGTGGACAGGTGCCAAGTCCTGCTGGAAAATGAAGTTTCCATCTCCAAAAAGCTTGTCGGCAGAGAGAATCATGAAGTGCTCTAAAATTTCTTGATAGACTGCTTTTTTTTTACTTTGGTCTTGATAAAACACAGTGGACCTACACCAGCAGATGACATTGCTCCCCAAGCTATCACTGATTGTAGAAGTTTCACACTAGACCTCAAGCAGCTTGGATTGTGTGCTTCTCCATTCTTCCTCCAGACTCTGGGACCTTGATTTTCCAGTGAAATGCAACATTTACTTTCATCTGAAAACAACACCTTGTACCACTGAGCAACAGTCCAGTTCTTTTTCTCCTTGGCCCAGGTAAGATGTTTCTGTCATTGTCTATTGGCCATGAGTGGCTTGACACAAGGAATGCGACAGTTGTATCCCATGTCCTGGATACGTCTGTGTGTGGTGGCTCTTGAAGCACTCACTCCAGCAGCAGTCCACTCTTTGTGCATTTCCCCCCAATTGTTTAATAACTTTTTCTTAACAATCCTATCAAGGCTACAGTTTGCTTGTGCACTTTTTTCTACCATATTTTTTCCTTCCAGGTAACTTTCACTTAATATGCTTGGATACAGCACTCTGTGAACAGCCAGCTTCTTTAGCAATCACCTTTTGTGGCTTACCCTCCTTGTACAGTGTGTCAATGTCTGCCTTCTGGACATCTGTCAAGTCAACAGTCTACCACATGATTGTGTAGCCTACTGAACCAGACTAAGGGGACATTTTAAATGCTTAGGAAGGCTTTACAGGTGTTTTGTGGTAATTATTATAATTTTCTGAGATAATGACATTTGATTTTTCATTGGCTGTAAGACATAATCAACATTAACAGAAATAAACACTTGAAATAGATCACTCTGTTTGTAAATACTCTATATAATACCGTATATGTGTTTCTTTTTTGTATTGAATTACTGAAATAAATTAACTTTTAGAGGATATTCTAATTTATTGAGATGCACTTGTATATGACAAGGCTGCAGCACTATTGAGAGCAGCATACTCTTCTTATCTATGAGACCCAGCTATGGAGGGAAAATAGCGGCTTTACCAGTTGCTGCAAATAAGAGCAATTAATAGGACTGAGCTGTAATTCTGGATGCAGCTGTGTCTACATGTTAAATGGTTGTGTTACACTCACCTACCAGTGCACAACGATATTACACAGTCACCACTCGACAAGTGGGCTGTGTGCCTCCAAATACCAGGGCTGAATTTTAATCCCAGTCTGGCCCTGGTGTAAATGTAAGAATCTGTATTATCTATCTATCTATTTATCTATCTATCTATCTATCTATCTACATCTCTTTCTCTCTCTTCATATATATCTATATATATAATTGCCTTATTCTGTCTGTCTGCCTGTCTGTCTGTCTGTCATGCTCCAAAATTGTGTCCTTACGGTGACACAAAGCGGATTGGCCGCTGGGCTCGCCATGGCCCCGCCCCCCCACACCGATTGGCCTGCCGCTCGCCCAGGCTCCGCCATCCACTCGGATTGGCCTCTCGCCCCGGCACCCTGCACGTATTGGCAACTTGGTCACGCCCCGCCCCCCGCACGCATTCCCCGAAGCGACACGGAGCCACGACTCCCAGGTGAGTACTGTACCCCCGGGAGCCCACATCAGCGTACGCCGCTAACCCAGCCGACACATACCCTCGCATTGCTGGGGTTGCCGCCGTATGCTGGTGTGGGCTCCCGTGCGACCGGGGGATGGGATACGCTGGTAACCATGGTTGCATAGTTGCCAGCGCATCAAGGTGCAGCGGCGGAACATACACACACGCACACACATAACAACACACACACACACACATCAGATCACACTCACTCTCACACACACCTCACACACACATCACATCACATCCACACACTCACAACATCCTGGGATATCGCTTGCTTCTCGGCGGCGATACTGTGCAGTGAGATTCCAGAACCTGCCGGAGGATCACATGGCCAGAAGCATGTGGTATCTCCGGATGTTGTGAGTGTGACCGCATATGTGCAATATCGTCAGTGTGTGTGTGTGTGAGTGTATGCGATCGTGTGTGTGTGAGTGTATGCGATCGGGTGTGTGTGTGTGTGTGTGTGTGTGTATGCGATCGGATCTGTGAGTGTCGGCAGAGGAGCACGGCGTGCTGGAGGAGGCTGAGAGGAGAGAGGCTGATGCTGGGGGAGGCTGATGCTGGGGGAGGCTGGGAGGGTGTAGGCTGATGCTGGGGGAGGCTGATGCTGGGGGAGGCTGATGCTGGGGGAGACTGGGAGGAGAGAGGCTGATGCTGGGGGAGGCTGGCAGGAGAGAGGCTGATGCTGGGGGAGGCTGGGAGGGGGAGGCTGGTGCTGGGGGAGGCTGTTAGGAGGGAGGCTGGGAGGAGAGAGGCTGATCCTGGGGAAGGCTGGGAGGGGGAGGCTGATGCTGAGGGAGACTGGGAGGAGAGAGGCTGATGCTGGAGGAGGCTGGGAGGAGAGAGGCTTATGCTGGGGGAGGCTGGGAGGAGAGCGGCTGATGCTGGGGGAGGCTGGGAGGTGGAGGCTGATGCTGGGGGAGGCTGGGAGGCGGAGGCTGATGCTAGATGAGGCTGGGAGGGGGAGGCTGATGCTGGGGAGGCTGGGAGGGGGAGGCTGATGCTGGGGGAGGCTGGGAGGAGGGAGGCTGAGAGAAGAGAGGCTGATGCTGGGGGAGGCTGAGGCTGGGGTAGGCTGGGAGGAGAGAGGCTGATGATGGGGACAGAGAGGCTGATGCTGGGGACAGAGAGGAGAGGCTGATGCTGGGAGGAGAGAGGCTGATGCTGGGGGCAGAGAGGCTGATGCTGGGGGCAGAGAGGCTGATGCTGGGGGCAGAGAGGCTGATGCTGGTGCAGCATGGGGGATGGAGCATGATGGGGAGTGCGCAGCATGGGGGATGGAGCATGATGGGGAGTGTGCAGCATGGGGGATGGAGCACGATGGGGAGTGCACAGCATGGGGGATGGAGCACGATGGGGAGTGCGCAGCATGGCGGATGGAGCACGATGGGGAATGCACAGCATGGGGGATGGAGCACAATGGGGAGTGCGCAGCATGGGACATGGAGCACGATGGGGAATGCGCAGCATAGGGGATGGAGCACGATGGGGAGTGCGCAGCATGGGGGATGGAGCACGATGGGGGGTGCGCAGCATGGGGGATTAAGCACGATGGGAGGTGCCCACCTCCCCCCAACACACACACACACGCGCACTGCACAACACACCACACACACACACACTGGGAACCACAAACACCGCCCTAAACAGACACCCACACACACAGACAACGCTGCACACACACAACACCCAACACACAAACACCGCGGTATACACAAAAATACGCACATACCGCACAACACACACATTGCACAAAACATACCTCCCCCAAAACACACACACACACCCCACACCCACACAAACCGCGCAACACACACACACAACGCTACAGACACACAGCGCTCCACAAACAACGCAACACACGCAACACACATACAACACCGCTCTCACCCCCCGCCACACCCAGACAACACTCAGAACATGTACAGCGCCCTACACAAACACTTAGTAACTACACACAACAACATCTATATATATAACAAAAATCATACATGATCTACACAATACGTAAATTCTAGAATACCCGATGCTTAGAATCGGGCCACCTTCTAGTATGTATGTATATATATATATATATATATATATATATATATCTTGCAAAAATTAAGAGACCACTGCACAATTTTCAGTGTTCCTGATTTTTCTCTTTATAGGTATATTTTTGAGTAAAAGGTAAATAGTTCTTTTATTCTATAAACTACTGAGAACATGCCTCCAAATTTCTAAGCAATAAATGTGTTTATTTTCTAAAATTGATAATTGGTCAAAATAACAAAAAAAATGCAGTGCTTTCAGACCTCAAATAATGCTAAGAAAACAAGTTCATAATGATCTAGAAATACCAATAATAATGTTTTACCTCAGGAAGAGTTCAGAAATCAATATTTTGTGGAATAACAATGATTTTTAATCACAGCTTTCATGCGTCTTGGCATGCTTTCCACCAGTCTTTCACACTGATTTTGGGTGACCTTAGGCCACTACTGGTGCAAACATTTAAGCAGTTCTTCTTTGTTTGATGACTTGTGATTATTCATCTTCCTCTTGATTGCATTCCAGAGGTTTTTAATGGTGTTCAGGTCTGGAGATTGGGCTGGCCATGACAGGGTTTTGATGTGGTGGTCCTTCATCCACACATTGATTGACCTAGCTGTGTGGCATGGCGCATTGTCGTGCTAGAAAAACAGTGCTCAGAGTTGGTGAACATTGCAGAAGGAAGCAACTGTTTTTCCAAGATAACCTTGTATGCAGCTTGAGTCACACGTTTTTTGCAAAGTTTAACCTGTCCAATTCCAGCCTTGCTGAAGCATCCCCAGATCATCACTGATCCTACACCAAATTTCATAGTGGGTGCAAGACACTGTGGCTTGTATGCCTCTCCAGGTCTCCATCTAACCATTAGACAACCAGGTGGGCAAACCTGAAAAGGACAATGCGCCATGCCACACAGCTAGGTCAATCAACGTGTGGATGAAGGGTGAGTAAAATGGAGGTTACAATAATTTATTAATTATTAATAAACTACAAAAACATCTCTACATCATTCTTTGCACCTTTCCAAATAATGAGTATGTCATCTATGTACCTTTAAAAACATGAAAATATCCTGAATAGATTGGTATTCATAAAAATAAATTCCAACCACAACATAAAGATGTTAGCTAATGAGAGTGTCTGAAGATCTTGTGAATAGTTGGTATATTTTTTAAGTTGATATTTCAAGGCCATAGTAGCCAATTGATGGGGAATAGATGTAGACAAGGTTTGGATGTTACACGTTAACCTACTGTAGTCTGTCCTTCATTTAACATTGGTAAGTAAAGCAGTTCTCTATTAACTCACTTTTTTTCTCATATAATTTTTGGCTAGTGCAGAACCTTTTTACACGCATGTATTCCCTTGTAGGGTGTTGTAGCTGTTCTGTTTTGTCACAAGTCAGCTTATGGGATCACCAGTGTGGTCCTCTGAATTAGGCCTCTTCAGACCTAATCAAGATCGAGTGCTCGGAGAAAAAGACCTGCATTCATGTGGGCTTGATCAATTTTCTGTTTATTCAGCCAAAGTACAGTTTATGTATACCATTTACAGATCAATGTGATATTGCAAAAAAAGCTTCTAGCTGGACTTTAAAAGTTGATCATATGACCTTTAAGTTTTAGCAAAACAAAAATGTAGAGTCATGCATATGAGATAAGAAGAAGATAAGAAGAACATTTAGAGACAATAATAATCCTTGAGCCTGTCTCTTATTCCGAAGGCTCCATAATGACTATGAACTACCATCAGATATACTTACTAATAACAATAAAATATCTTTAATGAAGAAATAGAGAAACTATTAACCCTTCTATATCAATTTCTCCCCTTTGTAAATGGTATAACCTTCACTACAGGGTCAGTAGGCGTCCAAACAGGAGCTGCTGGTTCATGGGCCTAGTACCCATGAGGGGTCTTACTACCACTTCACCCATCCACCCTCAGTGTGGACACCTACTCCCCGTCAGAAGAGGCCATTTGGGGTCCGTAGTAAACTACAGAGGGTTCAATGCTGGGACTCTTAGCACATACATTACTCAGTAGTTTAGGTAATGCATATATCAATGTTTTTGCAGCTATATAAAGCAGTAGACAGAACAACAATATTTGCATACAGGTTTGTATAATGCCAGAAACCCAACCTGCTAGGCCCTTAAACCAATTGGATGGATTCATAAAAGAAAATGTATTTCCCCACCAGGAGTCCTTGTTGGCATTGTGCTCTTTTAACCATTTATCCCTAAGTTCACTTGTTTTCTGTATATCTGCTCTAATCTGGAGGTTGCCTGCAGGGTCAATGTAATGGCAACAGGCAGGACCGATTATTTGACACATTCCGCCGTCTTTTGCTGTCACAAAGTCTAGCACTATAGTATGCCGGTTAGTGACTACAATTAATTGTTTTTGTATAGCATTGGTAGCATTTAGAATCTCAAGAACCCGAAAAATGTGATCATCCAGGTAGTCAGTGGACTCTACTAGCTTGTCCCACATTTGCATTAAGAAAGGGTGTATGAAAATAGCACTAAATACCTTATTTGCTTTTCCCATTTCTACTACATGAGGCCTACCATTTGGCCGGGGTTTATTATCTGCTGCTTGTTTATACAAGGTATGAATTGGGACAGCTGCTACATCTACTTTACTATGAGGAACTATGAAAGTGGCTGGTGTAAGTCTGGCAAGTGTGCAAACCCCTCTCATGTCAGGGCTCACCCACTTGTGAGCACGATTCCCACAAACCAAAAACACTCCCTCTGGGAAAATACAAAAGTGAGTTTGACTTTGTACACAATAAAGCAGATTCAGAAGCCCCTTCATGACTTTATGAGCACACCACGTATTGTTCATTTGTTCTCCAGTCATACCCGAGATACAGCTACCCTGCTCCCTCCTAAAATCCGTCTAATAAATAATGATGTACAGCCCTCAATACCCTTCTGATATACTGTCTCATTGTCCTTGGTTAAGTCATGTGTATGTATATAGAAACAGTTATTGTCTTTTCCACAATTTCCAACACCATTGTATTGAAGACTGAACCATAATCCATCATGGGGAATGGGGCCCGAATGAGGAATCTTAGTCTTTATTTTGGCAATTATGCCCTTGCCTGAATCGTATTCCATCCACCACGAGTATCCATCGGGCCGTGTGATATTTAGCTGGAACCAGGGTTTAGTGACCCATCCAACTATAGTCAATGTAGCAGATACATCACGAGGTACATCTTCTCCCAAAAATCTAGATTGAGTCCAGGTTTCATTGTGTATACAGTCTGGTACCAATACCTCCTGTGGTTCCAGAGGTAAGGCTAAATAAGGCATAGTCTTTAAAGAAATAGGACTGTGTGTGCAGATCCAACAGTCTTTTGGCTTTTCTCGTTCCATGTCCTCAGTAAGAGAAATATGGTGGCGAATGAGTTTATTATCCCAATCCGTATTTAAA
Organism: Anomaloglossus baeobatrachus; assembly: GCF_048569485.1. Taxonomy (NCBI): domain Eukaryota; kingdom Metazoa; phylum Chordata; class Amphibia; order Anura; family Aromobatidae; genus Anomaloglossus; species Anomaloglossus baeobatrachus. The sequence goes on along the minus strand of NC_134356.1, from coordinate 345,974,696 downwards.
AGTTCGCTCAGCGCCTTTGTTGGGTGCAGCATCCCTGCTACACCTAGCAGGATAATTAGCAAAACTGTCATTCTGCCAGTGGAGTGACCTCTTTACAGTGACTGGCGTGGATCCAGGTGGGTTTTCTCTCAAGTTTTACTGAGGTGGATGTGGTCAGCTGGACTTGGAATGGGCCATCAAAGCGTGGATCTAGGCTCCTTCTCACGTGTCTGCGCACGATCACCCAATCACCTGGATTCAGCTGATGCACATCTGCACTTGCATTGGGATCTGGAATGGATGAAAAGACATGTTTATGCACCACATTAAGTCTTTCCTGTAAGGCCTAGACGTAGGCTGTCATAGTGCCGTGTTGCATCTGTAACACTTGTGGAAAGTAGAGACCTGTTTTTGGGGCACTACCAAAATGGACTTCAAAAGGAGACAAGCCTGTCTTTCTATTTGGAGTGTGTCTGACTGAAAAGAGTGCCAGGGATAAGCACTCTACCCAATTCTTTCCTGTCTCTGCCATGGCCTTTTGAATTTTTAGTTTAAGTGTCCCGTTTAATCTCTCTACTTTTCCACTGCTCTGCGGATGATAAGGGGTATGGAATGCCTGCTCTATTCCCAGGGCCTGCATAATCTCCCTCATTATTTCTCCAGTGAAGTGTGTACCCCTGTCACTTTCTATGGCTTCTGGGATGCCATACCGACAGACTAGTTCCTTCATCAGTTTTTCTGCAGTTGTTTTAGCATTTGCACATTTTACTGGATAGGCATCAACCCATCCTGAGAAGAGATCTACACATACCAAGACGTATTCATACACTCCTACCTTGGGTAGTTGTATGTAGTCTATTTGCAGTCGTTGAAACAACGGGTAGAGCGGTCTGGGTGTTGCTTTCTTAGGGACTTTTACTGTTTTACCTGGGTTGTGTTGTGCGCAGATAATGCAGGATTGTACGTGTTTGGAGGCTACGTAACTGAAGCCAGGAGCGATCCAGAAGGCATTCACAGGGTTACACATGTGACTTTTTGAGGCGTGAGTGGGGCCATGTGTTGCTTGTGCCATCATAGGGAACAGGGACCTTGGTAAACACAACCTATCCTTACTTTCCCATACTCCATTCGAGTTCAGCCCAGCTCCCATTTTCTCCCAGTGTTCCTTCTCTGTTTGGGCAGCCTGATGCTGGAGGGATTTCAGGACATCCAGACTCACTGTGGCTGGGACTTGCTGGCTCCCTGCGACTATCCTCTGATCCCTAGGCCTCTTTGCCGCTGCTTTCGCAGCTGCATCCGCCCTTCTATTGCCTGCTACCTCCAGTGAGTCACCTTTTGTGTGTGCTTTCACCTTAATGATGCCAACCTGGACTGGTAACATTAGTGCCTCCATTAACCGTTTTACCAATTCTGCATTTTTAATAGGCTTACCAGCTGACGTAAGAAAAGCTCTACTTCTCCAGATAGGGCCAAAATCATGACAGATCCCAAATCCATAATTTGAGTCTCAATAAACATTAATTTTCCTACCTGATCCCGCTCTACACGCCTCAATGAGCGCTGTTAGCTCCGCCTCCTGCTCGGACATGTGCGGCGGGAGTGGTTCAGCTCGGATTACCTCATGTGAGGATACTACTGCATATCCAGTGTAGAATCTCCCATCCAGGTGGTATCTGGAGCCATCTACAAAAAACTCAAAATCCTCACTTGCTACCATTGTCACCAATTCCCCCTTTTCTAAATCTACTGGCAAAAGGGTGGCTGGATTCAGAACATTACACCTCTTGAGGGTGACATACTCAGGAATCAAAAGGGCACATTCAAGTCTGAGCTGTCTGGCCATAGACAGGTGTTTCGGTTGGACTTGCACAAGTATAGCATGAATGTCATGCGAGGAGTAAATTGTTAAGGGAAATGTCAATGTGATCTCGCAAGCTTTCCCTAGCAGTACTGCAGCAGCCGCTACAGCACGGACACATGTGGGAGACCCTCTGACAACTGGGTCCAATCGCGCTGAGTAGTAAGCTATAGTAAGCTATTGGTCTTTGTTTGTCACCATGTTGCTGTGTGAGGACGGCTGTCGCATGCCCTCCCTGTTCTGTGCAAAACAAGAAAAATGGTTGATCGTAATTTGGAATACCCAGGGCCGGGGCAGATACAATCAGTAGTTTAAGGGAGTGAAAGGAATCAATAGCTTCCTGAGTGAGGTCAAAGGGGTCAGATGACAGACAATCATTAGGGGTTGCATCATTTGCGAGGCAGACCTTATCCAAGGCCTGCAGTATGACACTAAGCCCAAAAAGGTGCGCAGTTGCCGGTAGGACCTGGGTAGGGAGAGATTTTGGACTGCTTGTTTTCTCTCCTCAGTCAGGTGTCTTGTACCTTCAGAGATACAGTGACCCAAAAAGGTTACCTTTTGCTTACAGTACTGTAATTTTTCACGTGAAACTTTGCAACCATTCTCTGCCAGAAAACACAGCAAAGAAATTGTGGCTTCCTTGCAGGACGTCTGGTCTGGACAGCAGAGCAAAAGGTCATCCACATACTGCAATAGTGTAACCTGGTGGTAGGTGAATTCATTCCTCCTTGCGGGAGGACTGTCCACATGTACCGTTTCCCCTCATGTGTGAAGGCAAAAAGATACTGACAGTCAGGGTGTAGAGGCACAGAGAAAAATGCATTTGCCAAATCAATTACTGTAAAACATTTGGAGGTCCCTGGGATTTGTGACAGTAAGGTATGTGGGTTTGGAACAATAGATGTTACACTCTCAGTGACAGCATTGACAGCTCTCAAATCATGCACCATTCTGTACGTGTCAGGGGAACCTTTGGGCCCTTTTTTCTTGATTGGATACAAGGGAGTGTTACAGGGGGAGGACCTTTGTACTAGAGCCCCTGCTTGCACATATTCTCTTATATCTCTGGTCAGGGCAATTGATTTGGCTGGGCTTAAGGGATACTGTTATAAACAAGGAGGAGTGGAGCCTTCTTTTAATTTTATCATGACTGGGGGAATAGGAAGCCGACCAACATCAGTTTTTCCCTTTGCCCATACGATGTCTGGAACTTGTTGCATTGCTATGTCTTCACTAGTTCTGGTATCGGACACTCTCGCAGATTTGGACATGTACACCATTGCTGCAATCTTGCACAAGTGTTTGTCAGAGAGGGGACTTGTGACTGTAATACCTTCTGGGGTGTATTGTATGATAGCACTTAACACATCAGCCCCCAGCAAATTCATAGGAGTATTTTCACTAGTATCACTGGTAAAACGGTTAATGGAGGCACTAATGTTACCAGTCCAGGTTGGCATCATTAAGGTGAAAGCACACACAAAAGGTGACTCACTTTTTTTCTCATATAATTTTTGGCTAGTGCAGAACCTTTTTGCGCGCAAGTATTCCCTTGTAGGGATATTATCAATTACGTACTTAGGATGGGAACTTGTCGCATACAAAAGAGAATTGCCAGTAGAGGTGCGTTTCACCTGTGTCATTTCCGGTTCCTTCTTTCTTTTATGTTAGATCCATTATGTCTCAGCTAGCCTATGAATAAGGACCTAGAGTTTGAATCGCGTCCTTTGTATTGCATTACGAATCGTGATTTTAAAGTGGAGTGTTTTTAATGGACTGAATAAAACTGATTTTTTATATCTCCTGGATTTTGATGCTGGATATCTTTTTGTTTCCTTGGATGTAGGGGGACGATTGGCCGAATTACAGGTGTCCATGCACCGTCCGGATTTGTAAGCCTCCTAAAGGACTCTATGAGCTGGAAGGTTTTCTCTTTTTTGGGTGTAATTCTCAGTATCTGTATATTTCTGTATATATACACTGCTCTGTGCCATTTTTCCTGTCCTGTTGCCAGAGTGGTGTTAATGAACTTTGGGATTTTCAATATTTAAATGTTGTTGTGGTTATCTCAAGTATGGAAGTTATCACTTATCCTCTGAATAGGGGATGACTTTCTGAGCGCTGTAGAGCTGACCGCTGGGACCACTAAAGGTAGCCTTGAAGAGCACCATGTAAATGGAGCTATGGTTGATCATACGCACTGCCGCACCATTCACATGTGACTCTTCAAATAACTTCTTTAACGCTTTCACGACCCTTGACGTACCTATACGTCATACAAGTCAGTACGTTCCCAACCAATGATGTATAGGTACGTCATGGTGATCGTAGGGGCTCTTGCGCTGTTCCTCCGCAATGGCCGCCGAGATTTCGGCTGATGCTACAGCTGGACACTGGTTCTCACTCCCATGAGCCATGACCTCTCCACCCCTGGCAGACTAACTCCCTAAATGCTGTGATCAATGTGATCACAGCATTCAGGAGGCAGGCAAAGGGATCGCTTATCTTTCCCAAGCAATCGGGTCCCTGTCATGCGATCACAGGCACCCGATCACTGCCATAATAACCCTGGGTCATTATCATGACTACCCTGGGTTGCTGAGCTACAGAAAGCCTCACACACCATGCCAGATGCATAGGGTGCAAGGTGAACTGTCAGTGCTGCGAGTGCAGCACTGACAGATATATCCAGTGCAGTGATCTAGCATTGCAGTGGATTATATCAGTGAACAGATCACTGAAGGTTAGTAACCCATAAAGGGACTCAATAAAAAAGTAAAAACAAAGTCTTATAAATTGGTAACAATATATTACAAAATATGAAAATAAAAAACAAAAAAATTCCAATAAATATGTAAAAAAAATCACAGCAACACTACCGTATATACTCGAGTATAAGCCAAGTTTTTCAGCCCATTTTTTTAAGCTGAAAATGCTCCCCTCGGCTTATACTCAAGTCAGGGTCCCACAAAAAAAATGTATTCTCATATTCTCACCTGTCCTCCATTTCCACGGTGATCTCAGCTGTTTCTTGTAGACCACAAGGCACGTAGACCCCTCCGTGATAGCGTCTGATGCATGGGGCTGCAGGATGCCGTCATGGCTTTACTGCAGTTTAATGCTTTACAGTGGCGGTGATGCAGCAAAGCATTCAACTGCTGTAAAGCGCTGACAGCAGCGGTGGCCCCATGTGCAGCACTGCCGCCGTAAAGCATTCAACTGCAGTAGTGCCACAATGGCATCCTGCAGCAACGGCTCCGTGCACGGGACGTGATCATCAAGGGGTGCCTCTTGCGGACCGCAGGCACATAGACCCCCTCCATGATCGCATCCTGTACACGGGGCCGCCGCTACTATAAAATATTATGTGGCCCAAAATGGTAGCAATAAAAACTCCAACTCATTCCACAAAAAATCAAGCCCTCACATGACTCTATCGGCAGAGAAATAAAAAAAACCATAGCCTTCAAAATTCAGTGATGCAAAAAACCTTTATTTTGTAAAACACGTTTTTAGCGTGATAGTCGCAAAACCTTAAAAACCCACTATATAAACCTGGGATACGTAATCGTAGAGACCTGAGGAATAAAGTCATCTAATCACCTACACCGCACACTGAACGGCATAAAAAATAAATAAATAAAGCCAATTCTTCAACCGCTATTGATTTGTTGATTCTGCCTCTAAACGATGGCAGTACAACGCAGCTTATATTTATCCTTCGATCTATGCTGAACACTCACACTAGGGATTACATGATGTAAGGGTGCATGCCTACGATCAGGATAGCAGCATTTTGGATGCAGCTTATTTTCGTTGTGTCCAAAATGCTGCATTGTACAGTACAAGCACACTTGATTGGATTTATAAAAATCTCCTGCCCACTGTGCCCACTGCATAAACTGACATGCGGCGTAGCTTCCATAGAGAATTCACGTTGCATCCAGGACACACCATGTGCGGATTGTGGGCACATATCCTACAGGACACTTTACACGCTGTGACATTGCTAGTGATCGCACCCGCCCCCGTCGTGTGTGCGTCACGAGCAAATCACTGCCCGTGGTAAACAATATTGCTAGTACGCGTCACACGCACAAACCTTCCTAATGATGTTGCTGTGGCCGGCGAACAAACTCTTTTTTAAGGGGGAGGTTCGTGTGGCGTCACAGCAACGTCACACAGCGGGCCACCAATAAAAAAGTAGGGGCGGAGAGCAGCCGCATTAACGTCACTCCAACCTCGTTGCCAGAGGACGTAGGAACACTGTTGTTCGTTGTTCCCAGGGTGTCACACGTAGCGATGTGTGCTGCCTCAGGAACGACGAACAACCTGCGTCCAAAATGAGCAACGATATTTGGGAAATGAACGACGTGTCAACAATCAACAATTATTCACTATTTTGCGATCAGTAGCGGTCGCTCCTAGCTGTCACATGCAACAACGTCGCTAACGAGGCCAGATGTGCGTCACAAATTCCATGACCCCAGGGATATCTCATTAGCGATGTTGTTGCGTGTAAAGCGGCCTTAACTCTCTGAAAAGTGTGATTCAGACAACATTCCAAATGGAAAATTCACTGTAATGAGGCAGAGGGAGTCACTTTGACCTCATGTGTGGCCTGTGGTTCAGCAGTGTCCATCTTTTTACACCTCATTTTAGATGTGCACAAAAGTGTGGTCATCAACAGTTTTGTTCACCTTTGAAAACATGGACACCACTGAGCAGAGGGCAAACAGAGTACGGAGTAACTCTGCTGCTTTATTAGTGAATGTATACGTTGCAGGTTTCACCTGAATCACGTATCTCAGAAATATAGATGGAAACCCCAAGGTAAGGGCTCAGCATAGAGTACAGGATAAATGAGAACTGATCCAAAATTTTCTGTACCAAATAGCATTCAATTCAACCCACAAAAACACAGGTCCCCAGTCAGGTCTGTCATCGGTTAATGGAAATATAGGGGTCTTCCACATTACTGGTCACACAAAGGCTCTGGAAAAACACTACGGCTCCCCCCTCAAAAAAGAAATCCAGCAAAATCTGTGCTCCCAAATCCAATTGCCCCCCCTCTCTTTTGAGCCCCACAGTGTGCCTAAACAACAGTTAGAATCCACATGTTTGGCATTATTATGGTTACGAGATCCAGATTAAATGTACAGGGTGCAAGTTTCCAGAAGCATGAGCTAGGCACAATGTACGGGCACTACAATGTACTGGACACAACAAAGACTTTTTTTGCAATTTTTAATTCTGCAACAATCACTATGTTTGACACCATGGGTGTTTTCCAGAGACTAAATCATCACTACACTCGTAGATGAATTCCCAGAGGGGTGTAATTTCAAAACTTTGATCTCTTGAGGGGATTTCTTCTGTTTTGGCATTTAAGGGCTCTGCAAATGAAGTCTGCAAACAATTCTAGTAAAATCTGTGCACCAAAAATCAAAAGGCGCTTCTTCCCTCCCGAGCCCTGTGGTGCGGCCAAACAGTACTGTACATGTGGAGTATTGCCATGTTCAGGAGAAATTGTGTAGCACATTATGGGACTTTTTTTTACCTGTTCCAGTTGTGAAAATTGAAAATTTGTGGTTAAAATAACATTTTAGTGGTAAAAATGTAATTATTATTTGTTCACCGCCCAATAGTATAAAATTTAGTGACACACCTGTAGTGTCAATATGCTCACTGCACTACTGGATGAATTCATTGATGAGTGCAGTTTGTAAAATGGGGTCACTTGTGGAGCGGTTTCTGCTGTTCTGACACCTCAGGGGCTCTACCAATGTGACAGAGCATTGGCAAACAGTTCCAACTAAGTTTGCATTTCAATATGGTGCTCTGACCCTTTTTTACTTTGTATTGTGACTCAAAAAAAGTAGTTTTTGACCATACTCAGAAGAAATTGCACAACAAATTGTATGGTGCATTTTTTCCTGTTAACCTTGTGTGAATGCAAAGTTTTATGGCTAAAGTAACATTTTTGTGAGAAAAAGTAACATTTTCCTTTTTTCCTTCCACATTGCTTTAGTTTCTCTTAAGCACCTAAAGGATTAATAAACTTCTTGGGTGTGATTTTGAGCACTTTGAGGGGTGCAGTTTTTAGAAAGGTGTCACTTTTGGGTATTTTCTGTCACCTAGGCCTCTCAAAGTCACTTCAAATGTGATGTGGCCCCTAAAAAAATGGTTTTGTAAATTTTGCTGGAAAAAGAGAAATTGCTGATGAACTTTGAACCCTTCCAACTTCCTAACGAAAAAAATATGTTTCAGAAATGGTGCTGATGTAAAGTAGACATCTGGGAAATATTATTTATTAACTATTTCCTATTTCTAAAAAAATGTTTAAAAGAACTGAGAGTCCTCAGTGGTTGATACCTTTTAATGGCTAACTGAAAAGATGGTAATAATAGCAAGCTTTCGAGACTACGCAGGTCTCTTCATCAGGCTCAGTACTGAGCCTGATGAAGAGACCTGAGTAGTCACGAAATCTTGCTATTATTACCATCTATTCAGTTAGCCATTAAAAGGTATCCACCACTGAGGACTCTCAGTTCTTTTAAACAATTTTTTATCTCTACTGGCTAACACGGTACAAAGACATATTTTACCTGTAACTATTTTCTGTGACATAACTCTTGGATTTAAGAGCATAAAGTGTAAAGCTTGAAAATTGATACATTTTCAACAGTTCTGCCAAATTTCCAATATTTTCACAAATAACTAAAAAATGTTGGCTTAAACTTCACTATCATGAAGTACAATATGTCACAGAAATACATTCTCAATATCACTGAGATCTGATGAAGCGTTCCAGCGTTATAACCTCATAAAGTAATACTGGTCAGTATTGCAAAAAATGGCCTAGTTATCAAGGTAGATACAGGCTTGGGGGTGAAAGGGTTAAGAGAGTGGTGAGTGGCATGACAACGTAAAACCAAAATTCAATGATCGGCAGTGACTGGTGTTATAGTAGGTGGGCTTGTGGAGTTTGTGTGCCAGGGCTGCTTTTTGGTCACAATCCAGCCCTGAATCTCAGTAATGAGAAAGTCTTCACTGAATTCAGATTTCATGTAAGAATTGAGATATTTGATAATGACTGATCCATTCTGGCAGTGAAAGAAGCAAATTTGTCTGAAAAGATATAGTACAAACTTGCTTTTTTTCATGTCGACTATTGATTTATGAAAAATAAAAATGAAATAGTTGGCTACACTTTAAATATGATTATGCTTATTAGATAAAATTGGATAGATCCCGTCAATATTTAATGTGTGTTGGGACAGCTGTCAGAAATCACATGCACATTTTAAATTTCAGCAGTCTTCTGCTTCCTTGGGAGAGGCTTCCTTGTTATTTTATAGTTCCAAACAATATTTTATATATGACTAACGTATTTTGTGTCTTTTCATTTAAAGTACAATATGTACACTCCTCCAAGAAGGTTTAAATAATTTGGTGGAAAAATATAATAGCCCTCAGGCCTCATGCACATGGCACATAAGCTCGACATCACATACAGCTGTATCCAACAGCACTCATATTGCTAATGTAATTTAATTTTTGGCAAAATGAAGTATTTTTTTATAATTGAACATATACAGTAGCCTTAAGTTTTGTTTCCAAAATAATTAAAAACTAATTGTTTTACTGTACAAGGAAATAAATACAAATGAATATTGCAGGGTTTCCATCATGCGTGTATGACCTCATTTATAAAATATCTCTGAGAGTCATGGAAACATTCCACTGCTGTGGTTCATAATTAGTCAACTCTTTACTTAGTGACACTTTATGGCTCAAGCGAGTCATATAATCACCTTATTACTCATATTTTAAATATGAAGCAAAATATTTACTTACTCTTAACCGCTTAGTGCCAGATGACAGACATATCACGTCATGAGCAGGTGTCAGTTCCTGCATCATGACCTGCTATGTATGTCATAGATTGAAACTGTCACTTTGTGAAAACACACAATGACAGCTTTGTGCTGACAGCGGTCACTGACAGCTGACCGACACTGCCAGAGATGCCCATTTCAGTGACCCCCGTTTTCTGATTGTTGTAATCAGTGAGGGGTCTTGAAATATCATCAACAATTCCCACACGATCACTGCAGGAGCTCAGCTTATCTGACAACCGAGAGTGCACAGGCTCTACCTCATTAACCCTAAACGTGTGGCAATCGATAGTGATCGTGACATTAAACGTTTTGTGAGGGGGCTCCCTCTCTCACCCCCACCGGCACCCCAGTAACAAATTCACATGGAATTAATGATTGTCATGGTGAAACAATGTTCTTCTGGTGTGCGAGGTATGGTGGCCTGACAGACCCAGCCATAGGCAGGATCTAATAGGCAATTTGTCAGTGTAATCTGACAGGTGTCATGTATTGCAGTGTATAAGACCAGACATCAAAATAATAAAAGTTAAAGTCCCATAGACTAAGAGACTAAGTAAAAAAAGTAAAAAATGTTTAACAAAATTGTAAAAATTATTAAAAAAAAAAGCAACACAAAATAAAGAACAAAAAAAATAATACACCAATAAATATGAATATTTATGAAAAAAAATCCAACAAACTAATAAAGTATATATTTGGTATTGCCTCGTCTAGAACAATACAATGTATAAAGCAGTCACACATCCAAATGCCCGCCTCCCTCCTGAGCCCCACGGTGTGCCTAAACCACAGTGAGCATCCACATGTTTGGTAATTCTGTAGCTGAACTTACGGGTTGCAGATCTCCAGAAGCTTGAACTGAGTACAATGCACAGGCACTCAAATGGTAGATTTCCATTTTTACTCTGCAACATCCATTGCTGCTTGTTTCTGGAAAGCACCCATGGAGTCAAAATAATCATTACACACATAAATGAAACCACAGAGAAGTGTATTTCAAAATTGGGGTCACTAGAGGGAGGTTTCTATTCTTCTGGCACTTAGGGGCTCTGTATATGGAGTCTGCATACTCTTCAAAAGTTAAATAGTGCTCCTTCCCTCTCAAGTCTCACCGTGTGTCCAAATGGTACAGCCACTTATGGGGTATTATCACATTCATGAGTAATTGTGTGACCATTCTGCAGCCATTTTTAACTATTTCTTCTTCCGAAAATATAAAATTTGGGGCTAAAACAACATTTTGGTGGTAAAAATGTAATTATTTTTTCTTCACTGCCCAATGGTATAACAAGTTTTGAAACATATGTGTCAATATGTTTTTTTCCTTGCTAGATGATTTCATTAACAGGTTGTCACGGTTTCCTCTCCCCGTCCACATGGCTAGGGGGTGGAGTCTTCTCCCGGGCCTCATTTCCGGAGCTGGGATGCTTTAAATACTGCCATCTCCGGTGAACCAGCGCCGACTGTAAGCTTAGCGCTGCTTTTCCTGTGAGTGCTGGTCCCTGTAAGTGTGATCCTGATCCGTTCCCTCCTTGTTCCCTAAGCCTCTGTCTGTGTTCTGTCCCCTAGTCGTTCTGCCATTTCTCTGTCCCACCTCCTTCCTTCCCACAATAGCTCTGATTGTTCCCCCCTCTCCTACCTCCCCACTCGGTTGTTTCCTCTGGTACTGACCTCGGCCTGATCTCGACTCCTCCTCTGCTAGTTTCTCCAGTCTTCCTGCTGCCCATACTGTGTATGACCCGGACCCGTCTGACCATCCCCTGTATGCCCCACAGCTTCAGCTGTCCGGCTAATGCTGGCAGACACTGCATCAGCACACACTGGGAGTTCCCCTCCTTGCTCATTCAGCTCCGTGTAGTGTCTTTCCCTGGAGGACTCCAGCTCCCCCTACTGGCAGTCTGACACAGGTGTAGTTTGTAATTTTTTTTTATTTTCACAGCTCAACGTTATAAACATCTTTGAAGCACTTGGGGGTTAAAAGTCTCAAGTTCCTCCAGAGGTGTAGTTTACAAAATGGAGTCACTTGTGGGGGGCTCCAGAGTTTAGGCACATCAGCTGTTCTGCAAACACTATATGACATTCCAAAAGTCGACTGACGCTCCTTCCCTTCCAGGCCCTGCCATGAGCCCAAACAATAGTTTTCTACTAAAATATGGGGTATTGGAGTACAAAGAAGAAATTTCACAACAAATTGTACTGTCCATTTTTTTGTTACCCTTGTGATAATGCAAAATATTTTGTTAAAGCAACATTTTTGTGGGGAAAAAGTGAAATGTTAATTTTTTCCTTCCACATTGCTTTAATTCCTGTGAAATCACCTGAAGGGTTAATAAACTTCTTGAATATGGTTTTGAGCACTTTGAAGGATTCAGTTTTTAAAATAGTGTCACTTTTGGTATTTACTGTCACATAGGCCTCTCAAAGTCACTTTAAATGTGACATGTTCACTAAAAAAAGTTGTTTTGTAAATTTTGTTGCCAATGGATTTCAAATACTTATGCCCCCAAAATGACAAAAGTATTTTAGGAATGATACCTTTATTAGCTAACCATAAAAATTATATATGCAACCTTTCAGAGCCCAATGCCCAAGGCCGTCTTCAGGCAAAATTACAAATGAATAAATAAAATAAAATAATTTTGCCTGGAGAAGAGGCCATTGGGTTCTGAAAGCTTACTAATATAATATTTCTGGTTAGCCAATAAAAGTATGACTTAAAATACTTTTGTCGTTCTTGGAGTATAAATATTTGAATTGATCTTTCTGGATAACGCGGTACCACAATATTACTTTGCATTGTACATCGTTGAAAAAGAAGAAATTGCTGATAGGTTTTTTTTAGAAAGTTAGAAGGGTTAAAAGATTATATTAAAAAATGGTGCTGATGTAAAGTACATATGTGACAAATGTTATTAAACAACTATTTTCTGTTGTATAACTATCTGGTTTCAGGGCCTAGAAATTAAAAGTTTGAAAATGGTAATTTTTCTATATTTTCATAAATAAACGCTAATAATATCAAACAAAATTTACCCCTAACATGAAGTACAACATGTCACAAAAAAACCTTTCTCAGAATCACTGGAATTCATTGAAGTGTTCCAGAGTTATTACCTCATAAAGTCACATTTAAAAAATGACGCTCGGTCATTAACGTACAAAGGACCTTGGTCCTTAAGGGGTTAAATGGAAACTAAATAAATTTGAGCCTAATGCTTTGATAGAATATAAAAAAGCGTAATGTAATGTGTTGTGGGATTAACATCACAACAAGATGGCAACATCACTTTATTAGCTATTCTTCTCTATGTTAATGTCTTTTGGCATCAATTTTGTAATAAAAAACCCCATAGAAAACAGTTTTATTATCTATTGATTTCAATTGAATTTTCATCTTTAATTTTATTTTAATTAAATTTAACAAATATAAAGGAAAAAATTTGTTGCATTGAGTCAACACAAAGTTATGCTTGTATGTTTTAGCTGATTTATTATAGAACCTAAAGTACACTAAAATAGAAATACATTTAATTTTTTATTATAAAGTTTGATTAAGATTGTATAATTTGATTAGGATTTAAAAATGTGTTTAGGATTGTACATGTGACAGATAACACAGAATAAAGGTTCAATGTATAAATTACATGACACAGTAATGTGTATTAGAAAATATATGTTCTGCTTTATCACTTTTTTAATGCTGTAAAGAAGAGACATCCAATGACGGTAACCATCTGTAATAGTAACAATGGTATTACATTTTTTAAATCTGCAACCAGTGTAACCCCTTCTCGACCTTTCACGTACTGGTATGTTAAAGGTTGTGTCCTTGCTTTTGATGAGGGCTCGAACTCCAAGCATGCATCTTTCCCTGCACAAGACGGCTGTTTTAATCCGGTGCCTTATGCCTCTAATAGCCACACGTGGATCAGAGATCCACCCACGGCTGTTAACTAGTTAAATCCTCCAGTCAATCTCTGTCAGTTAAATTTATCATGCACCAGCAGGGAAGCGCATCATTTCATGCTCCCCTTGGCATGCCCGTGACATGATCGAGGGCACCGATGTGTTGTCATGAGAGCCGGGGGCAGCTGATGACTTCTTTGTCTGTCATTATGATCCTCCTGTATCCTGCATTCATAGAAGATTGTGATTTCAGCTCTACAGAGCAGGCCTGACACAGTGCTTTGTATAGCACAAGCGATTGGCTGCTCGCAGCTTCAACTACACTGGGGGTCTATTAAATACCAGTACAATAAAACGTGGAAAAAAGTTTTTAAAAATATGAACCCCCCCTCAAAAGTTCATATCACCCCCCTTTTGCCCCATTAAAAATAAAGCAATAAAAGTGTTTTAAAAGTACACATTTAGGTATCGCTGAGTTTGTAAAAGTCTGATTTACCAAAATATAAAATAAATTAGCCCAATCAGTGAATGGCGTAACAAGAAAAATCAAAATGCCAGAATTACATTATTGCAATAAAAGAGGCATATAAATATAAGAGGCAATCAAGACTTCGTATTTACCCCAAAATGATATCAGTTAAAACATCAGCTCAGCACACAAAAAAATAAGCCCCCACACAGCCCCATATCTGGAAAAATGAAAATGTTATGGGTCGCAGAAAAAGGCAACAAAAGGAAAATAAATTTTCTTACAAGTTTCTGATTTTTTTTCCACCACTTTAATAAACAAACTATACATGTTTAGTATCTGCGTACTTGGACTGTTCTGGAGAATCATGTTGCCCAGTCTATTTTACCATACAGACAACCAATTTCAACGCACTTGAAATTTATTTTTCTCGTTGTCCAGTGCGTGCCAAGATCAAATGAGTATGAAATTCAAATGTACAATTCATCCTGTAAAAAACAAGCCTTCGTACACCTATGGGAACAGAAATATAAAATAGTTATGGCTTTTACAATAAAGGGAGGAAAATAACAAAAGCGTTAAAATGGAAAATCGCAAGGTCGAGAAGGGGTTAAACAGATTATCTGACAAAAATTTTGGGAGAAAGCAGAGAACATACCACACAAAGCCATGGTGATTATTTCAATTCCCATTGCTGTGGCCCAGGCTGCTCCGGTGGTCTCTGCTGTTACCTGAAGCAATGATCTCCTGTTCTGTAATCTTCCCACTTGCGAGATTGCAGAATGCTGTATATAAGAGCCCAGGCCGCTCTGTGAAATGTAAAAAAACACCTTTATAATACTCACCTAGGGGACGATCTGGTCCGATGGGCCTCGCTTCTCTTGGTCCAGCACCTCTTCTATCTTGTGTGATCGCTGTCCTCCTACCCAGCCCCTGTGTGCATGATGCATCCTGCATCATTCACACAGAGGCCTCCATTGCACTTTTGCGCATTTGATCTGCTCTGCTGCGGGCTGAGCAAAGTACTGCAGGCTTGAGGAAAGGTCAGAGACCGCCTGCGCACTACAAAACCTGGTGACAAGTTCCCTTTAACTGGTTGACTGTATTACTACCTAAAATATACTGTTTAGTTTGTATGGATAAATGCCCTCTAAATCGATGTACAGTATTTCTCATTTCATTTATGTATTCCTAAACGTCCCCATATTCCTTCCAGCACAAATCAGTCATGCTTAAGGGGCACTTTGCACACTACGACATCACAGGTGCGATGTCGGTGGGGTCAAATTGAAAGTCCGGCGTCGCAGGCGATATCGAAGTGTGTAAATCCTTTTTGATACGATTAACGAGCGCAAAAGCGTCGAAATTGTATCATCGGTGTAGTGTCGGTCATTTCCACAATTTCGGAAGGACCAATGTTACGATGTTGTTCCTCGTTCCTGTGGCAGCAGACATCGCTGTGTGTGAAGCCGCAGGAGCGAGGAACATCTTCTACCTGCGTCCTGCGGCTCACGCCGGCTATGCGGAAGAACAGAGGTGGGCGGGATGTTTACGTCCCGCTCATCTCCGCCCCTCCGCTTCTATTGGCCGCCTGCCGTGTGACATCGCTATGACGCCGCACGACCTGCCCCCTTAATAAGGAGGCGGTTTGCCGGCCAGATCGACGTCTCAGGGCAGGTGAGTGCATGTGAAGCTGGTGTAGCGATAATGTTCACTACGCCAGCTATCACCATGATATCACAGCTGCGACGGGGGCGGGGACTATCGCGCTCGGCATTGCAAGCATCGGCTTGCAATGTCATAGTGTGCAAAGTGCCCCTAAGGTCCTGTGCGCATGCTGCAGATTTACCGCAGATTTTGCCGCGGATTTGCTGCTGAAAAAGTGTCTAATAGTGATGAGCGAGTACTAAAAAGCTCGGGTGCTCGAGGCTCGGGCCGAGCATCCCAAGATACTCGTGTACTCGGTCCGAGCACCGAGCCCAATGTTATCCTATGGGAGACCCGAGTATTTTTCTGAAATGACCCCCGGCAGCATGTAAAAACCCTAAAAATGTCACAAAAGTCTCAGAAGAGTGCTCAAATGACATGGCAACAGCATGGGGAAGACCCCTTGAAGCATTTGTCACTCAAAAGTCACAGCTGTGAACAATTTTGTCCGTGTTTTACGCCATTTTTACGGACTCACCAGAAAACCTTCCAAAATGACACCAAAATGAATTTTCATGGCGGAAATGTTAAGGGCACATACCCAATAGTGAGATAGAGCTGGTGTATGTTACTTTTGGAGATTACATGAAAGATTTTACGTGAAAACATTGTGTGGCACTCCGATGTCCCTGAGAAGAGACGTACATGAAGGCCTCTTGAGTCTAATGTGCCCATTTTGAGGAAGTGAGTCTTTGTAGTATTTTCCTTTGCCAGGGCAGTCCAAAATTGTGAAGTTCACCAATGCCCCTGCATACAGACGTGCATGAGGGCCTGTAAACCTGAAGTGCCCATTGTAAGGAAGTAGGTCTATTGTAGTATAGCCCTTAGGCAGGGCAGCCAAAAATTGGGAGGCTCCACATTGTCCCTGGATAGAGACGTGCATGAGGGCCTGTAAACCTGAAGTGCCCATTGTAAGAAAGTGGGTCTATTGTAGTATAGCCCTTTGGCAGGACAGCCAAAAATTGGGAGGCTCCACATTGTCCCTGGATAGAGACGTGCATGAGGGCCTGTAAACCAGAAGTGCCCATTGTAAGGAAGTGGGTCTATTGTAGTATAGCCCTTTGGCAGGACAGCCAAAAATTGGAAGGCTCCACATTGTCCCTGGATAGAGACGTGCATGATGGCCTGTAAACCAGAAGTGCCCATTGTAAGGAAGTGGGTCTATTGTAGTATAGCCCTTAGGCAGGGCAGCAAAAAATTGGGAGGCTCCACATTGTCCCTGGATAGAGATGTGCATGAGGGCCTGTAAACCTGAAGTGCCCATTGTAAGGAAGTGGGTCTATTGTAGTATAGCCCTTTGTCAGGACAGCCAAAAATTAGGAGGCTCCACATTGTCCCTGGATAGAGACGTGCATGATGGCCTGTAAACCAGAAGTGCCCATTGTAAGGAAGTGGGTCTATTGTAGTATAGCCCTTAGGCAGGGCAGCCAAAAATTGGGAGGCTCCACATTGTCCCTGGATAGAGACGTGCATGATGGCCTGTAAACCAGAAGTGCCCATTGTAAGGATGTGGGTCTATTGTAGTAGAGCCCTTAGGCAGGGCAGCAAAAAAATTGGGAGGCTCCACATTGTCCCTGGATAGAGATGTGCATGAGGGTCTCAAAACATTGTTCCCATTGCAAAGGAGCGGGTCTCCTGTCGTTGTAATGTCCATTCTGAAAGAATGGGCGAAAAAATTTACCACTGGGGGTATACCTGAAACAACGGCCTAACTATTGTAACGGTCATCATGGTGGCGCATGAGGAGAAGGAGGAGCAGTCCAGCGATTATCCAAAGTCCAGAAGTGTGTACCCATGGGTGAGTGGAGGTACATGGCAAATTCCCGTTACAAACTTTAAATTCCGCTCTCATTTGCTGGTGGTGTGGTGAAGTCTGGCCCAATCCAACCCTTGTTCATCTTGATCAGAGTCAGCCTGTCAGCATTTTCAGTTGACAGGCGGGTGCGTTTATCTGTAATGATTCCACCTGCGGCACTAAAAACACGCTTTGACAAAACGCTAGCGGCAGGGTAAGCCAGGACTTCCAAGGCGTAGAGAGCCAATTCATGCCACGTGTCCACCTTGGATACCCAATAATTGTAAGGCACAGAGGAATGTCGGAGTACAGTTGTTCGATCTGCAAGGTACTCCTTGAGCATCTGGGCAAACTTAGGATTTCTTGTGGCACTACCCCGCACCTCAGGGGCTGTGGTACGTGAGGGGCTGAGAAAACTGTCCCACATCTTAAAGACTGTTCCCCTACCTCTGGCGGATTGGACTTGTGCCCCTCTCGGCTGTACGCCTTGGTTGTCCACTGATTCCTGACCTATGCCGCTAGCGTTTTGTGAGGGGAATGCTTTGCCTACTTCCGTGCCTATGGCCTTCCGGAATTGCTGCATTTTGGCTGACCTCTCCGCCTCGGGAATAAGAGACATAAAGTTCTCCTTGTAGCGTGGGTCTAACAGTGTTACCAACCAGTAATGATTGTCGGCCAAGATGTTCTTAACGCGAGGGTCACGAGACAGGCAGCTTACCATAAAGTCAGCCATGTGCGCCAGACTCTTAACAGCCAGTACTTCAGTATCCTGACCAACACGATGACTGAACATGCTGTCCTCCTCCTCCTCATCTACCCTGTCCTCTGGCCAGCCACGCTGAACCGAGGATATGACTGGTGTGCATGTCATATCCTCAATTTGGCCGGAGAGTTGCTCCATGTCTTCCTCCTCCTCCTCGTCATAGTCCTCCACTGCACGTTGTGATGAGACGAGGCTCGGCTGTGTGTTATCACCCACACCCACTACTGTTTCTTGCTCCAACTCATCGCGCTCCGTCTGCAATGCATCATGTTTGTTTTTGAGCAGAGACCGTTTTAGAAGGCAGAGAAGCGGTATGGTGACGCTAATAATGGCGTCATCACCACTCACCATCTTGGTGGAGTCCTCAAAGTTTTGGAGGATGGTACATAGGTCGGACATCCATCTCCACTTCTCAGGTGTTATGTGTGGAGTTTGACCCATTTCCCGATGGCTTAGGTGATGCAGGTACTCAACAACTGCCCTCTTCTGCTCACATATCCTGACCAACATGTGCAGAGTTGAATTCCAACGTATGGGGACATCACACACCAGTCTGTGAGCCGGAAGATGCAAACGGCGCTGAAAGCCGGCAAGGCCGGCTGAAGCAGTAGGTGACTTTCGAAAATGTGCAGACAGGCGGCGAACTTTTACCAGCAGATCAGACAGCTCTGGGTATGACTTTAGAAACCACTGAACCACGAGGTTGAGCACATGGGCCATGCATGGAACATGTGTCAGCTGGCCTCGCCTCAAAGCCGCCACCAGGTTCCGGCCATTGTCACACATGACCTTTCCTGGCTTTAGGTTCAGAGGTGTGAGCCAATGATCTGCCTGCTGTTTCAGAGCTGTCCACACCTCTTCTGCATTGTGGGGTTTGTCACCTATGCAGATTAGCTTCAGCACAGCCTGTTGCCGCTTCGCCGAGGCAGTGCTGCAGTGCTTCCAGCTTGGGACTGGTGTGGAGGGTAAAGTGGATGAGGATGCGCAGGAGGAGGAGGAGGCTGAAGAGCATGACATTCCGGAGCTGTAGAGTGTGGGTGAAACCCTGACTGAGGTAGGGCCTGCAAACCTTGGTGTGGGAAGGACGTGTTCCGTCCCTCGCTCAGACTGGGTCCCAGCTTCCACAATATTAACCCAGTGTGCCGTCAACGAGATGTAGCGGCCTTGCCCACAAGCACTTGTCCACGTGTCTGTGGTTAGGTGGACTTTGGCTGAAACAGCGTTGTTCAGGGCACTTGTGATGTTTTGTGACACGTGGTTATGCAATGCGGGGACGGCACACCGGGAGAAATAGTGGCGGCTGGGGACCGAGTAACGTGGGACAACTGCCGCCATCAGGTCGCGGAATGCTTCTGTCTCCACCAGCCTAAAAGGCAACATTTCCAGCGCAAGCAGTTGCGAAATGTTAGCATTTAGAAGTGTGGCATGTGGGGCGTTGGCAGTGTATTTGCGCCTGCGTTCAAAGGTTTGCTGAATGGATAACTGAACGCTGCGCTGGGACAAGGACGTGCTTGATGATGGTGTTATTTCTGCGTAGGCAACTGCAGGTGCAGGGCCGGAGAAGGCTTGTTCGCAGGCAGCATGGACAGGGGATTGGCTCGCATGCACAACAAGCGAAGACGTAGCAGTGACATCAGCAAGCACTGCTCCTCGACTCTGTTGTACTTCCCACAAAGTCGGGTGCTTGACTGACATGTGCCTGATCATGCTGGTGGTGGTCAGACTGCTAGTTTTGGTACCCCTGCTGATGCTGGCACGGCAGGTGTTGCAAATGGCCTTTTTAGAATCATCTGGAGCCAACTTAAATAACTGCCAGACTCGGGAAGACCTAACATTTGTACAGGCACCTTGTGTCGTGTTGTTGTTCCGGGGAACGGTTGCCTGACTTCTGCCTGTAGCCACTACCCTGCTTCTTACTGCCTGTTGGGATGCTACGCCTCCCTCCCCCTGTGCACTGCTGTCCTCGCTCTGCATATCCTCCTGCCAGGTTGGGTCAGTTACTGGATCATCCACCACGTCGTCTTCCTCTTCCGCACCCTGCTCCTCCTCCTGACTTCCTAACAATTGTCTCTCATCATCGTCCACCCCTTGTTGAGACACGTTGCCAACTTCATGAGAACGTGGCTGCTCAAATATTTGGGCATCTGTACATACGATCTCCTCATGACCCACTTCAACAGGAGCTGGCGAGAGGCCAGAATGTGCGATTGGAAACGTGAACAGCTCTTCCGAGTGTCCAAGTGTGGGATCAGTAATGTCCGAGGACGTGTACTCAGCCTTTTGGTAGGAAGGAGGATCAGGTTCCGAAATGTGCGGTGCAGTATCACGGCTACTGACACTTGACCGTGTGGAAGACAGAGTGTTTGTGGTGGTGCCAATCTGACTGGAAGCATTATCCGCTATCCAACTAACAACCTGTTGACACTGGTCTTGGTTCAAGAGCGGTGTACTGCTGCGGTCCCCAAGAATTTGGGACAGGACGTGCGAGCGAGTAGATGTGGCCCTTTGTTGTGGCGAAATTAGAGCTTGCCCAAGACCTCGGCCTCTGCCTGCACCACCATCACGTCCACTTCCTTGTTCGTTGCCAACGCCCTTGCGCATTTTGCAATGCTGTGCTGACGTGTATTCACTAGACTTGTGCGTTATATCCAAGTTTGTGCAAAACGCACACAAGTGCACCTGTACGCTGCCACCGACAGGCACACACGTGCGGTTTTTAAATGCAAGCACGGACGCACTAAGAACCTAACAGGTTTTTAGGAGCGACAATTACTGAGAAGTTTGACACTATCAGACACTGCTGAATGACGTGTATTATTCACTAGACTTGTGCGTTATATACTAGTTTGTGCAAAACGTGCACCTGTACGCTGCCACCGACAGGCACACACGTGCGGTTTTTAAATGCAAGCACGGACGCACTAAGAACCTAACAGGTTTTTAGGAGCGACAATTACTGAGAAGTTTGACACTATCAGACACTGCTGACTGACGTGTATTATTCACTAGGCTTGTGCGTTATATACTAGTTTGTGCAAAACGGGCACCTGTACGCTGCCACCGACAGGCACACACGTGCGGTTTTTAAATGCAAGCACGGACGCACTAAGAACCTAACAGGTTTTTAGGAGCGACAATTACTGAGAAGTCTGACACTATCAGGACTGTTTTAGACTGTGTACACGAGCCCCAGATATGATGAAGCCTGGTATACGGTCACCACTAGGAATGGCTATATACCCTGCCTGCCTGCCTGCATACAGCTACAATAGTCCTAAGAAGGACTCTTCTGGTCACTAGCCTGTATTCCGACCTGGCTATACCCTGCCTGCCCTGCCTGTATACAGCAACAATAGTCCTGAGAAGGACTCTTCTCCTGTTCTCCGACCTGGCTATACCCTGCCTGCCTGTATACAACTACAATAGTCCTGAGAAGGACTTCTGGTCACACTGTTTGCAGCCCTGCTACGGAAATAACTATAAAGGGCCGCAAACCTTTCCCTGAAGCAGCAACACTCTCCCTGCACTGACTGTCTGGATGGCTGTGTGCAGAGCACAGCGCGCCCGCCGGTATAAAGGCTCGGTCACGCTGTGCAGGCCGGCCAATCACTGCAATTCCACAACTAACAGGGCTGTGGCATTGCAGTGGTCTGCCAGCCAATCCCTGCATGAGGGCTGGCTCTCAAAAGAGCGCCAACATGCAGGGATAAAGACCACGAGTACAGCATGAGTATCGCGAGATTACTCGGTCCCCGCCGAGTAGCCCGAGTACAGTGATACTCGTGCGAGTACCGAGTAGTGACAAGCATACTCGCTCAACACTAGTGTCTAACATTGCTGCAGTCAATTCCCCAGCAAAACCTATGGGTTTTAAAAAAAAATGCTGTGCGCACACTGCGTTTTTTTATACCCGCGGATTTTCCACTGCGGAATTAATGAGCATGTCACATCTTTTCCGCAGGTACCTGCGGTTTTTGCCATAGATAATGGTAAAAATCTGCGGGGACCAACTTGCGAAAAATCAGTGGTAAATCCGCGGTAAGGCTATGTGCCCACGGGGAAAGTGTCCTGCGGATATATCCGCAGGACATTACGCAGGAGTTCCCAAAAAACGCAGCACAACTTTGTCTGTTTTCATGCTGCGGATGTCCTGCGGTTTTATTGCATAATGTCCTGCGGATATGCTGTCGTCATTCTGCATTGAGGGTACAGTACCATGGCTTCGGCACTGCATCCTCAATGCAGAACAAGTGCTGCAGTGATCGGGGAGTTCATACTTACCTCCATCACGCAGCACTTCACTTTCCGGCCGTGTCTGTCCTCACATTGTAGGAGAACGTGGGCGGGCCTGAACTAGCTCCGGCTGTCACATGAACGGAGCTTGTGCAAAGCCCGCCCACCTCCTGCATCCTGTTCCTGGCTCCACCGCGGTCCTCTGCATCGGAGGGAGTGACTCCGGTGTCTTCTATTAAGGCAGGTAAGTATGGGATCGTGCGGAAAAATGCGCAAGCATAATTAACATGCTGCAGATTTTTCTGCAGGGAAATCCGCATTATTTCCGCTGCGGAAAAAAACGCAGCATGGGCACAGCAGTTCCAAGATGCCATAGAAATGGCTGAGGACTAGCTGTACTGTGGATTTTTTAAAAATCCGTGGAATTTCCGCGAAAAAATCTCGGCAAATTCTGCAAATTTTCCGTAGCATTGGCACATAGCCTTAATCCATGGCAAACCGCGGCAAATCATGGAAAAACCACGGGTGCGGTTTTACCGCTGTTTTTACCGCAGGTGCAGGATTCTTTCAGAGGGTCGGTTTTTTTCTTAAGAAAAAAATCACTTTCTAGTGCGCACATAGCCTAAAGGGGGTTTGCAGACCCATAGCTTGGTTTTTAGCTATTTATACAGTACTATTGGGAACTTAGCACCTATAAAAATCCAATACTTCATACACTTTTTTGTAAAATAAAATCCAAAATGTTTTATTTCAGTGAAGCATACCGCAAAACAACCATTAGCTTGATTGCCAGTACTTGCCTGCCCAGAGTGAGCACTGCCTGAATTCAATCCCTCTGAATGCAGGCACAGATCATTAAATACTCAGACACTAGCTACCAATAGTTATAGCAGCTTTAGGTTTCCTTTCAAAATGTCAATGATTTTTAAGTGTTCTACACACAACATCTAGTTCTCCATTTCGGTTTGCATGACATATTCTGTGTACCGCCTTTTTCTTACTTCCTCTTACAGATTTCCCTTTTCTATTCTTCTATTTTTCATGTCTATTTTTTTTTTTATTTGGTAATGTGGTACCTATAAATCATGGTTTATGGCTTTCTAACTGTCATTTTCTTCCTGATCTTTTAACATTAAAAGAGCAAGCTAACAATTGCGCAACATGCTTGCTGCACTATTGATAGACAATTGTGGATTTTTATATAGCTTTATATGTGAGGGACTTTCTACAAAACTGTCTTCACTTATTTATTTATGTTTCTGGTTCAGGGGACTTATACCGACGGGCTACAGGAGCTTCTGTAAGCATTCAGAGAAACAAAAATTATTCCCAGTTTAAATATAACTTTTTTATAATACTTAAAATTTTGATAGACCTTCTCAAAACATGTTTTTCAAAGTATAAGACCCTGTGTTGCAGATGACTATAGTGTTATGACATCTAGAAGTATCATCCTCAAGCCCCTTATTACTGTGATGTGACACCCATCATCCTGGACCCCTATGTTAATATGTCCCCTGATTAACCCTGTGGACCTCATGAGGGGAATCGCGTTGGAATGACGTTTTGAGGAACCTGATTACTGGCCCTCTAGACCTAGACCTGTTTAGTTTTTCTCACCTATTTTTTGTACTTGTTATTTCATCTGTTTTGGTTGGTGCATTGTTGATAGTGCAGGGTGATCTAGATACTGTTAGGCTATGTGTCCACGGTAGAATGTACCTGCGGATTTTTCTGCATCAAAATCCGCAGCTTTCCCCCGGAATCCGCACCTTAGCATAGATGTGGATTTGACGCGGATTTGACGCGGATTTGACGCGGATTTCGTTGCGGATTTTGATGCGGATTTTGATGCGGATTTTGTCCATTGTACTCTATTGTGTTTCTGAATAAAGCTTAGTCTGTTTTGAAGGAAAAAAAAAGGCTCTTTATGTCATTTCCTGTCCCAACCCTCCTTTCTTCTCCATTATCCATTTTGTTAGCAGTCTCACAAAGTGTGCTTATTTCAAAATGTCCAGTGAAAGACAACAACCACGGCTGAACAATGTAAACAGGAATCTGCTGATATTGACAGCACTACGTATCCTATGTCGACGAAGAAGGGTATGTACCATGTATACTACTGTTTTATGTATCCTACATTTTTACATATGTAATGTGCTTGTTATCCATGGCACTAAAAGAGTTTATATTTCATGCTAGGCACAAATTCGTACTAAGAAAATGTGGGTGCATCCCCTTATCCTTGAAAGGACTTCTAAAGGGCATTTTGCTGTATTATATCAAGACTTGCGAAGGTTTGTATTTTTTAAACTTTATATCTGTTTTTTTCATCCCAAAAATAAAATTTTATTTATTTTTTTAAATTTTTTATTAGATATGAAGACAAATTCAAACAATTTTGCCGGCTTTCAATACAAAGTTTTGATAACCTCCTTGCCATTGTGGGCGACGATTTGAGGAAGCAGGATACCATCATGCGTAAATCAATTGCTGCTGAACAACGGCTGCTCATCACCTTGCGGTACGTAGAGGAAAATAAAATTAGACACTGTGGCACGACACCAACACACTGTATGCGGTCCCGTACATATTTTAAAATGTGATATATACAAAGATATATACTGAAATACATGATTTTAAACACACTCAATGTGGACTTTCAAATTGATGTGTTTAAATCTATTGTCTATACATTTAAAAAAAAACAAATACACATATATATACATATTTATATATATATATATATGTTAAAATTTGTGTATAAAATGTATGTTACATGATGTGTGTAAATATATATATATGTATGTAAATATATATATATATATATATATATATATATATATATATATATATATATATGTAGATATTAAAACATACATCAGGTTATATATTGTTATTTTCCCATTCTTCTTGGTGATACTGTGGTTATTACATGTAATGCAGGGCACCAACTCCTGTGGAATTGAAAGGCTTGAAGGACTATTTATTCAGGTTCTTAAAATGTACCTGTTTAACTTTAATTTGTACTACAAACAAACCTCTTCCCGACATTCTACGAAACAGCAACATCCTCAAGATCTTAAAAAATTTGGTGTTTACTAACGGCCATAACTGCTGCCCATTTTAATTTGACGTTGAATGTCCTGTCAGGGCCCCTTTTTCCTTGCCTTGTAAGCCATGATATGGCCTCCTTTGAATGTCAGCTGTTCAACAAGCCTTTGTATGTGTAAAAAAAAAGTAGCCCATATACACATTTCGTTTCTCTGTTCTTCAGTTTGATCACTTTCAAAAGGTACATGTTTAGAAACATAAAGTTTGTGGGCTATAAAAGCTCAAAGTGAATTGATGATGTTAAATCAACTTGAACAGTTTGGTTCTGTTCTGATTTTAATTTTACCTTTTTTTTTTTCCCTCCTTCTTTTGTTTTGCAGATTTTTGGCCACAGGAGAGAGCTACACATCACTGCACCTCCAATTCAGGGTTGGTAAAACAACCATTTCCAGAATTGTGAGGTGCACATGTGGCGTTATCTGGCAGAAATTGCAGCCCATCGTGATGCCTTCGCCTACCGAGGAGACTTGGCTGCAGGTCGCAGCAGGCTTTCACGATGTAGCCAATTTCCCAAACTGTATAGGTGCCGTTGATGGCAAACATGTTAGGGTTCAACAGCCACCGCGATCAGGATCTGTTTTCTTTAATTATAAGAAATATTTTTCCGTGATCCTTATGGCGGTGGTTGATGCCCATTACCAATTTGTTGCCATTGACGTAGGTGCTTATGGCAGTACTGGGGATTCTCGGGTGTTGCAATCTTCTCAGATTGGGCTGCAAATTCTTCAAGAAGGCGCTACGCTCCCAGCCCCACGACCTTTGCCGGGCTCCACAGATCCAGTTCCCTTTGTGATGGTATCGGATGAGGCATTTCCTTTGCTACCCAACGTGCTGCGCCCATACCCACGAAGAGGACTGAATACCCGGCGGAGGATTTTTAATTATAGGCTGAGCCGTGCACGAAGATATGTGGAGTGCACCTTTGGGATAATGACAAGTCAGTGGAGGATCTTTCACACAGCCATCCAGTTGGATGTCCGAACAGTGGACACGGTGATTAAGGCCTGCTGTGTACTCCACAATTACGTGCGTAAGTACAGCAATGAATTAGTGGACGATACACAGCAGGCCTTACTCAATCGAGTGGTGAATGTGTCTTCTGGTCGGCCAAACAGCTTGGGTGTCTGGGTGAGAGAGACCTTCACTGATTATTTCATGAGTCCTGAAGGTGCCGTGCACTGGCAATACTCCTGTGTTGGTGATGTGCAGCCGGACCAGCAGAACTTGGCGTGATACAATAACCATGTTGATAAAGATGGAAGTTGACAAAGAAATTATTGTTTGCAATTTTTTGTACATCATTTCTTGAAGTTTGTCTAGAATTTGAAAATAAAATTTTCTGTTATGGCATGCTGTCGTCTGTGTTAATATTTGTCCGAAATGTATTGATAATGCTGTCAAACTTGGTGTAAACTGCTGCCTCAGTACATTTTTTTGTGTTACATTTTCATTGACAATTTGAAATGTAATACAAGAGTTGTGGCAAACACTATCCATGAACAATTTTCGATGTTTGCAGCTATATCCTAAATTTTGATAACAATAGAGGTGATTTTGTGTTTCTTTGACTATGGACCATGTAATGTTAAAGCACCAATAAAACCAAATGTTAACAATTTTTTATTTTAGAACTGTGCAAACAAAATAATTAAGTGCAAAAGTAGCAATGAAAACATTGACATTTTATATAAAGAATTACACAAAATAATACTTTTTCGGTACAGTGTCGGAAAAGACAGTTAACAAATATCCTTTTTTTTAGAATGTTGTATTCGAAAAAAACAGACACCCAAACACATAACAGTAGGATAAGGTGAGCCCTCAGTAGAGGTATAGTGTAATGGCAACGTATTACAGATGAAATAATACGTTGCCCTTACCCTATACATCTGTATCGGGGGGCAACTGATCCTAGTGTTATGGGTTTGGTTTTTTTTTGGCTATTTTAATTAGAGTTTAGCTAATTTGAGAACCGGCTATTACTTTTGAAATAAAATGATCAAAGGTGAAATAAATCTTGGCTGTAACTATAGCCACACATTGGCTCAGAACCACTAGCCATGCTTTGACCCGATCGATCTGGGATCTGGGTTTGAGTACCAGAACCCCCCTCAACCACAGATGAATGATATCCCATTCTCTGTTGAGAGTAGGCTGTTGGGGGTGTTTGGTAATAATTTTGCATAGGTTCAGGCCGGGACGGTGCACGTTGCACTAGGGTTGCAGGGGCAGCCTCTGCATCCCAAACTGTTGTAAGGCCATTATCTATCCTTGCCAAGGATGGATGTGGGGAGTCACGTTCAAAATGCTCAAACAGTGAGCACAATGCTCCCATCAATGTGGTTTTTTTTTGGGATTCATAGCCTCCATCCTTCCTGCAAAACTTGACAAAAATGTTACTGTGTCACTTTCATATGCACTTTTTTTTAATAAGGTTGACAGTTTCAAGAGCCAGCTCATCCGAAACATCATCTTCTGTGACACCAGATTTTGCAAGCGGTCTTCTCTTATTTTTTTTTTTTACGTCCAAGTGCCAAGCCAGTCGATACAGTAGTATCAGCAATGAATTAGTGGAGGATACACAGCAGGCCTTACTCAATCCAGTGGTGAATGTGTCTTCTGGTCGGCCAAACAGCTTGGGTGTCTGGGTGAGAGAGACCTTCACTGATTATTTCATGAGTCCTGAAGGTGCCGTGCACTGGCAATACTCCTGTGTTGGTGATGTGCAGCTGGACCAGCAGAACTTGGCGTGATACAATAACCATGTTGATAAAGATGGAAGTTTACAAAGAAATTATTGTTTGCAATTTTTTGTACATCATTTCTTGAAGTTTGTCTAGAATTTGAAAATAAAATTTTCTGTTATGGCATGCTGTTGTCTGTGTTAATATTTGTCCGAAATGTATTGATAATGCTGTCAAACTTGGTGTAAACTGCTGCCTCAGTACATTTTTTTGTGTTACATTTTCATTGACAATTTGAAATGTAATACAAGAGTTGTTGGGAAACACTATCCATGAACAATTTTCGATGTTTGCAGCTATATCCTAAATTTTGATAACAATA
Organism: Anomaloglossus baeobatrachus; assembly: GCF_048569485.1. Lineage (NCBI taxonomy): Eukaryota > Metazoa > Chordata > Amphibia > Anura > Aromobatidae > Anomaloglossus > Anomaloglossus baeobatrachus. The sequence continues at coordinate 345,945,902 of NC_134356.1, read as the reverse complement.
GAGGTGATTTTGTGTTTTTTTGACTATGGACCATGTAATGTTAAAGCACCAATAAAACCAAATGTTAACAATTTTTTATTTTAGAACTGTGCAAACAAAATAATTAAGTGCAAAAGTAGCAATGAAAACATTGACATTTTATATAAAGAATTACACAAAATAATACTTTTTCGGTACAGTGTCGGAAAAGACAGTTAACAAATATCCTTTTTTTTAGAATGTTGTATTCGAAAAAAACAGACACCCAAACACATAACAGTAGGATAAGGTGAGCCCTCAGTAGAGGTATAGTGTAATGGCAACGTATTACAGATGAAATAATACGTTGCCCTTACCCTATACATCTGTATCGGGGGGCAACTGATCCTAGTGTTATGGGTTTGGTTTTTTTTTTGGCTATTTTAATTAGAGTTTAGCTAATTTGAGAACCGGCTATTACTTTTGAAATAAAATGATCAAAGGTGAAATAAATCTTGGCTGTAACTATAGCCACACATTGGCTCAGAACCACTAGCTATGCTTTGACCCGATCGATCTGGGATCTGGGTTTGAGTACCAGAACCCCCCTCAACCACAGATGAATAATATCCCATTCTCTGTTGAGAGTAGGCTGTTGGGGGTGTTTGGTAATAATTTTGCATAGGTTCAGGCCGGGACGGTGCACGTTGCACTAGGGTTGCAGGGGCAGCCTCTGCATCCCAAACTGTTGTAAGGCCATTATCTATCCTTGCCAAGGATGGATGTGGGGAGTCACGTTCAAAATGCTCAAACAGTGAGCACAATGCTCCCATCAATGTGTTTTTTTTTTGGGATTCATAGCCTCCATCCTTCCTGCAAAACTTGACAAAAATGTTACTGTGTCACTTTCATATGCACTTTTTTTTAATAAGGTTGACAGTTTCAAGAGCCAGCTCATCCGAAACATCATCTTCTGTGACACCAGATTTTGCAAGCGGTCTTCTCTTATTTTTTTTTTTTACGTCCAAGTGCCAAGCCAGTCGATACAGTAGTATCAGCAATGAATTAGTGGAGGATACACAGCAGGCCTTACTCAATCCAGTGGTGAATGTGTCTTCTGGTCGGCCAAACAGCTTGGGTGTCTGGGTGAGAGAGACCTTCACTGATTATTTCATGAGTCCTGAAGGTGCCGTGCACTGGCAATACTCCTGTGTTGGTGATGTGCAGCCGGACCAGCAGAACTTGGCGTGATACAATAACCATGTTGATAAAGATGGAAGTTGACAAAGAAATTATTGTTTGCAATTTTTTGTACATCATTTCTTGAAGTTTGTCTAGAATTTGAAAATAAAATTTTCTGTTATGGCATGCTGTTGTCTGTGTTAATATTTGTCCGAAATATATTGATAATGCTGTCAAACTTGGTGTAAACTGCTGCCTCAGTACATTTTTTTGTGTTACATTTTCATTGACAATTTGAAATGTAATACAAGAGTTGTTGGCAAACACTATCCATGAACAATTTTCGATGTTTGCAGCTATATCCTAAATTTTGATAACAATAGAGGTGATTTTGTGTTTCTTTGACTATGGACCATGTAATGTTAAAGCACCAATAAAACCAAATGTTAACAATTTTTTATTTTAGAACTGTGCAAACAAAATAATTAAGTGCAAAAGTAGCAATGAAAACATTGACATTTTATATAAAGAATTACACAAAATAATACTTTTTCGGTACAGTGTCGGAAAAGACAGTTAACAAATATCCTTTTTTTTAGAATGTTGTATTCGAAAAAAACAGACACCCAAACACATAACAGTAGGATAAGGTGAGCCCTCAGTAGAGGTATAGTGTAATGGCAACGTATTACAGATGAAATAATACGTTGCCCTTACCCTATACATCTGTATCGGGGGGCAACTGATCCTAGTGTTATGGGTTTGGTTTTTTTTTTGGCTATTTTAATTAGAGTTTAGCTAATTTGAGAACTGGCTATTACTTTTGAAATAAAATGATCAAAGGTGAAATAAATCTTGGCTGTAACTATAGCCACACATTGGCTCAGAACCACTAGCCATGCTTTGACCCGATCGATCTGGGATCTGGGTTTGAGTACCAGAACCCCCCTCAACCACAGATGAATGATATCCCATTCTCTGTTGAGAGTAGGCTGTTGGGGGTGTTTGGTAATAATTTTGCATAGGTTCAGGCCGGGACGGTGCACGTTGCACTAGGGTTGCAGGGGCAGCCTCTGCATCCCAAACTGTTGTAAGGCCATTATCTATCCTTGCCAAGGATGGATGTGGGGAGTCACGTTCAAAATGCTCAAACAGTGAGCACAATGCTCCCATCAATGTGTTTTTTTTTTGGGATTCATAGCCTCCATCCTTCCTGCAAAACTTGACAAAAATGTTACTGTGTCACTTTCATATGCACTTTTTTTAATAAGGTTGACAGTTTCAAGAGCCAGCTCATCCGAAACATCATCTTCTGTGACACCAGATTTTGCAAGCGGTCTTCTCTTATTTTTTTTTTTTACGTCCAAGTGCCAAGCCAGTCGATACAGTAGTATCAGCAATGAATTAGTGGAGGATACACAGCAGGCCTTACTCAATCCAGTGGTGAATGTGTCTTCTGGTCGGCCAAACAGCTTGGGTGTCTGGGTGAGAGAGACCTTCACTGATTATTTCATGAGTCCTGAAGGTGCCGTGCACTGGCAATACTCCTGTGTTGGTGATGTGCAGCCGGACCAGCAGAACTTGGCGTGATACAATAACCATGTTGATAAAGATGGAAGTTGACAAAGAAATTATTGTTTGCAATTTTTTGTACATCATTTCTTGAAGTTTGTCTAGAATTTGAAAATAAAATTTTCTGTTATGGCATGCTGTTGTCTGTGTTAATATTTGTCCGAAATATATTGATAATGCTGTCAAACTTGGTGTAAACTGCTGCCTCAGTACATCTTTTTGTGTTACATTTTCATTGACAATTTGAAATGTAATACAAGAGTTGTTGGCAAACACTATCCATGAACAATTTTCGATGTTTGCAGCTATATCCTAAATTTTTATAACAATAGAGGTGATTTTGTGTTTCTTTGACTATGGACCATGTAATGTTAAAGCACCAATAAAACCAAATGTTAACAATTTTTTTATTTTAGAACTGTGCAAACAAAATAATTAAGTGCAAAAGTAGCAATGAAAACATTGACATTTTATATAAAGAATTACACAAAATAATACTTTTTCGGTACAGTGTCGGAAAAGACAGTTAACAAATATCCTTTTTTTTAGAATGTTGTATTCGAAAAAAACAGACACCCAAACACATAACAGTAGGATAAGGTGAGCCCTCAGTAGAGGTATAGTGTAATGGCAACGTATTACAGATGAAATAATACGTTGCCCTTACCCTATACATCTGTATCGGGGGGCAACTGATCCTAGTGTTATGGGTTTGGTTTTTTTTTTGGCTATTTTAATTAGAGTTTAGCTAATTTGAGAACCGGCTATTACTTTTGAAATAAAATGATCAAAGGTGAAATAAATCTTGGCTGTAACTATAGCCACACATTGGCTCAGAACCACTAGCCATGCTTTGACCCGATCGATCTGGGATCTGGGTTTGAGTACCAGAACTCCCCTCAACCACAGATGAATGATATCCCATTCTCTGTTGAGAGTAGGCTGTTGGGGGTGTTTGGTATATAAAGTGAAGGGAAATTTGAAGTGACAAATATATCTATAAACCCTTAAAACATCATTTTATTATAAAATTTAAAAACATCCAAAATACACACTATAGAACCTAAAGTGCACAGGTGGAGAAGGGAGGAGGGTAAAGGATAAAGTAACCCCTAAATATAAACCTCCCTCCTGTCCACTACCTCACGCGGGGGTTGGCACCCTAAAAGCACGATATGGCGCCCCCACTCACCGCCGGCTATCCTTAGCCTGCCCTAGTTAGCCCTAGCGGCAGGTATGAAAGGTGCTCAAAAACTCATAAAGTGCATAAGTGCGGATAGCTAATGAGGTATAAAAAGAGGATCATGTAAATCAATTGGCCTTAGAGGTTAGGCGAGGATGCGCCAGAAAACGTGGAGGGGACCTTAATAACTGTCTCCTAACCACTCCCTACCTCAAGCGGGGGTCGGCACCCTGAATACACGATAACATATGGCGCCCCCACACCACGAAGGCTGCCCCTAAGGAGTCCCTATTGCACCCTATCAGACAATATGCATACAAATATAAAGTGCCTGTGCTGTGGGCCTAAAGTGCATAGTGATAAATAACGATAAGGAGGCACTTATACTAGGATGCAATAATAAATTTACAGCAGCATTTTAAACCAGAAAGTGCATGTGCTTAATCAAAAAATGCAGGGGACTAAGAAAGGGGTGTACTCATCACTGATACATGATCCAATTGTCGCCTTTGGTTGCCTCAACGCGTTTCTCCCTCCAGGGTCATCAGGAGGCCCGATATTCAACGTGACAGACAGATGTAAAGATGAGCAGATGAGAAAAGGGGCCTGATGCCAGCAGCTCCCTTTTAAACTGAACCAGGCACCTCTGGGCCCACCCCCTCCCAGCCCCACCCCCCCATCCATCCACGCCCCATAGATATGGATAATATACCTAAATGTCCATGATTCACCCATCAGCATGTTTATGAACATTTGGTGCCACAAAGGCGTTACTCACACGCCTCGTGGTGACTAATGTAATCCTCCCTCCGGCCAATTCAGGCATGTGGAGGCCGTTTGCGTTCCAGGGTGAACCGCATCACATGACCGGGACCGCATCACATGACCGGAAGTGACGCTACGATATCCAGCATCAAACCGGAAGTGATGCGGTAACATCCGCGATCATGTGACCGGTGTTTGCCTTCCAGTCTGGAACGCACCACCATGTTAATAACTGGTGCAATAGGGGCTGAGAACCCCCCTTCTCTCCTCCAAACCACTGCTGAGTATATAAACCATGGGCATCAGTCATCCCTCATCCATATAGACGACCATACAAGGACAATAGATAAACAAAGTATACAAATGTATACATAGATAGTTTCTGTCCCTTCATCACCCTTCATCAATTATTCCAATATTTCATTATGGTTTAATTATTTACTGATTAAAGTCTCAAACATGAGGCACTAATGTTCTTATGTTGAAAAAAATGCCATTTAATCATGTGGTCAAATAAAACAAAAAATACCCTTAATGAAACACAAGGGAAAAATATTGGTCGGGAGTAGGAAAAATAGGGGGGGGGAGGGGGAAGAGGGGAAGGGGGAAGGGGAGGGCCCGCCGTGCCAGGCATCACATATGAATGTCAAAAATGCACAAAAATGTCATTTAATGCAAAGTATTTACCTCCCAGTTGCGGGATACAGACCAGTATGACCATCACAAACCAACAAAGTAGCATTCCTGGGCTTAAAGGAAAGAAACATACGATAATTGCTCATTAAGCCCCCCAGGGTGTACCGACTCCATCCTGAAGATCCACTCACACTCCTTTCTCAGGAGGATCCTGTCATGATCACCCCCCCTAGGGTTCTTTTTTACCACCTCTAGTACACGGAAGGATAACTGATGGATATCCCCTCCATGATGTCCATTCATGTGTCTCCCTAGCGGCGTATCACGCTGGTTGCGGACATCACCCAGGTGTTCCCCAACTCTCCTACGTAGTTCCCTCTTAGTCTTCCCTACGTAGTCTAGGGGGCATGAACAGGTGGCCACATATATCACCCCTGTGGTCTTGCAGTTACAGAAACTCCTCAGAAAAAATTCTTTGCCATTTTTGGCACTGATCACAGACTTTGAGGGTTTCATGGAGCCACAGTATATACAGTCACAGCATCTGAAAAAACCACAGAGACCTCTATTGAGCCAAGTGCCCACAGGTTGTGGTCTTGTATACCAACTGTGAACCAATCTGTCCCTGATCGATCTACCTCTCCTATATGTAACACTCGGTTTCTGGGATATCATCATTTTTCCTACTCCCGACCAATATTTTTCCCTTGTGTTTCATTAAGGGTATTTTTTGTTTTATTTGACCACATGATTAAATGGCATTTTTTTCAACATAAGAACATTAGTGCCTCATGTTTGAGACTTTAATCAGTAAATAATTAAACCATAATGAAATATTGGAATAATTGATGAAGGGTGATGAAGGGACAGAAACTATCTATGTATACATTTGTATACTTTGTTTATCTATTGTCCTTGTATGGTCGTCTATATGGATGAGGGATGACTGATGCCCATGGTTTATATACTCAGCAGTGGTTTGGAGGAGAGAAGGGGGGTTCTCAGCCCCTATTGCACCAGTTATTAACATGATGGTGCGTTCCAGACTGGAAGGCAAACACCGGTCACATGATCGCGGATGTTACCGCATCACTTCCGGTTTGATGCTGGATATCGTAGCGTCACTTCCGGTCATGTGATGCGGTCCCGGTCATGTGATGCGGTTCACCCTGGAACGCAAACGGCCTCCACATGCCTGAATTGGCCGGAGGGAGGATTACATTAGTCACCACGAGGCGTGTGAGTAACGCCTTTGTGGCACCAAATGTTGATAAACATGCTGATGGGTGAATCATGGACATTTAGGTATATTATCCATATCTATGGGGCGTGGATGGATGGGGGGGTGGGGCTGGGAGGGGGTGGGCCCAGAGGTGCCTGGTTCAGTTTAAAAGGGAGCTGCTGGCATCAGGCCCCTTTTCTCATCTGCTCATCTTTACATCTGTCTGTCACGTTGAATATCGGGCCTCCTGATGACCCTGGAGGGAGAAACGCGTTGAGGCAACCAAAGGCGACAATTGGATCATGTATCAGTGATGAGTACACCCCTTTCTTAGTCCCCTGCATTTTTTGATTAAGCACATGCACTTTCTGGTTTAAAATGCTGCTGTAAATTTATTATTGCATCCTAGTATAAGTGCCTCCTTATCGTTATTTATCACTATGCACTTTAGGCCCACAGCACAGGCACTTTATATTTGTATGCATATTGTCTGATAGGGTGCAATAGGGACTCCTTAGGGGCAGCCTTCGTGGTGTGGGGGCGCCATATGTTATCGTGTATTCAGGGTGCCGACCCCCGCTTGAGGTAGGGAGTGGTTAGGAGACAGTTATTAAGGTCCCCTCCACGTTTTCTGGCGCATCCTCGCCTAACCTCTAAGGCCAATTGATTTACATGATCCTCTTTTTATACCTCATTAGCTATCCGCACTTATGCACTTTATGAGTTTTTGAGCACCTTTCATACCTGCCGCTAGGGCTAACTAGGGCAGGCTAAGGATAGCCGGCGGTGAGTGGGGGCGCCATATCGTGCTTTTAGGGTGCCAACCCCCGCGTGAGGTAGTGGACAGGAGGGAGGTTTATATTTAGGGGTTACTTTATCCTTTACCCTCCTCCCTTCTCCACCTGTGCACTTTAGGTTCTATAGTGTGTATTTTGGATGTTTTTAAATTTTATAATAAAATGATGTTGGGGGTGTTTGGTAATAATTTTGCATAGGTTCAGGCCGGGACGGTGCATGTTGCACTAGGGTTGCAGGGGCAGCCTCTGCATCCCAAACTGTTGTAAGGCCATTATCTATCCTTGCCAAGGATGGATGTGGGGAGTCACGTTCAAAATGCTCAAACAGTGAGCACATTGCTCCCATCAATGTGGTTTTTTTTTGGGATTCATAGCCTCCATCCTTCCTGCAAAACTTGACAAAAATTTTACTGTGTCACTTTCATATGCACTTTTTTTAATAAGGTTGACAGTTTCAAGAACCAGCTCATCCGAAACATCATCTTCTGTGACACCAGATTTTGCAAGCGGTCTTCTCTTATTTTTTTTTTTACGTCCAAGTGCCAAGCCAGTCTATGGCCCCGGTTCATCCGACCTGGTTGACAATTGCCCCTCCTCCATGGCAGAGTTCGCAGAAGTTGTTGACATGTTTTCTGCTGACTCGGAGGCCCTGGAACAACTGTTTGAGGCAGTGGCAGCTGCTTCAGGGTCCCTGTGTGCCACTGGCTCTGTGTCACTGCCTGGCCCCTCTCGATCTTTAGCCATGCAGTCAGCTTGGTGAAGTGGGTTAACATTTCCCTCGGTGCTGTAAGTGAATAAAATATTTTTAATAAATAGAATAAAAAACAAAAATTTAAAAACATATATAACTTTTTAAAAAACAGATTACCTCCTTAATCTGCGACTGGTGGACATTAAATGTAATTCATCGTAATATGGACACTTTTTAGCTGGTGACATACCACTCTTGGAACTTTTCTGTAGGAATTTGTGGTAACGGTCTCTGACTGTTCGCCAGCGTTTGCGAACATCTTCTTCTAAAAATGAAACAAAAAAAAATGATGAGCCAATGACTCCATAGGCCATGTCAACCAATTTTTGGCTAAAAACTATTCCACATCAGTGTTTGTAATAAACAACTATTATTTGCTTTTTTTTAAGATTTTAACAAAATTTACGTTTTGTCTGCCTTTTCTCCTATTTTTCTAACCCACAAGATCCTTTATTAACAATGATTTAGTGGGTGAACATGCACGGATTTACAACAATCATGTTTTAATTACACTAAAATTGCTTCTGGTTTGGAACATGTTCGGAGTATCCAAACTTACCAATTTTCCACTGGACTGAGGCCGGGGCACTATCAAAAAGTGGATACAGTACATTCACTATTCGCATCCAGCACCTATGCCGATATTGCCGATCACTATATGCGGGGTCACTTGGGTCCCATATAGAGGGCATACCCTCAACCTGTAATGTGAAACATATGTTTATAGTTCATGATTTTGCAAAGTAGATAAATTCCAATAATGCCCACAATAGGAACAGACATCATCCAAAATATACAGTGTATACTGGCTAAGGTACTATAGTATCCACTGCATCCCCACGATCAATAACTTTTTTGGCAGACCAGTGTATATTGGCACGTTTTGCACATTTCTTTAGATGGAAACTGATTTCCCCACACAGATTAATATTTATTTAGTATTATCGATTTTTTTTGTTTGTTCAAATGTTTTAAACAAGGGTGGCACGTTATGTGCCCTATGATACTGGGCTAATAAAGGGGCAGAAATGTTTAAAGGGAACCTGTCGCCACTTTTTTTGGAAAAAGCTGCGGCCAACAACACTGTGCTCTTATATACAGCATTTTAACTGACTGTATATAATAACCCAGTGGTGGTGGCCGCATCTTACAGCCAAAAAATGTGTTGCCATGTTCCCTTTCACTGGTATTTTTAAAAAAAAAAAAAAAAAATGTGCTCCGCTGTATTTTCACTGTCCAGCCCGATGCAAGCAAGCAACTGAGGGCTGTGCTTCTCAGCGGGATAAGGCTGAAGCATTCTCTGCCCCTCCCGCTGAGAAAAACAGTCCTCAGCTGCCCCTGAAAATGGCAGCTCCGTTGTGAAGCGCCATTCACAGGTGCTGTACCGAGGCTCATCCAGCTGCCCTGATGCATTGGCTGGCTGGGTAATATAACGGGGTTAATGCCAGTTTTCTGCAAACTGGCACTAAGCCCGAGGTTCATAATGTCATGCCTGTGTAGACACGGCCATTATGAACCTCCGTTTGGTAATAAAAAAAAGAAAAAACACTTTTTTAAAAATTTTATTTGAAAGAAAAACACACAAACATCCCTGATTGCCATCTTTATTACTCCCAAGCCTCAGAGGTTAATCCAGGACAATTGTAATCACTGGTTTGCTCTCTGCCGGCTGCTGTGAGCGGCAGAACTGACTGGCCGGATCAGCTCAGTTCATAGCTGAGCCCGGGTCACAGCGTCAGCCGGTCACAGCAGCCGTCAGTGTATTAAATGCTGCACAGCTCTCTTCCGGCAGCTGGGAACGTCTGACGTCAGAGCCCTGGTCAGCTGACTTAATTCGCGAGCGCGGGCAGGTCAGCTGACTGCACACCGACCAGCTGATGTGCCGGGCTCCGATGTGCACTCATGTGACCCGGGCACGGACGTCAGCCGGTACCAGCAGCCGGAAGAGAGCTCTGCAGCATCTCAAACACTGACGGCTGCTGGGACCGGCTGACGTCCGTGCCCGGGTCACATGACTGCACATCGTCAGCTGTCGGTGTGCAGTCAGCTGACCCACCTGCGCTCGCGAATTAAGTCAGCTGACCAGGGCTCTGATATCAGACGTTCCCAGCTGCCGGAAAAGAGCTGTGCAGCATTTAATAATACACTGATGGCTGCTGTGACCGGCTGACGTCAGTGCCCGGGTCAGCCGGGTGCACATCGGAGCCCGGCTCGGAGTTGTCATGGATTATCGTCTGGGGATTCAGGGAGTAATAAAGATGGCAATCAGGGATTTGTGTGTGTTTTTCTTTCAAATAAAATTTTTAAAAAAGTGTTTTCTTTTCTTTATTACCAAACGGAGGTTCATAATGGCCGTGTCTACACAGGCATGACATTATGAACCTCGGGCTTAGTGCCAGTTTGCATAAAACTGGCATTAACCCCGTTATATTACCCAGCCAGCCAATGCATCAGGGCAGCTGGATGAGCCTCGGTACAGCACCTGTGAATGGCGCTTCACAACGTAGCCGCCATTTTCAGGGGCAGCTGAGGACTGTTTTTCTCAGCGGGAGGAGCAGAGAATGCTTCAGCCTTATCCCGCTGAGAAGCACAGTCCTCAGTTGCTTGCTTGCATCGGGCTGGACAGTGAAAATACAGCGAAGCACTTTTTTTTTTTTTAAAAGAATTGTGAAAAAAGACCTGGGATCCTGTTTTGCCAGCTAAAAGCAAGCAGCCTGTAACTAGCTGCTTTTAGCTGGCAATCCAGAGTCCGGACACCACATGAAATAAAACACACAAACACACTAGTAGGGAAATAAAAACAAGTTTTATTTAACCCTATACAGACATACTTACCAACTGGATGAGCTTCTCAACATCTAGCCGCATACGCTCGTACCAAGACATTATAAGCACAGCCACGACTACACTGCCACTACACTACACTACAAAATGGTGAAACTTCCTCTTCCTTAAATATCCTACATCACTTCCTGCGGATTTGTTTGCGAAATCCGCACCAAATCCGCAGGAAAAAGAGCCTGTGGGAACAGACCTGCGGATTTCTTGCGGATTTTACACCTTGCATTGACTTGCATGGGAAAAATCCGCAACAAAATCCGCAACAATAATTGACATGCTGCAGATTTTTCCGCATCAAAATCCGTGGCAAATCCGCCACGGAAAAATCCGCAGCATGGACACAGCATTTCCAAAATGCCATTGAAATGGCTTCTAGAGATGAGGAAACAAAAGGCGCAAATAGGGTCTTACCCGGCAATAACCGTTTAGAAAAACACGAATGAGAACACTCACCTGATGAGGTTGTGCCAGTCACAACCCCTTGAAAAGCCTGTGAGTGTCAGCGTGGTTCCAAGCAGCGGCCCCGAGATGATCGTGACAAAGATTTTTATATATGTATATACATATATGAGAAACGGGTTTATGCCGCGCTCAAGAATCACTGTATCCAAGGAATTTACTTTAAATCTCTTTTTTTATTTCAGTTCCAACGCGTTTCAGAGACATATACCGTCTCCTTCTTCAGGGAAAAGAGAAAATGTATCCACAGTATGCAGACCAGATGGTTATATAGGAGTCCATTAAAGACACGTTAATCCTAATGACGTCAATGCTCTCATGGTAACAGAGTGACTCATGAGCACGTGGAGACTGCAGAAAAACTGTGTTAACATTTAAAAAAATTTTATATATACAAGCATCTGAACTTTTTCAAACCATAAATAACTGAAAAATAAAAATGAATAAAAATGATAAATAAACCGTATATAAAAAGATGTTTGGTTTATTTCCCAAGGCGTATAAATGTAATGATGGACATAAAATTGTTAAGTGTGGTGCTAGAACCCCAAAGGAGGGAGTATTTCCTTGAGTTCTGACTCAGAATGGCTTGTAAGCATCCATTGTTCCATGGCTGGCTGCTTATTTGAGATGGCGCAATCAAGCAGCTACTGAATAAACCCACAATAAAGGGAATCATAAAGGTGTACATTTATAACGTGCAAAAGTGCTGATGTGAAAAATGTGCATGTAGATGCCAGAGATATTTATGTGTAAAATAAAATGTGTCAGTTTAATGAAAGAATGTGCATTTGAAATTGATGCTTGAATGACTAGTGTGTCAATGTTATAAAGGACTGTGCATATGGGACCAGAACATGTGCATATAGATACTGAAGAAACAAGAGACTTCCGAGAGATTCCTAGAAAGCAGAAGCCGTGAACTTAAGGAGAAAGAAAAGCGCCTGCGCAGAGACACTAAGCTAGTTCTCAATGAAAAACAGGGTGAAATGAGTTCAACCCGTGGGAAAAAAAGAGACAGCGCATGCGTGAAAAATACAATGAAAGTGACTCGGGTGCAAATGCCCCACCAACATTCTGGGTGCAAAAACGGGCATGCAACACATATTGGAGCAGTGGATATATGGATAGGATGAAAATATAGTACAAGATTATTGCTCAACAAATATAAAAAAAAAAAAATGTAAATAAATATGAATAAAAATGAATAAAAATGTAAATAAAAAGCACCTCATACTATTGTAGATGACTTTGATGAAAGATATATATATCATAATGAATGTACACATTTATATGAAACATATTAAAAATGTTTGGTTAATTTCCAAAGCGTATAAATGTGGTGATGGACATAAAATTGTTAAATGTGGTACTAGAACCCCAAAGGAAGGAATATTTCCTTGAGTTCTAACTCAGAATGGCTTATATCCGTCCATTCCTCCATGGCTAGCTGCTTATTGAAGATAGCAAAAACCAGCAGCTACTGAATGATCCCATAATAAAGGGAATCAAAAAGGTGTATATTTATCCCGTGCGAATGCGCTGATATAAAATGTGCATGTGGATGCCAAAGGTGCTGATGTGTGGGATGAAGATATGTCGGTTTAATGGAAGAATGTGTATTTAAAATTGGTACGTAAATGACCAGTGCGTCAATCTAGTAAAGGACTGTGCATTTGCAAACAGAGCATGTGTATATAGATACTAATTAAACAAGAGACTTCCGAAAGATTCCTGGAGAGCAGAAGCCGTGAACTTAAGATAAAAGAAAAAAACGCCTAAGGGAAAACACTAAGCTGGTTCTCAATGAAAACCAGGGTGAAATGAGTTCAACCCATGGAAAAAAGAAGAAGGAGAAAGACAGCATGCGTGAAAAAAGCAATAAAAGTGACTCGAGTGTAAATACCCCACCAACATTCTGAGTGCGTAAAAACAAGCATGCAACACATATTGAGGAACTGAATATATAAATAGGAGAAAAAATATAGTGCAAAAGATTGTTGCTCAACAAATATATATAAATAAATGTAAATAAATATGAATGAATATAAATGAATAAGCACCTCATATAGTTACAGAAGACCTGGATGAAGGATATATACATCATGATAAATGTACACATTTATACGAAATGTATATAGACATATATAGATGTAAAATATATATAAAAGATATAAAATAATTTTTTTCAATAATTTTTTGGATGCAGTACTTAATAATTTATGATAATTAATGAGGACTGACATTTAAATAAAGGAGACTAAGTCCACATGACATGGAAACGCGCTGGGATAAAAACTTCAAAGCACTTTTGCACGTTATAAATGTACACCTTTATGATTCCCTTTATTGTGGGTTTATTCAGTAGCTGCTTGATTGCGCCATCTCAAATAAGCAGCCAGCCATGGAACAATGGATGCTTACAAGCCATTCTGAGTCAGAACTCAAGGAAATACTCCCTCCTTTGGGGTTCTAGCACCACACTTAACAATTTTATGTCCATCATTACATTTATACGCCTTGGGAAATAAACCAAACATCTTTTTATATACGGTTTATTTATCATTTTTATTCATTTTTATTTTTCAGTTATTTATGGTTTGAAAAAGTTCAGATGCTTGTATATATAAAATTTTTTTAAATGTTAACACAGTTTTTCTGCAGTCTCCACGTGCTCATGAGTCACTCTGTTACCATGAGAGCATTGACGTCATTAGGATTAACGTGTCTTTAATGGACTCCTATATAACCATCTGGTCTGCATACTGTGGATACATTTTCTCTTTTCCCTGAAGAAGGAGACGGTATATGTCTCTGAAACGCGTTGGAACTGAAATAAAAAAAGAGATTTAAAGTAAATTCCTTGGATACAGTGATTCTTGAGCGCGGCATAAACCCGTTTCTCATATATGTATATACATATATAAAAATCTTTGTCATTGAAATGGCTTGGAAGTGCCGCTGCTGCAGATTTTCGGGAAATCCGCGGCAAATCCGCGGCAAAATCCGCAGCGTGGGCACATAGCCTTAGGGTCTTCCACTGAGGAATGGGGGCGCAACCCACCCCTAGGGTGCCATACCCCCCATTGCCAGGTAGGGATACTCAGGGATCAATAGGGTGAGTTTTCCCTACCTATGTATTTTTTTTTATATTATTATTATTAGGAAATTGTTCCCTCACTACCTCAACCTCACTATTATAAGAGTTTTTTGTGTTGGTCTTCTGACCTTTTAAGTTACATTTTAGTGGGGTTTTTCTTTTTGGTTTACATACTGTTGTACACCTTTCATTGTATTTACTGTGGCTTTGGTTTTGCTATGACATCTAGATATTACTGGAGAATATTCTAAAGAAATGGACTTGCATTGACCAGTAGTTGATTCATTGCTATTATAAGGCTATGTGCCCACGTTGCGTGTTTACATGCAGTTACGCTGCGATTTGCACCGCAGCGTAACTGCATGCATCCTGCGTCCCCTGCACAATCTATGGAGATTGTGCAAGAGCCGTGCCCACGTGGCGTATTAGAGCGCAGCGTTTCGGCTGCTGCCTGAAGCGCACGTTCTAAGAAGTGACATGTCACTTCTTCCGTGCGGTTTGCATGCTGTTTATAGGGAGAGGCAGCATGCAGAGCGCACGTTCTCTGCAGGCACCATGCGCTTCAGAACGCAGCTGTTCAGCTGCGCTCTGAAGCGCACCTTTTAGTTGCGGTGCAGAGCGCACACGTGGGCACATACCCTAAGTCTGTTGCACTGTTTAGAACCTTTTTAAGTAAAGAGACTGATGTTAACCTTGTTCCGTATTGCCTGTTTTCTTCCCTCATCTCAGTTAACAGTAAATCAGTGTTAAAAAAATTCAATTTGTTCTGATGTCATTGTGGCTTATGCAACTGCTTTTTTCACATGTAATAAATATGTCATATCAAGTCTATAAATCACAATTTCTTACAGGAGAGCATTAGGTAGGTTGTTCATTTAACAATAAATGTACTGAATAAATTTTACAAAAAAAATGTCAACTTTAAAAGGGATCTGTCACCTCCAGAAATGCTATTAATCTCCAGATAGGGAGGTGATCTGCAGGTAAATAGTGTTTAGATCATGTGTGGCAGATTTACTATTACAGCAGCTTCAGGGAGAATATGAAGTTATATTCTCCTTGCTGCCTCTTGCTTTCAGTCTTCAAAGCGGTGCAAGGAGCTATGACAGTCACTGCCCTTTACACTGTGAGCGCACTATAATCACTGCCCAACAAATTTTTTGATTAGAATTATTCACCCATGCTATCTCAGGATGATGGATTAAATATTTCGCTCTATCATAATTTTAAGGATTACAATACATTTTTGGGGTAAGAGGGTTCATTTTTACCATAAAATATTTTTCTCTGTCTGTTTGTGTTAATTTTTTTTTACTTTTGACAGGAAGGTTTCATAGACTCCAACGCTTTACTAATCCAGGGCTTAATGACAGCTGACAAATCACAGCTATCATTAACTCCTTATATTACCAGGACAATTGGGATGATCCGGGTAAAGCGCCGGAATTGTCACATGTAATGGAAGCGACAATTCTGGGTTGCTGCGGGCTGCTATTTTTAGACTGGGGAGGGCCCAATAACCATAGACCATACCAGGCCAAGAATACCATCCCCCAGCTGCTGGCTTTATCTTGGCTGGGTATCAAAATTGTAAGGGACTGCACACCAGATTATTTATTTAAATAATTTAAAAAAGTTGCATGGGGTCCCGCTTACTTGGATACACAGCCAAGATATCTCGTGCACTTCTGGGGCTGCAGCCTGTAGCTGTATGCTTTATCTGCGCTAAGTATCTATATATGGGGCACCCTATGTCATTTTTTAAATTGATTTATTTTTACACTTTACTCAGGCAGACAGGCAGCCTTTGTGAGGGTATCTCTTTGCATTCAAAATGACATCAATAAAAAGCACCTGTGTTCATTGTCAATAACATATACCTGCCCATACCATAACCTATGGGCCACCCATGATGTCAGAATGTTGACATCAGCAAACTTCTAACCCACACAACGCCATACACGTAGTCTCCATCTGCCCTGTACAGTGAAAACTGGGATTCATCCGTAAAGAGAACACCTCTCTAATGTGTCAGATGCCATCTAATGTGAGCATTTTCCCTCTCAAGTCGGTTGCGACAACGAACTGAAGACAGATGGAGACCCCGATGAGGACGACGAGCATGCAGATTAGCTTCCATGAGCCAGTTTCTGACATACTGTGCAGAAATTCTTTGATTCTGCAAACCAATTGTACCATCAGGTGTCTGGATGGCTGGTCTCAAACTATATTGGAGGTGGAGATACTGAATGTTGAGGTCCTAGGCTGATGTGGTTACACATAGTTTGCGGTTGTGAGGCCAGTTGGATGTACTGTCAAACTCTCTGAAACGCCTTTGAAGATGGCTTATGGTCAAGAAATGAATATTCAATTCACGGGCAACAGTGCTGATGGACATTCCTGCAGTCAACATGCCAATTGCATGCTTCTTCAATACTTGCGACATCTGTGACATTGGTCTGTGTGATAAAACTGCACATTTTAGAGTGGCCTTTTTTAATTTCCAGCCTAAGACACACATGTGCAATAATTATGCTGTCTAATCAGCATCCTGATATGCCACATTTGTGAGGTGGATAGATTATCTTGGCAAAGGAGAAGTGATCACTGACACAGATTTCGACAAATTTGTGAACCATATTTGACTGAAAAAGCTTTATGTGTATAAAGAAAAAGTCTTAGATGTTTGAGTTCAGCTCATGAAAAATGGGAGCAAAAACAAACCTGTTGTGTTTATAGTGTTGTTCAATGTAATTTTTCAACTTCAGTACAAGGTTGACATAAGAGGTTAGAAAGCTGTGTTTTCAATAAAGCATATGCTATTATTGGAACCATGGTATCACTCACATCCTAGCACAAATTTCTACAAAAAATCAGAAACCATCAGTGGGGCATAAAATAAAATATGAAGTCTATTTGGTGGGCAAACCGTGGTGCTCTAGACGCATTCTGTTTTTTTATTTGTTATATTTTTTTCTTGTCCTAAAGTTTATATAGTGATCATCCAGTTCCTATGCTCAAGTTGACTCGTTAAATCTCTGGCTACACAGTGATATTGGCAGCATTGATGTTTTAGGTTTTTACTGATAAAATTCCAAGTTAGGCTCTGTGATGATTTATACACTGTGGTTGCGTATACGCAGGGAAAAGTTTCTGATGTGTTAGAAGTGCAGAGTAGACTTTGCTGGTAAATCAATGTATAGCTCCATTGAAAATTTGAAATGCAGTTTGCACATGGCTTAATGTGTTTTCCTTTTTTTTGCAAATACATAAAGTCAACTAAAAAGTAATAAAGAATTTCAGCAATCTTTACTAGTGAAACTAAGTGCAGGATTAAGTCTGAGTTTACGGGCAATTCTTTCAGCAGATGACTGTTGTTGCATGTCAGTGAAAAGCTCTGTGAAGCTATGTCTGGAATCCAGATTCTCAGTTCACCTCCCAGTGACTGGCTGCTTTCTATTGGGTTCAACTGAATGCAGAATTTTCCACTTGAGAGGCTTTCAGATCTCAAATGAAGTGTTCTCCTTCTTAAAGGCACATAGCATTCATCATTACATGCTGTCCAAACACATTTCCATAAGGTGAGAAACCCAAGAATATAGCATGCATAATCAGTCGACTGACAAAAGGATTGTAACTAGCTTCATTTATCCCTCGCAGCTGAAATCTCAGTAATAGTAATTGTCATTGAATTGCCAGTACTCCTAAAGGGACAGCAGGTGGCAGAAATAGTGACAAAACACTTATTCTGAAAACGCAACATCTCTGATTTTACAATTTGTAAATTGGCTGGAAATTCAGCAGGGTACAAGATTTATTATCAATAGGTGGAGTGAAGAATGGTGAATAAGGTAGAAGTTTGTATGAGCAGCTGGGTTAGAAAGCTTTGTTTCCTTAAATACATAATTGCTCTTTCTATTCATATGGGACTTAATCAGCACGCAGAAGAAAGGGCAAAGCCTGAAAGAAGAAACTGCGTCTTGTTGGCTTTTCTATCCTTTTTACTAAGAGATGAATCAGATTTTAGCAAGTCATTAAAATAAATTAGGGAAACTAAATGTAATCTTTTTCTGAAAGAAATAAAAATCTTCTTACCATATGTTTCCAAATCTACTTAAAGATGTTTGTTTGAGACATGTTTTAATCTATTTTATATGCTATCTGACCTACTTGGAAATGTTTGTCCACCTAAAATGATTCGGCTACTTGCATTCGGTTTATTTAGGGGTCTTATATCCCTAAAGTCAAAAAACATTTGCTCTGTTCAGAGTCTCCATGCTCTGCTGAAAATGATCATACTGACAGCAATGCAGAGACTCAGAGCAGAGCAGCTTTTTCCCTTCTGATCCATGTCCTGATGTCAGCGTAAGTGAGCAGATAAGAGTTACGTTAAAAACGGCGAGTGCAGTCCGATAAAAAACTCAGATTGCATGCTCAACAATGTTATTCAATGAAGCAATGTCCATCTGCGAGTTTTTCCTCAGCTTTAATCAGGCTGAAGAACAAAACACAGCCTGCTATGTATGGCAGCGTATATCGCAAGAGACTCACCAATGCAAGTCTATAGATGCAATAAAAAAAACAAAGAATATTATACGGATGGTGCGTGTGCCATCTGATTTTTTTTCTTGCACCCATAGACTTGCATTGGTGAGTCTCGTGCGATATGCATACATAAGTTCTCAGCTAGAACCCTCCTGGCAACGAACAAAAAAAATATGTAGATAAATAGATAATAGATAGAATACATAGATTGATATCCTGTTGCTATATTGTCACAACCCTCCTACATATTATACACTGGAACCCTTTAGTGCCTTTCATTGAGCACTAAAGGGTTTTTAGCTTTGTTTTACCTAATAAATACATAAAAAAACAACTTGGGGTTCCCCTTATTTTTGATATCCAGCAAAAGTAAAGCAGACAGCTGGGGGCTGATATTATCAGGCGGGGAAAGTCCATTGTTATTGGGCCCTTCCCAGCCAACTCAGAAGCGGCATATCACATAAGATGCGGTTGAGGTTGATGTCAGCTGTGTAATATCAGCTGGCATCAAGCTCTCTGTTAGTAATGGAGAGGCATCTATCAGACATCTCAATTGCTAACCCAGTAAGTCAAAAGTAAAAAACACACAGACAAAAATACTTTATTTTAAAAATTACTCCACGTTTCAGACACGTTACCTGGTACAAAATACAAAATCCCTTAAATGCATAGCAGCATATTACAATATGCATGCCATATGACTATGAAAAATAAAACACAATACCTATGGAAATGCATAAACTGCATACATATGTAGTTATACGGAGAAGAAAGGAGCGACATGCATACATTATATAAATTGTTTATTACGCAAATAATTTGACTAAAACAGAATGGATACACATACACACATGATAATAGAAAATCCACCACCAATCAGGTGAGTGAAAGTACAGTATCCCCAAGTGTCAGTCGTAAGTTACAGTGCAGGTATAGTCTACATCCTTGAATAGCTACAAACAACACTGGGAATGACGTTATTTCCTATGTTTCGCTGGTGAAAACTGTTGAAGTAGGTGAGTATATATACTGTATATATATATATATATATATATATATATATATATATATATTTTTTTTTTTTTTTTTTTAATTTTTTTTTTTTTTCATAGCAAACATAAGCATTCTCTAGACACAACTCAACAGCCAGCAGCACCTACATCTGACAGTGGAGGTGCAACCAAATGGAGAAGGTGGAAGAGGGGGAAGGGAAATGAGGTGCCCCAGTCAGGTGGGTTAGTAGCATGGCATCCCTAGCAATCCATTAAAGGCTAAAGTGCAAGTGCAATCTCAATATTAATAAATATGAGCAAGCAAGGGATAAATCCTAAGATTCACTGGGTGCCTGGAGAGATAGACATATCTGCAGACAAAGATTTATAGTCAATGGTACTTACAACTGACGGTGGGGGCACAAGAGGGAGGGGGAGAGTACCCCCACGTACATTTCGAACAGGAAATATTATGGCTTCATCAAGGGGAAGAGGAAGGAGACCTGGTGGTCAGAAGGACCTTTAGTAGTGGAGAATAAGTATCATGATATCGGGTAAACCATATGCGGCACATGCGCACGCAAAATCCGTCCCACGTATCGGCTCTAGACAGTCAATGCCTGCGTGGGACTGAATGGTACCCATGGCTCCCGCACGTGTGCACTTCATGCACTTTCACTTCATCACCAGTAAAATGTCATCACAACAACTAGACAGAATTACACTTTTAAAAAAAAAATGCAAAACTTTTGGTTCCTACTGTATGTCTAGAAGAACATTTCTTCAGGCTGGAACTAACATGTACTTAAAGGGGTTGTCCAGTCTAAATCCTCGAGTCTACAGTCACATTATGATTGCAGACTTGTGAATCCTGACATTGGATACATTGTGTACTGTGAGCATGTCAGACTCCATACTCCCGAACACATTCCGATTAGATAGGTGTGGTTTCTCTCAATACAAGTTTATTCAGCAAGGCTGCGCCTATATAATCATAATGTAGCCGGAAATATTCACATCAAATACTCCTGATGGATCCTCAGAGCACACAGTGTCCCACGGAGCCCAAGATAGGAGCTTCCATCCTACCCTGATATACCCGTCGGCGGGCCTGTGATTTACATAGGTCGTGGCCTGGCCTGGTTCCGTGTCCCCGTGGTGCACAGTAAAGGGGGGTTAGCAAGGATTGTTCCTGGAGAAGTTGTCACCGGTTACGGTGGTGACTGGGGTCCCGGCCTTCTCTGCTGCGGACCCTTCCTCCGACCTTTTCTCTTCCAGGGGTGGAACGGATGATGACGAATACGCCACCTCTGGTATGTGGCCAGGGATAAGGCCGCTGCTGCAGGGTACCTTGCCGGGGAAGATATTGGGGTGCAGCCGGCATGATATCGCTCCCCACAGGTGGAACAGCCCCCGGGAGGACGAACTGGGGGACTGAAAATTGCTTGAGCGCAAGGCGATGACAAACAGAGTCATAGTCACTGGATTGTGGGTTTCATATCTTTTACTCACGGGTTCTTTTCGGTCACACCCAGGATGCTGGTCCTTACTGTAATGAGCTCCGTTCGATCCCAAGCAGGGCAGAGGTTGAAGTCTGGTAGGGCAGTCTGTATGCACCGGTCTGGACCTTGTTGTTCTGCTGCTCTGCCTCGCTAAGGGAGCTGCTCACTGTGCGTCCACTCTGGTCTCTTAAGCCTTTCTGAGGTAAAGTGCAAATAAACTGTTCTGTAACTCACTCCTGCACATGCCCCCACCTGATGAATGTTGTGAGGCAACTGCTGTCTGTGTTTGTAAGGCTGTGTGATGCAAAATGAAACTTACCAAACCTTAACCTCTTCCTGCCCAGGATGGATGGACATTGTAAAATACATAAAATACAATACCCTGTAGTGACTGGTCTCAGGGGCGCTACATTGCCCCAGAGTGCAACGCAGCTCTTCTGGGCTGCAAGAGAAAATTACAATGCAATTTTTTATAGTTCAGCAATTTAACACGTCCCCTTTACCGGGACCCAATAAAGGAAAGGAAGAAGCAGGATGGAAAAGACAAGACGGAGAAAAAAAGAAAGGAAAAGGAAATATTGGCATAAAGCAAGAAACAAGTTATTAAACATTCTGGAACAGGCCTCCTTGCAATGCTCCAGGGCCCTCCAGGTATCCATGTTCAGGGAACTATTACGGCAGTCCGATCCTGGTGTGGGCCGCGGTGCCGGGCTTACCCTCCGGTCACCACTTGCCAAGGCTCATACCCTGTCACTCCATGTCACCTCCCCATCTTCTCCTGGTCCTGAGGAGACGGGGTCCCTGGTTCTTAGTGTGAATGTCCAGCAAAGGGCAGGCACTGTTTTTTCTCGCCCCGCTACAATCCCACCCATGAAGGGCAGGCAAGTCCAGTCTCTCTTGGTAAGCATGGCACCCATTCCATTCTCAACGAATGCCATTTTACAGTCGCAGTCCGGTAGTCACAGTGCCCACGTCTGCAGGCACAAAAAAAACATACGACACAGTCCAGTAAAGGCACGTAGTACCCATTGGATTGGGCACGCAATCCTGACGACTACGTCAGTTGTGACACACCACGGAGCCCAAGATAGGAGCTTCCATCCTAACCTGGTATACCCATCGCTGGGCCAGTGGTTTGCAGAGGTCGTGGCCTGGCCCGGTTCCATGGCCCTGTGGTGCACAGTAAAAGGGGGTTATCAAGGATTGTTCCTGGAGAAGTGTCACCAGTTACGGTGGTGACTGGGGTCCCGGCCTCCTCCGCTGCGGACCCTTCCTCCGACCTTTTCTCCTCCAGGGGTGGAACTGATCCTGCCGACTATGCCAAGTTTATTCTGTGACGCCCCGGTGCAGTGGTGAACAGGGGAGTCGTGGTTGCGGCCGATGCCTGGTTCCATGACCCTGGGGGTCGATTCAAAAAAGGGTGAAAAAAGTAAAATGAATAAAAGAGTTTTTGACTACGCCACTTCTGGGTTGCGGCTATTTTGCAGGAGCCGCCGCTGTGTGGCTTTCCTGGGGCAAGTAGTATAATGCAGCTCAGGTGTTCTGGCCCGCCGCAAGTAGGGCTAGGCCCTGGAAGAGGATGATGGTGGTTGTAGTGTGCGGTGTGAGCTGATGATGCACCAATGTAGAAAGGATTCAAGCCACACAGGGACTGCAGTTTAAACTGTTTTTTACTCACTGTTCTGGTACCAGTGCCCTGGTGGTGCTGGTTTTCAGGTGTTCCCTCACCCTTTGTTCTCAGTGCCAGTTGGTGACCTGGTGAGCTGTCCCCGTGCATACTTTAGTTTTTGATGGTTCCCCGTGGCTTAAACAGTCTTGGGATCCCCACCGTTTCACAGTCTTGGCCCGTATAGCAGGCAGCCTGGACAATTTTAATGGGTTAGACTCCTGTCCCCAGGTCCCTATGTCCCCTCTTTGCTGCTTTGCTCCAGAGACTCGGGTTGGTGAGGGACCCTGATGATCCCCTCTCCTGGCAGATTTAACAGTTAGCTTGAAGCATACTACCGTTCAAGGGTTCTGCTCCACACCTGTGCTGGATTCTGTGAGTCCTGGTCCCGCACTCTTCTGGCAACCCTAGGTTCCTTGAGCACTGGTTTCTTAATCCACAGCAACCCTTCTCCTTTTTAGCTCCAGTTCTTTCTTCAAATTTTAACACCTAGGACTACTGCCCTAAAACACTTCACTTTCTCCTTTCTCTCACTTCTGACTCCCTCAGAGTCTCTATGTAACAACAACTGACTTTTCTCCTCCCGACAACTCCCCACCTAGCAACTAGCCCTGCCCCTTTTTGGGTCTCTCCCTAGCAGATTGGATACTTACCAACCAATAGGTGGTCATCCTTTAAATCTGTCTCCAGGTAGTTTTCCCAGGTTGGACATGGAGTTTAGTGTATGTGTGATGGTGTTGGTGTGTTTACTGGCACTGGTATTCCAGGGTTTGGGTTGTCCACAGTTGGTTACATATTTTGTGGCACCTGATACCTCAGGAGTGCTACATTTGCGATGTGATGATTCACAAATCTGCATCACAATGTGACTGTAGATTTGTGGATTTAGACCGAACAACCCCTTTAAGAAGAGTTTCAGCCTGAAATGAATGTTCATAAATCTTAATGAACAAAAAGAGATTGTTTACCTTTTGGGACATGTTTTTTTTTTACGTAACTGCATACACTTGGCACGTAGCCTGTCACAACAGCCGAAGGACTGCTTATCGCTTCCCCTCAATCGTGGCCTGAGGAGCGGGTGGAAGCCTTTGATTGCATGCACTGGCAATTGCACTACTTAAGTGCCGCTTTTAGAGAATTACAGTAGCAGTAAATGGTTAAACTACAGCAATTGGAGCATTGTAGATACAGGCAGAAGCCAACTATATACAGCGGCATGCAAATGTTTCGGCACCACAGGAAAAAATTACTGTTATTGTGGACAGTTAAGCAAGTTGAAAATCAATGCTCTCTAAAAGGCATAAAGTTAAAGATGACAAATTTTCTTTGTAGTTTAGGAAAAATAATGGGCCTATGAAAAAGTTTGGGCACTCTTAGAAATTGGTGTGCTCAGATAACTTTGGCCAAGGTTTCAGACCTTAACTAGTCTGTTAGAGTTAAATTTCACAGCTTTATAAAAACCCAGCCTCTTCTTACCTTGTGCCAAGAAAACAGCAGCCGTGTGTTCTTGTAAGCAGCAGCCTAGCACTCTGAAAATGTAAATGGTGGAGGCCCAAAAAGCAGGGGAATTTAAGAATTTAAGAATTTAGCAAAGCATTTTCAAGTTGCCCTTTCCTCAGTTCAAAATGTAATTAAAAAATAGTAGTTAACAGGAACAGTGGAGGTCAAGATAAGGTCTAGAAGACAAAGCAATATTTCTGTGCCAGCTGCATGTAGGATTGCTAGAGAGGCAAAAAAGAACGCCCGCTTGATTGCAAAAGACCTTCAGGAAGATTTAGCAGACTCTAGAGTTTTGGTACATTGTTCTACTGTTCATAGACACCTGCACAAATATGGCCTTCATGGAAGAAAATCTCTTCTGCGTCCTCACCATAAAATTCAGCATCAGAACCTACGTAAAAGAACATCTAAACAAGCCTGATGCATTTTGGAAACAAGTCCTGTGGACCTTGAGTTTAAAATAGATCTCTTTGATCACAATAATCAAAGGTGTCTGTGTGTTGAATAAAGGGCACAGAATTCCAGGAAAAGAACATACAGCCAACCATTAAGCATGGGGGTGATTCAATCATGCTTTGGGGTTGTGTTTCAGCCAATGGCACGAGGAACATTTCATGGGTAGAGGGAAGAATAGATTCAATGAAATGTCAACAAATTCTTGATGCAAACATAACTCCATCTGTAAAAAAGCTGACGTTGAAAAGATGATGGCTTTTACAAATGGATAATGATTCTAAGCACAAGTCAAAATCTGCAATAGACTACCTCAAAAGGCACAAGCTGAAGGTTTTACAATGGCCCTCACTGTCCCCTTATCTGAACATCATTGAATATCTGTGACTAGACCTCAAAAGAGCAATGCATGCAAGACGACCTAGTAATCTTACAGAACTGGAAGACTTTTCCAAGGAAGAATGGATGAAAATCCCTCTAGCAAGAATTGAAATACTCTTGGATGGATACAAAAAGTGTTTACAAGCTGTGATACTTGCCAAAGGGTGTGCTACAGTACTAGGTACTAACCATGCAGGGTACCCAAACTTCTACATCATCCCATTTTTCTTTTTTTGTTAATTTTAAAATGTAAAACATGAAAATATATATTTATTGCCTGAAATACAAAGGCAAGTTGTCATCTTTAACTTTATGCCTTTTAGGGATCAATTTATCTTCACAATAACAGTAATTTTGACCAAGGTTGCACAAAAATTTGCATGCCACTGTATTAAAGCTGGCATCTGCTGTATCTGGTATGGTTCAAGCTCAACTCCTGAGCCTGCTCCATAAATGGACACCAGACATAAGACATATTAATACGTAATATGTTAGGAAGGTGTTAAGCATTGTTGTGAAGAGCACTAGGTCAAAATTCCTCCAGAACAATGTGAGAAAATGATAAATTCACACAGAAAATTATTGCTTTCTACAAAGGATGGTTCTGCAAGCTATTGGTTCATAGGGTGCACTTAATTTTTCACATACTTCTTCTGCATTATGATCAAGTTTTTGTCAAATGATGACAGTGTAACTTGTCATGCATTGTTGTTCATCTGATGCTGTTTTTCTATTTCTGAGAACTTGGGGGAACCAGATGCTTTATTATAGAATTCAAAGTGGGTGTACTTAGATTTTCACATGATTGTTCATCTGGTCTTATTAGTACCACTCCAGCATTTTTTTTTAGTCCCCCGCTGGAGTGGTGCTTTAAATGTAAGTCCCCTGCCCCTTGTTTTATGCTCACCTTCTGTCGTATTCATCTGTTTTCACCACCGCTTCCATCGGTATCAGACAGTTTGTGACCTTCCAGCAGCTTCTGTATTTCATGGAGCGCGGCGGAGGCCACAACTCAATGGAAGTCTATGAAAGAACAAACATAAAAATTGACATTAATAAAAGACTATAAATACAGGTGTGTTCCCGTCATGATAATCCAACAGTCCAGTCGGGTAACCAAATTATAACCTTTTTTAGTAGGGAAAAAGTGCTATTTACTGTGTATAAAAGTATTTTAACTTATATACCAGTAAGAAAGTGATAGATTAACCCTCAGCCCCAAAGAAGAAAATTCAATAAGTTCATTCAGTATGTCGGTACTTCATTTAAAAATAGCCATAAATAACTGACTAGGAAATGTGTTTCTGTGCCAAAAATAAGATATAGTAATGAAACTTTGTTCCTGAATTATTGATATGGCCAGTTTTAGGAATTAGGTGGAAATCTTCTTCAAATCATGATAGTAAAAAAAAAATGTACATACAGTTCATAATCTGTATTGATATTGTTTTGTAGCTAGCAATTTTATAGGTAAAGTTAATTACAGAAACTATATATAGAGAGATTTTTTTTCATGCAGAAGATCCCCAGCTGGCTAGAAGACTGGAACATCTGTCTGTTTTCAAAAAAATCTCAAATTTTTCCTACACAAGAATTTCTCATGCTGCAAGTGATCTATTTTTATGTAGTCTTTATATATGTATAAAGATAATTAGAATAGGATAAAGGCCGGTCAGAAAAGATGAGATCTTTAGTTATTAAAGGTGTTCTTCCACTTTCTTCTAAAAAGCTCATTTTCGGACAATATGAAATGCCACGCCAGATTGCTCATCCTGTAGGGTTGCCCTGTGACTATGCTACTTAAGGTTTTAGACCATATTCTTTTCACCACATTTTAGTTTTGGACTGGCAGAGAAAAATTAAAAGATAACAGATGAAACCAAGCAGTAGGCCACATTGTGTCCTCTTAAAAAAAAAATTAAAAAAGTAAAAAGGAAAAATGTAAAAAGAGGTTGCTGTTTAATGAAGCACCATACGTCTAAAGGTAATGTCATGTATACCTAGAACTACACATAAAGAACAGTGTTTCTGCAAACTGCAAAACCATAAGACATCCACGTGATAATATGAAAGCGTAATTCAAGTTTTGAGTTATTTACTTAATCTTAGATAAAAAAATGTGGGTCTGCTAATCACTCCAAACAGGGAGGCTCCAGTAATCCAGGAAACTTACATGGATCGGCCAGAGAAACTCCAATTATAACAAACAGCAGGCATGATGGTCCAGCATAGAAAATATATCTCCTAATAAAACTTCACATTTATTGGTAATCCATTAAAACTCCATACAGTAATAAGCTAAATTGGAAACCTACACGTTTCGGTAGGTAGTTTTAATCATGGTTTATTACCATGATTAAACGGAACCTGTCACCAGATTTGGGCCTTCTAAACTAAACCTAGCACCTTAAGCAGCACCTGTGCTGTATTCCATGAAGGTGTATGTTACCTCCTTATCCCTCTGTAGCCCCCAAAAATATCTTTATAAAATCTCCCGCCCAGTATGTAAATTGTCTGGTTCGTTCCAATAGGCGTCCTATTCTATGCCTCCTGTCCCTCCTTTCGCTATCCTCCTGTGCTGATTGATGTGGATGATGCCTTGGATGCTATTCACATAGGCGAGAAATATCTCTTGTGAAAACATATTCCCAGCTCAAGCGGTATTAACAATAATTTATGTATTGGAAATATAATCAAAATAGATACATTACAAAAAAATCTCCTCTGGATAATATGAATAAATATCCTTTATGTAAAAAATGGGAAAATATCCTATATATGGACACATTCCCTTTTAATAAATAACCTATAAAGACCAATCAGGGTAGAGAAATAGCTTAGTTAGACCAAGGAGGGAAGTACATATAAATAATTATTGTCTATGTGACATGTGCATAGTTGTATATATAGTCATACCATATATTTTTAAAACATATCTGTAAAGTAAGTCACCTATAGAATGTAAGAGAACAGATTCCCGCCTTTCCTGATGCACTTTTCCCACCAAATTGCTTTGTCCTGGAACGATTTAAGGCTTTGCTTGAAAATAATGGTGGCCACACAAAATAGTGACATTTTGGACACAATCAGTCCATTTTCACTTAGGGGTGTACTCACTTTTGTTACCAGCGGTTTAGACATTAATGGCTGTGTTGAGTTATTTAGAGGGCACACCAAATTTACACTGTCATACAAGCTGTACACCGACTGGTGCTCAGATGTGGCAAAATAAATATATGTATATATATATATATATATATATATGTATGTATATATATATATGTACAGTGCCTACAAGTAGTATTCAACCCCCTGCAGATTTAGCAGGTTTGATAAGATGCAAATAAGTTAGAGCCTGCAAACTTCAAACAAGAGCAGGATTTATTAACAGATGCATAAATCTTACAAACCAACAAGTTATGTTGCTCAGTTAAATTTTAATAAATTTTCAACATAAAAGTGTGGGTCAATTATTATTCAAGCCCTAGGTTTAATATTTTGTGGAATAACCCCTGTTTGCAATTACAGCTAATAATCGTCTTTTATAAGACCTGATCAGGCCGGCACAGGTCTCTGGAGTTATCTTGGCCCACTCCTCCATGCAGATCTTCTCCAAGTTATCTAGGTTCTTTGGGTGTCTCATGTGGACTTTAATCTTGAGCTCCTTCCACAAGTTTTCAATTGGGTTAAGGTCAGGAGACTGACTAGGCCACTGCAACACCTTGATTTTTTCCCTCTTGAACCAGGCCTTGGTTTTCTTGGCTGTGTGCTTTGGGTCGTTGTCTTGTTGGAAGATGAAATGATGACCCATCTTAAGATCCTTGATGGAGGAGCGGAGGTTCTTGGCCAAAATCTCCAGGTAGGCCGTGCTATCCATCTTCCCATGGATGCGGACCAGATGGCCAGGCCCCTTGGCTGAGAAACAGCCCCACAGCATGATGCTGCCACCACCATGCTTGACTGTAGGGATGGTATTCTTGGGGTCGTATGCAGTGCCATCCAGTCTCCAAACGTCACGTGTGTGGTTGGCACCAAAGATCTCGATCTTGGTCTCATCAGACCAGAGAACCTTGAACCAGTCTATCTCAGAGTCCTCCAAGTGATCATGAGCAAACTGTAGACGAGCCTTGACATGACGCTTTGAAAGTAAAGGTACCTTACGGGCTCGTCTAGAACGGAGACCATTGCGATGGAGTACGTTACTTATGGTATTGACTGAAACCAATGTCCCCACTGCCATGAGATCTTCCCGGAGCTCCTTCCTTGTTGTCCTTGGGTTAGCCTTGACTCTTCGGACAAGCCTGGCCTCGGCACGGGTGGAAACTTTCAAAGGCTGTCCATGCCGTGGAAGGCTAACAGTAGTTCCATAAGCCTTCCACTTCCGGATGATGCTCCCAACAGTGGAGATAGGTAGGCCCAACTCCTTGGAAAGGGTTTTGCACCCCTTGCCAGCCTTGTGACCCTCCACGATCTTGTCTCTGATGGCCTTGGAATGCTCCTTTGTCTTTCCCATGTTGACCAAGTATGAGTGCTGTTCACAAGTTTGGGGAGGGTCTTAATTAGTCAGAAAAGGCTGGAAAAAGAGATAACAAACATGTGAAGCTCATTGTTCTTTGTGCCTGAAATACGTCTTAATACTTTAGGGGAACCAAACAGAATTCTTGTGGTTTGAGGGGTTGAATAATAAATGACCCTCTGAATAAACTTTTCACAATTTAAAAAAACAAATAAAAAAAGAAATAACATTCTTTTTTGCTGCAGTGCATTTCACACTTCCAGGCTGATCTACAGTCCAAATGTCACAATGCCAAGTTAATTCCGAATGTGTAGACCTGCTAAATCTGCAGGGGGTTGAATACTACTTGTAGGCACTGTATATATATATACATATATATATATACATATATTTATTTTATATATATATATGTATATATATATGTATTTATTTATATATTTAGTTATATAATGTGTGTCTGGTAGAATAAAATTACACTATTGCAAAATCAGCAAGGTCTCAGCAGACCAAGTATATCCAGTATCTGACCATTACTTTTTTCTTATAATTACTATCTATAGCTGGCCTGGCTAAATATTTTTGCATGCTTTGCTTTTATAAAAGTGCTCACACAATGTATGTTATGTCTCTAATAATAATCTACAGACATAAAATCGGTGACGAATCTGACATGATCATAAACTGGAGGGTTTTTTGATTTTCCTTTTGATGTGAAGTATTGTTCCTGAACTGGCATATTTTATCTTTTTATATCTAATAAAATGAAATATCAGTATTTTTCACAAATATTTACCCTGACTTGCGGCTAATGCAATAGCTTACCTATTTGTATGTTTTTTTTTATCATGCTTGCTTGTTTTTACACTTTTGAAGCAAGTCAGATTGTTTTAGTGTAATTTTGCGCTTTTTAGCTTACAATAGCTCTAAAATTATTTCTCCTGGCATGTAGATGGAAATGTCAACTTGCTGCAAGTAACTTCTTTTTAAAGTTAAATTCATTCCCAGTGGCACAAATAATTTACCAGTCATGTTTGATTCTCTGTATGATTGAAGAGATGTATGCGACTTGTCATCAGTTCCAAAGAAAATCAAATTATTGAAGACACAGTCTTGTCTCCTAGGAAATATTCTTTCTATCATTATTTCATCTCAACTCTTCTATATATTTATACTATCAGTAGGCAACTTAGTGAGCTTATTTTTATTTGTGAAATTTGCTTGACTTTTCTTGTTCTTCATAATAAATTACATTGGAAATAGTTGGATCATTTTTTCATCACACCCCATATTTTGGAATGCCTAATAGAGGATGTTCTTTTTATTTTTGTGGGATGCATTCCTACCCACAGATAGTGAATTAGATATAATGCAGCATAGGAAATTTCCCATAATGTTATTTCACAGAAACAAGCCAAGGTATTGTACTCTATAACTGCAGGAAGCTTATCTGTCTTCTTTTTCTGTTGAAACGCACGTTGGGACGGTTGCCGTCTGATTGAGGGATAGATAAATATTTCACAGAAAAAAGTCACTCCTAAAATATCAAATCTTTATTATACAAAATTAAAAATATAAACATAGAAACACTTTAAGGGTATACATATAAACAATTGCCTTCAACCAATACAATGAAGGACTTTAGCTGGTTATATAGTGGAAAGACCAGTGATATGCCCTTAAAAGAGGGTAAATATATCACTCCGCCAATCAACTTTCCTGTATCTCAGTGTAGAGAAATATATGATTGGAATAAATTTAGTCCAGATATATCCATATGCTCTCCACCAAATACTGTCATGATGATCCAATCTAGATATCAAATATGAGAGCACACAGAATATACACATTCAAATACCTCTGAAGTCATAATAGTGTTCATATCATATGACATAAAACATTGAAGCATATATCAAGACACCTGATTGGTAATATCACCCGACGCGTTTCTCCTCCTATACTGGAGGTTCATCAGGGGTGTTAATGATATGCCATAGTAACATTGGTTGTTAATAATACAAATCCATAGTCGTTATTTGAGGAAAAAATGACAGTGAACATACAGATATATAAGTCGCAAATTATCTGTCCCCCAAATATTACAGAAAAGACCTAATCTCTGAAGAGCCTTTATTCAACCTGTTTCCAGGTATATAATCCAACTCCTTATAAAGTGTGATATGCAATGAAGATACTTCAGATCACAATACAGGTTCTGACCTAGAAAAATAGATATGCCACCTGTTGGTAAATGCAGTTATTAAAAAATAAATACCTCAAAAAATGGGTCCTCACTGATATCTGAAGGGGTGACACCATCAATGTACAAATTCCACATCAAGATATATTAGGGAACCCTTTAATAAGTCAATAATAATGTCGTTCTAAGCAGCCTTATATATACAGGCACACATGGACCTCACACAATGCAAAGGATGAAGAGGGACTCAATCACCTAGATATCCAGTGAAATATAGAAAGGTAACTAAACCCGTCATTTAGCATCCTCCCAAAAAAGTGAATAAGACGTTTATAAAGAAAAAAACTTACTATATTTCAAATCCAGGAAAGTCAAAGATTAGCTTTCACAGGTCCATATGCAATATCAATTAATGCTTTATGCTGCAAAAAATATATACCGTATATAAAGTCCCTCACTTGGTTCAGAAAAACTCAGAGTTCAAAAAAAGAAAAAAAAGGCACATAGTTTACATACCAAAGATAGTTTCCTCAATGTGGAATATTGCAGCTTCAATGCCTCCTCACATGACCGGTGCTTCCCCATCATGCTGCATTTCCCCTTATATATGCTATCCCCTTGACATACTCCTCCCACCAAATCTCAAGAAACATATCTAAAAAGATATTTACTGAATATCCTTCAAACCTATTATTGATCCTCATGTTTATCTGGACTAAAACGCCAGACCAGACAACAATATCAGTCGATATAGAGTGTTTAAATGGCAAATTATGCATGCATTCCACTGTGGAATGCACGGAAGAGGAAGTGACAACTAAGGTGGGAGGTGGCTCCATGACGTCCACCTGTGACTCACAGTTGGATTCGTGTATCTCATGTATTAGACTTCCGCTTGTGTTCCACCGTGGGACGCATGGAAGTGTAAATGATATCTCAAAACAGGAGGCGGTTTCCTAACCGAAGTGTATGATGCACACTAAAAGGGGAAAAGAAACGTCCAAAAGGTGGCTAAATAACGTCAGCGTTTCCCTGCATATATGTACCATTGTGGAACACTATAAAGGGCATAATGCCGTAAATCAGAAAGTGGCCGCGCACTGTCAGCCTGCCATGCATTTAAGATACTAATATATAAGGACAGGCACAGTCACTAAAGATCATGAAAAGCATAAATAAAATGTATGTATGTTTCAAATCAAGAAATATAATAAATATGTTAACAAAGCAAACCAATATAGCCCCTCCCCTTTAATCTATATCAAGGGTTTTCAAAATAAGAAGGTATATGAGGAAAATCCCTCTAAATATCTATTCACCATCTTTCTCAAAAGACTTGAAGATAATATTCAAAGTCTTTATGGACTTATGAAGACTTATGAAGAGGATGACCATTAATTCAATGGTAACTGTAGATCTCTAAGGTAAAAAAATAAATGAAACAGATGATTTTCCCTTCAATCGAGGAATGGATATATCAAAAGAACCTAATTCCATATGGAACAATAGGCTTTATGAAGAAGGCTTTTTACTTTCTTTGGAATTGAACAAGAGAGGGCAGTGAAGAGATACATATTATATGATGAATAGAAATGTGGGACAAATATCCCACAGAAACCTCTCCCAACAAAAATACCATAGGTGAATCTAAGGAGACATATCTGAAGTTCACAAAACACCAGGAGACCGAAATCTGTTCATTAAGGCCCAATGGGCTCATGGTATTTAGATGATGGATCCATTCTACCTCTTTTTGCAGAATATTTTTGTTCCAATCTCCTCCTCTTGGAGATGGATCAATAACTTCAATTACACAAAAGTTTAAACATTCCAGATTACCTATATGTACAATCATTATGTGTCTAGCAATGGGGGTATCCCTTCCATTACGAATGTCACCTACATGATCCCCTATACACCTTCGGAGCTCTCTCTTCGTTTTGTCAATATACTCTCACTTACAGGTACATTTAAACAGGTAAACCACACCGCTAGTCCTGCAGTTCGCAAAGTGACGCATGGTGAATGTTTTTTTCATGACTTCACTATAGAAAGTATTTGATGTACAAATAAATTGGCAAAAGCTGCATTTGCCACAGCGAAAGGTTACAAAATCTCTCCTTTCTAGCCAGGTGCTCATAGGTTTAGAAGCCTTGTATTCACTATGTACCAGTTGGTCTCTGATACTGCGACATCTTCAATATGTAATTTTTGGTACTGGGGGTAAAAGGTCCTCAAGGTCAGGGTCTGCTCTGAGTATTCTCCAGTGCTTCTTGAGGATGTTACGGACTGAATCTGAATGGTTGTCAAACTTTCCAATTATCCGAAGTTATGGGATTTCTTCTTTATTTTTTGGAGTCAACAAACCACTCCTAGGAGTCTGAATGGCATTGTTGAAGGCATTGCTTAAGACATTCGAGGGATACCCTCTATCAAGAAATCGATTTCTTAGGTTTCCAGCCTGATGGAAGAAGGCTGATTCTGACGAACAATTCCGTCTATCCCTAAGGTACTGTCCTTTAGGAATTTCAGTTTTTGAACTTGGGGGATAATGGCTCTTCCAACTGTTAGTAGTGGTAGGTTTTTGAAAAGTAGTAGTGACTAATTGCCCTTCATTTTCTCTCTTTATGGTGATATCCAGAAAGTTGATCTCTACATCTTGGAACACCGAGGGGAATATCAATCCCAAACTATTGAGCTTAATGTCTTTCATAAAGCGGTTGAATAGCGGCTCATCTCCTGACCAGAGGAGGAGAACATCGTCTATGTAGCATCCCCAAAATAAAATATGGGGACTCCACCAAGCCGCATTTTCTTCATTTCTGAAAATCACTGTATCCTTCCACCAACCCAGGAGCAAATTAGCATAAGTTGGGGCTACCGCACTCCCCATTGCTGTGCCTCTGACTTGGTGGTTGAATTTACCACTAAACGAGAAGTAGTTGTATGTTAATATGAACTCTAAAAGTTCAATTATAAAGTTGTTATGTTTATGGCAATGAATATCTCTACCGCTCAGATAGTATCTAACAGCCTCAAGACCTGATGTATGCGGGATACTACTATAGAAGGCTTCGACATCTATCGAGGCCAAATGTTCTCCATCCTCCAGGGTAATTCCGTCCAATTTACACAGAAGGTTCATAGTATCTCTCAAATATGATGGCAATGCCAAAACATAACTCCTCAAAACTTTGTCTAGGTACACACCACAGTTTTGGGTCAATGAGTTGATTCCAGCGACAATGGGGCGACCTTTTAAAGGGTTCAAGCCCTTATGAACCTTTTGGAGGCTATAGAATACAGATGTAATGGGAAATTTTACCATCATGAAATCTTTCTCATTTTTAGAGATGATCTTATCCTGAAAGGCTCTCATAAGAATGTTTTAATTCTGTTTTGAAAATCATGAGAGGATCTTTCCGCATGATGGTATAGGTGGTTGTGTCCTTCAATATATTCAAACACATAGTGGAATATAGATGTCTATCAAGGATCAATAAATTTCCTTCCTTGTCTGAGGGTTTGAAAATTAAATTTTCATTCTTCTCCAAATTGTCTAGAACCTCTCTTTCATGCATACTCAGATTTCATGTGTATCCACTAAGATTATTATCCAGCTTTTTGAGATCTTCACTGACTAGATCAGTGAAGATATCAATACTGTTATTATCTGATGTTGGTGGCATCCTTGTACTGGTTGGTTTTAAGTCTGTAAAAGGGCCTAACCTGGGATCCTTTCATTCTCATTCAAAGTTCTGTCAATGTTCTAATGCCCGGTAAGTCCTCCACTAGGATATTTAGTTCCTCACATTGCCTTCTGTCAACATGTTCGAAAAATTTACGCCATTTAAGTTTGAGTGCAAACAGATGAACGTCTTTTGTCCACTCAAAAAGATTAAATCGATTCGTTGGTACATATGAAGACCTAGACTCAACACTTTTCTTTCCACCCTAGACAGTGTATATGATGTCAAATTAATGATATTATTACTGTCTTTTATGGTGGTTTCAAGGTGCCTATAGTCACAGATATTAAGTAAATCTCCTCTCATCTGTATTGAGGGCGCCCTGGCTCCGCCTTAGATCGTAGGTGTTCCGTTGCGGGCCAGATTCCAAAAAAGAGGGAGAAGAAGACGAAGAGGAATGTGAACCAATTGTTGTATATTTTGGACCATTCTTTACCCATTTTTGCCTATTTCTTGGTCTTCTTTGAACCTGTGGCTCAAAGAATGTTTTAACTCCTATTGCACCTGTGCTAGATGGGGGATTTCTTTCACTGTGCAAGGTTTCTGCCTCGGATGATGAAACATCAGTCACTTCCTCCATAACGCTGTTCACTAGGAAGGGATAAGCCCTCCTTTCCTTGAAATCTGCCAGATCTCTCAGAAATTGTTTCTGTTTCCTATCTTTGATGTTGGACTGAAACTTTCAATGTCAAATTGTAGAGTAGATTCCTTACATATAAAGTCCACTTCAGCTTTATGTTTCAATGCTGGCTCTGTAAGTTCTGCTAATTTTTTGGCAGTACGATCAAAGGTTAATTTTTCTTCAAGAAGAATGGTCATAAACCGAATGGAACTTTCCGTCAATTTCCTTTCCCATTTCTGAAGTACCTCATTCGACCTGGCCCTTTTCACTGGGGAATATTCAGCCTCAAACCTTTTGGTACTATTTTGTTCTTAACTCCTTCACGACCTTTGATGGATATATCTGTCATGGAGCGTGGGACGTTAAGTCCCACCCCCTGCCTGACACCAAAATTAAGTTTTTTGGTCGCTGCAAGTTTTACGCAAAAGGCAATAACAGGCGATCAAAATGTAGCATCTGTGCAAAAATGGTGCCATTAGAAACGTCAGCTCAAAATGCAAAAAATAAGCTGTCACTGAGTCATGGATCCCAAAAAATGAGAACGCTACGGGTTTCGGAAAATGGCACAAAACGTACACCACTTTTATTGGACAAGCTTGTGATTTTTTTAAACCCCTTAGATACAAGTAAACCTATACATGTTTGGTGTCTATAAACTCGCACCGACCTCAGGCATTATACCCACACATCAGTTTTACAATATAGAGAAAGAGAGGAGCCAGCACGATCTGAAAATGGCATGCATCATATAAAAAGTGCAAATGCACAGATTTATTCCAACTATACTGTAATATAAATGAGATTTTTAGCAAATAATTGATCAATTCTTTGAGCCACCCCTGCCAACGTCACGTAAAATCTCAATAGGGGGGGTCCTACACTATATTCTGTGTTTCATGTGCCAAGCGGCCGGCTAGATAAAGTTAAAAGCAGAACCATAATGGAGCACACATACCTGTAACCTGTATATATAACCGCTGCTATGTTGCAAAAAAGGCAATTGTGGATAGAGGCCAGCCCAGGTCCCAGCCTGTGGAGCAAGCTCTACACATACCAGGACTATATCAGAACTGACCCTCCCAGTGCCAGACAGCAACCATTGATAAAGGCGGACCAGATCCAAGTATGCTGCTTAATTAGCAATGCCTGTGGAAAGGGTGAGGCAACTGAATGTGAACAGCTACCAACAGGAGGAATATATTGCAAACCAAGATCAGGCATGCATAGCATGGTGGTGACCAGCCACCAGACATTTGTAGCATAACTACAACCAACCAGAGAAAGAGAGGAGCCAGCACGATCTGAAAATGGCATGCATTATATAAAATGTGCAAATGCACAGATTTATGCCAACTGTACTGTAATATAAATGAGATTTTTAGCAAATAATTGATCAATTTTTTGAGCCACCCCTGCCAACGTCACGGCAAATCTCAATAGATTTATACTATATTCTGTATATCATGTGCCATGCGGCCTCCTAGATAAAGTTAAAAGCAGAACCATAATGGAGCACACATACCTGTAACCTGTATATATAACCTCTGCTATGTTGCAAAAAAGTTGGCAGGGGTGGATCAAAAAATTGATCAATTATTTGCTAAAAATCTCATTTTTTTATTATAGTACAGTTGGAATAAATCTGTGAATTTGCACTTTTTATAAGATGCATGCCAATTTCAGATCGTGCTGGCTCCTTTTTCTCTGCTATGACTGTAGTTATGCTATAAATGTCTGGTGGCTGGTCACCACCATGCTATGCACGCCTGATCTTGGTTTGCAATATATTCCTCCTGTTGGTAGCTGTTCACATTCAGTTGCCCCACCCTTTCCACAGGCATTGCTAATTAAGCAGCATACTTGGATCTGGTCCGCCTTTATCAATGGTTGCTGTCTGGCACTGGGAGGGTCGGTTCTGATATAGTCCTGGTAGGTGTAGAGCTTGCTCCACATACTGGGACCTGGGCTGGCCTCTATCCATAATTGCCTCTTTTGCAACATGGAAGCAGCTATATACAGGTTACAGGTATGTGTGCTCCATTATGGTTCTGCTTTTAACTTTATCTAGGAGGCCGCATGGCACATGAAATACGTAATATAGTTTAGGACTATAGTTTAATCCCCTATTGAGATTTGCCGTGACGTTGGCAAGGGTGGCTCAAAGAATTGATCAATTATTTGCTAAAAATCTCATTTTTTTTTTATTATAGTACAGTTGGAATAAATCTGTGAATTTGCACTTTTTATATGATGCATGCCAATTTCAGATCGTGCTGGCTCCTTTTCCTCAGTTTTACAATATAGTGAACACGGTGAATAAAACATCCCAAAAACTATTGTGCCATCACACTTTTTTTGCAATTTTTCCACACTTGGAATTTTTTTGCTGTTTTCCAGTACACCATATGGTAAAACTTATCGTTTAGTTTAAAAGTACAACTTGTCCTGCAAAAACAAGCCCTCATATGGCAAGATTGACGGAAAAATAAAAAAGTTACGGCTCTCGGAAGAAGGGGAGCAAAAAACAAAAACGCAAAAACGGAAAGTGTCCGGGGGCTGAAGGGGTTAATATAGTTTTGTAAGGATTGTACCTCCCACCAAGATCTAAGATTGTCCTTATAACAGGTGGTGAGTTCCCGAAATATCCCCTTAGACCACTACAAGTATTAGATTCACTACCAGACTCATACTCAGAGAAAATCTCTTGTGCTTCCTGAGTAGAGATTAGCGAACCGGTCGCGGTTCGGCTCGAGCTCGGTTCGCCGAACCGAGGTCTGGTTCGCGTTCGGTTCAGCGAACCGCTCGAACCACATAGGAAACAATGGGAGGCAATCACAAACACATAAAAACACCTAGAAAACACCCTCAAAGGTGTCCAAAAGGTGACAAACAACTCACAACACAAACACATGGGAAAGTGACAAGAACAAATTCTCATGCGTAAACAAAACAGCGTAACGAGGAAAAAGAGGACGAGACACAGATATATGTATGGCATGCCCTTCTAAAATCATGTAAAACACCGCAAGGTGACTCCAAGCGGAGTCTCCCTTTTTTCCAAAAATTGGGCCACACAGACACCCACCCCTTCAGTGGCAGCACTTGTGCCCCAGTTGTACACTTCACAGGTAGATTTGCATCAAGCACATTCAAAATACACAAGCATTTACTCTCCCCAGGATGACACAGGGGTAGTAAATTCCTTGTGGATCCATGACTTGTTCATTTTGATGAACGTTAGTCTGTCCACATTGTCACTGGAGAGACGCGTGCGCTTATCTGTCAGCACACACCCAGCAGCACTGATGACACGTTCTGAGACAACGCTGGCAGCTAGACACGACAAGATCTCCAAGGTGTAAGTGGAGAGCTCTGGCCATTTTTCAAGATTTGATGCCCAAAATGAGCAAGGCTCCATTTGAAAAGTCATGGCATCGATGTTCATTTGGAGATACTCCTGTATCATCTGCTCCAGCCATTGACTATGTGTCAGACTTGTTGTCTCTGGTGGCCTTGCAAAGGATGGTCTAAAAAAATATGAAAAGATTCAATAAAATTGCTGTTACCAGCACCAGATACGGTGCTGCTGGTACAGGTAGACTGTTGAAGATGACGAGACCGTTCCATGTTTGTCAAGTTAAAACTGGGAGATTCACTCCATGCACCACGGTTGTTTGGTGGAAAAGCCGAGTTAAGATCGAGTAACAGCTTTTGCTGATACTCCTGCATACGTGCGTCCCTTTCTATGGCTGGAATTATGTCACAAAATTTGGACTTGTACCGGGGATCTAATAGTGTGGCAAGCCAGTACTCATCATCACTTCTAATTTTGACAATACGAGTGTCATGTTGGAGGTAGTGCAGCAAGAAGGCGCTCATGTGTCTGGCGCAGCCATGCGGACCAAGTCCACGCTGTGTTTGTGGCATAGAGGTGCTAACCATTCTTTCTTCCTCTGACATCTCCCCCCAACCTCTTTCAACTGAAATTTGACGAAGGTCTCCCTCATCCGCTGAGTCTTCTATGTCCATGGAAAGTTCGTCCTCCATTTCTTCATGTTCTCCTCCACCTTCCTCAACATTTTGCCTGCTACCATGCGCCCTTGTTGATCCCTGTCCCCCATGGTCCCATGCCTGCCGCCTTGGTGATGATGAACATCTGGACCTTGGTGATGTTGTTGTCCCTTGCACATATGAATCCTCCTGTAGTTCCTCCCCTTCCTGTTGTCCCACCCCTGACTCCGAATAGTGTTTAGCGTGTGCTCCAGCATGTAAATGACTGGAATTGTCATGCTGATAATGGCATTGTCAGCGCTAAACATATTCGTCGCCATGTCGAAACTGTGCAGAAGGTTGCATAGGTCCTTGATCTGAGACCACTCCATCAGGGTGATCCGCCCCACCTCTGCATCTCGTTGGCCCAGGCTATACGTCTTGACGTATTGCACCAGGGCTCAGCGGTGCTGCCACAGTCGCTGTAACATGTGGAGAGTCGAATTCCAGCGTGTCGCCACATCGCATTTCAGGCGATGAACCGGCAGGCCGAAAGACTTCTGGAGCGATGCAAGTCGCTCAGCTGCGGCGGTTGAACGGTGGAAGTGAGCAGACAGTTTTCGTGCCCTGTTCAGAAGGCCATCTAGGCCGGGATAGTGTGTTAAAAATTGCTGGACAACAAGGTTCAACACGTGAGCCATACAAGGCACGTGTGTCACCTTTCCCAGGCGAAGGGCCGCACCCAGGTTTTCAGCATTGTCACACACGGCCTTACCAGGCTGCAGGTTGAGTGGAGACAACCATTTATTAAACTCAGTCTCCAGAGCTGCCCACAACTCAGCCGCTGTGTGACTCTTATTTTCAAGACATTTCAAGCTAAAGACCGCCTGATGCCGTTGCGCTCTGCTGCCAGCATAGTAATGAGGGGTGCGTGATTCCTTCTGCGCAGTTAGAATGCTGGTGGCCTGACCGGGCAGGCTTGGGGCGGAGGTGGAGGACCCAGATGAGGTGGAGGAGGCAGAAGCAGTGGCAGAACGTGGACAGACAGAGGATTGACACACAAGTCGTGGGGACGGCAAGACTTGTGCAGCAGACACTTCACCATCTATCACCATAGTTACCCAGTGCCCAGTCAGCGACATGTAACGTCCCTGTCCATGCTTACTGGTCCAAGTATCGGTGGTGAAATGCACCTGTTGACACACAGAGTTTCTCAAGGAAGCGGTGATGTTGTGTGCAACATGCTGGTGTAGCGCAGGCACACCTTTCTTAGAGAAGTAGTGGCGACTGGGCATCTGGTACTGGGGCACAGCGACAGACATAAGGTCTCTAAAATCCTGTGTGTCCACCAGGCGTAAAGGCAGCATTTCGGTAGCCAAGAGCTTACAGAGGGATAAAGTCAACCTCTTAGCTTTGTCATGGGTCGCAGGAAATGGTCTTTTATTTGTCCACATCTGAGGGACAGAGATCTGGCTGCTGTGTGTAGACGGTGGTGAGTAGGGTGTCCCTGAAAAAATGCAGGTTTGTGAGGAAAGTGCAGGCGTAGACATGATGTTGCCTTCATCCAACGTTGATGCTATCGATGTCTGAGAGAGCTGTACACACGCACTTGTTTCCCCTTCCAAACCAACTGATGACCTACCAAGCAAACTGCCTGTTGCGGTTACAGTGGTGGAAGTTGTGCGTGGAAAACCAGGTGTGACAGCTGTCCCCACAGTCCTAGAAGATGAAGAGCGTGCGGATGCAGTGGAAGGGGCAGGCGGTGGATGGTTCGCTCCGCTAGACCGCATTGCAGCACGGTGAGCTTCCCACTGAGATATATGATATTTATTCATGTGATGATTCATGGAAGAAGTTGTCAAACTGCTGAGGTTTTGGCCTCTACTAACAGATTCCCGACAAATTTTACAGATCACATGATTTGGGTGATCCTTTTCAAGGTCAAAAAAGGACCAGGCTAGGCAAGGCTTAGAGGGCATGCGACCTGCTGAGCCCCCCCGACTAGTGCTCAGAGGCAGAGTGGTGGCTGAGGATGTTGTACACATGCTACCAGTTCTCCTCCTCTGTCCAGGAAGGCGCAAGGTAACTTCGTCGTCAGTAGCATCCTCCTCCACCGCCTCTGTTGACCTCCTCGAGTGCCTGACTGTGGGTTGACAGTAGGTGGGATCTAGAATTTCCTCATCAAGCGTTGTGTTTGCACTCCCCTCCCCCTCAGACCGAGCCTCTTCCTGCCCTGAACGAATATTTAAGTTGTCATCCCAATCTGGTATCTGCATCTCATCATCATCAGTATGTTCCTCATTGTCTATTATAACAGGTGTTTCAGTTTGTGAATAAGGGTCAACATTATGCTCAGAAACTTGGTCATCATGGCCTGAATCTGAGTCACAAAGGTTCTGGGCATCACTGCAGACCATTTCCTGGTCTGTACTCACTGTAGCTTGGGAGCAGACCTCTGATTCCCAGGCTATAGTGTGACTGAACAGCTCTGCAGACTCAGCCATCTCTGTTTCACCATACTGTGCAGGGCGGATGGAGACTTGAGAGCTGGGAGAAAGCAAGTGTGATTGGGATGACAACTCAGAGGACTGGTGTTTTTTGGATGCGGTAGTTGAGGTGGCGGAGAGGGCTCTTGTTGGACCACTTGAGGTCCATTCAAGCATTTTATTTTTTTGGCCATCATCTACCTTTGTTCCAGTTGTTCGTGTTCGTAAAAAAGCAAGCACATCTGATTGTCCACGGAAAGTAGTAGACATCTTACTTTTGCTGGAAGATGGCCTATCTTCAGCAGATGTTAATGGAGCTTTGCCACCTTCCCCACGGATACAAACGTTTTTTCCTTTTCCAACACGCCTGTTCACCTTTCCACCAGCATCTGTCATTTTGCCACTCATTTATATTGCGACAAGATTGTGCACTTAAAATGTGTTAGTAAAAATTGAGAGGTGGTGTAGATTGCAGCGGTGGTCTACCTTTATTGACAGCAGAATAAACAACAATAACTATCCCGGACAATGCAACTATGGCCCTTAAACTGGCAGCACAGTTTGCTAGTATAATAGCTTAGTAAAAATGAGTTTGAGTGTGCAATGCAGAGGTGCTGCAAATATCTTTGCACCAGTGGGACACTAATGAAGTCCAACAGCCACTTTTAGGATGCCACTAAGTTTCCTCAGTGTTTGCTAGTATAATGGCTTAGTAAAAATGAGTTTGAGTGTGCAATGCAGAAGTGCTGCAAATAGCTTTGCACCAGTGGGACACTAATGAAGTCCAACAGCCACTTTTAGGATGCCACTAAGTTTCCTCAGTGTTTGCTAGTATAATGGCTTAGTAACTATGAGCTTGAGTGTGCAAAGGGCAGGAGGGCACAGTGGCCGGGTTGTTGGTCAGTGTAGAGGAAAGAAAGCCTCACTTTCTATCCTTCCTAATGGTGAAATGCAGCAAGGAACTCCCTGACCTTAGCTACACAGACGCTCTTATCTGTAGATGTTAAAAACTATTTCCCCGGACCTTACTGTCACCTATGGCTCTGAGCCTGCTGTAATTAGCCCTTACAAGGGCTGAAAGAAACTTCTATCCCTATTCTGTATAGCGCTGTGTGTAGAGCGTACACAGCAGTATCGGAGACAGGAGCTGCGCCAGCGGTGACTGACACCCAGACGCAGAAGGCAGATAATG
This sequence comes from Anomaloglossus baeobatrachus, assembly GCF_048569485.1. Classification (NCBI taxonomy): domain Eukaryota; kingdom Metazoa; phylum Chordata; class Amphibia; order Anura; family Aromobatidae; genus Anomaloglossus; species Anomaloglossus baeobatrachus. The sequence continues at coordinate 345,901,645 of NC_134356.1, read as the reverse complement.
GCGTCCAGACGGGCAGATCCCCGTTTTTATAATGCAGTGACATGTGACATGGACAGCCTATGACACATGCCCTTGCTTCTCTGGCAAAAAGTCCACTTAGCTGTGTGTGTCTGGGATTGGCTGACATGCCCCACTACATGCGCGCTTGAAGACAAGGAAAAAAAAATAAATGGCGATCGCCATTATCCCAGCAGCAGTGATCTGAATGCGCAGTCCCCGCACACTATACACTGAAATTTCATAACAGTGTGAGTCACAGAGTGACTTACACTATTACAGCGAAAAGCCAGCTAGTAATTAGCTTGGCTTTTTGCTGCTAGAACCGTTCTCGAACGCAACTAGAACTATCGAGCTTTTAGCAAAAAGCTCGAGTTCTAGTTTGATCTAGAACAGCCCCCAAAATCACTCGAACCGCGAACTGGAGAACCACGAACCACGAACCACGCTCAACTCTATTCCTGAGCCCACTGCTCTCTATTTATTGGCCCTGACAAAAAGCCTGCCATCAAAAGTATTACAAATCCTACAATTCACAGAGAACAAATATGTCAGAGTAACCAAACTAGGTTAATATTTCACAGAAAAAAGTCACTCCTAAAATATCAAATCTTTATTATACAAAATTAAAAGTATAAACATAGAAACACTTTAAGGGTATACATATAAACAATTGCCTTCAACCAATACAATGAAGGACTTTAGCTGGTTATATAGTGGAAAGACCAGTGATATGCCCTTAAAAGAGGTAAATATATCTCTCCGCCAATCAACTTTCCTGATTGAGGGATAAGATCACCACACTTATTAGTGCGTTTTGTGCTCACATGCCGCTCAATATGCCAACACTCCTTGCCTTGATCAGCATTGGATGAGTGGCGATCCCTTAGACTAGCGCTGTAGATCAAGCACAGGTCTGAGCTTATATTGCAATAGAACACATACAATTAGCGCTATAGCCTAAAAATGTATACAGAAATCATTGTGCGCATTAATAATTTATGCAGATTTTGAGCTCTGCTGAAGCCTCTTATATAAAAATTATGTAGTGTGGAACATAATTATAATCTTCCCTATGTTAGGTAGTAACTGGATTCCATAGGGAATTTGTTTTTTTCTAACCAAAAATTTTAATTGATCAATAAAAGTTAAATTTTAGTAATATTCACACCTCTTTTCCCTACCTTTCCATCCTGGTTATTTATATCAACAGTGTTAACCACTTAATTAAAAATTATATGAATATTATTTTGGAAAGAGATTAAATACCAATCTAGTCTAATGGGAAGTTGCAGCTGTTGGTTAAGGGTTTACAATTTCTATAAACGCCATGAAAAATTAAAGAGACAATACATATATCTTATGTCTGTAGAGCCATGCAAGTGGTTGAGTCAGTCATGTAAGGGTACTTTCACACTTGCGTTTTTTCCTTCCGTCACAATCCGCCCTTTTGGTAAACCGCGGATTCCATTAACGGATTTCGCTGTTTCCCATAGACTTGTATGGATGACGGATTGTGCCAAAAGGATCTGCGTTGCTTCCGCTGGGCGACGCTGCATTGCTTCCGCCGTGCAGAAGGAACGCAGCATGTAACTTTTTTTGAGCAGCGGAATCCTTAGGATTTCACTGCGCATGCTCTCTCTGGCTCCCTGCACCCGTAACCAGGGTACACATCGGGTAACCAAGCAAAGTGCTTTGCATAGTTACCCGATATTTACCTTGGCTACGTGTGGTGGGAGCCCGACACTTCCCCACTTGGCTCCGCCCCCTCCCGTACTCCACTCCGCATGTACACACACACACACACACACACACACACACGCGCGCACACACACTCACCTGTCCTCAGCGCCATGACCCTGCTCGGCTCCACCCACCCCGCACTCCAACCCCCGCACACATTCTCGGCCGCCGAACGATCAGCTGATCCCCCAGCGGCCGGCTGCTGTGAGCGATCAGCTGATCACCCGGCGACCGGCTGCTGTGAACAATCAGCTGATCACCCGGCGACCGGTCACAATAGTTTGCCGCCGATGAAACTGTAGAAAAAAAAAAGCTAATTCCGTTGTTTTGTACGATCCGTTGCATCCGTTGTGCCACTATATGCAACGCATCCGTTGCATCCGTCACACAACACAATGCAACGGATGCCGTTCAACGCAAGTGTGAAACTAGCCTAAGACATATTAGAAATAAATGAAAAGGGTAGGAAATCCGGCAAGCACTCCAGTAATCTTGTTAAAAATCTTATACTTTAATTAATTTTTTAAAAAACTAACAGATGCAGGTAGAATAAAAAATTAATTTCAAATGTAGTCACCTAGGACACAAAGGCAATTAGTTTCGGCATGTTAGCCTTCATGGTGTTATGACCATAGTTAAGACCATGAAGAAGTCTAGCGTGCCAAAACGAGTTGTCTTTATGTGACTACATTTGAAATGGATTTTTAATACTGCATGTATCTGTTAATTTTTAAAACGATGAATTAAAGTATAAGACTTTTAACAAGATTACTGGAGTACTTGCTGAATTTTCTACCCTTTCCATATCCTCAGTGTGCGGTTGTAGCTCCCACATTCATCCAGGCGTAGCTCCCAGAATTGCTTCACACACCTTGTTGAAAGTATCATTGGAGGTAAACTGGCTACCTATTTTGTTTTCATTCGAAAGAAATGTATGATAAAACCCCATTTGATAGACATAGTGTTATTAGCAGGCCACCTGAACCACCCGATATTTAGCCTACTATCCAGACTAACTCATAAGCATTAATTTGATGCTATGTTCTTTACTTGTTCAAGGATAAGAATTTTCATTAAATGAATGAAATAAACATGTATAGTAACCTTATAAAGATAAAAAAATGTAAAACATGCAGTATTATAATGTTGCACATAATATATTACACTTTAAGTATCTTATTGTAATCCACTCAAGGAAACTATAAAACATAAAAGGGAATCCAGGGATGTGAATGACTTGCCTCAAACAACAATAGCCTTAGTATACAAGTCTCAAAACAATTCCACAATAGTTATGTGAACAGTGACTCATTGTATGGGTGTAGAAAAATAATTCCTGGGTTGTATAGAATACATCTTTAGATTTAGTGTGACAACGACCAGGAATATATTATTGAGTAGTCAACCGATAGAGAAGTGATTCGTTAAAAGTCGACATTTATTGCTTGGGGAACTAGAAAGATTTTACATATATTCTTTATGCATTTGCCGTACTAGGGAAAGGGAAGCCCTGAGGCTAAACTCTTGCAGCAATGTATTCATCTGTATACTTTATGGCGAAAGTTTAAAAATTAATAAACTGCTTAAGTCATATATAAGTTCTAATCTATTTTATTTACAGTGCAAAAGTTTTAGGCAGGTGAGGAAAAAATGCTGCAAAGAATGAATTTAAAAATAGAAATGTTAATAGGTTATTTTTAGCAATTAACATAAAGGAAAGTGAAGAACAAATAATAATAATAATAATAATAATTTTATTTATGTAGTTCCAGCATATTCCAGCATTTTACAAATCAGTGCATATGTGTACAAACAATGTGTAAAGAAGCAATACAGCACTCCGATTTAACTGATTGTGCTCGGCTAGGATCCCACTCCAAATCAGTGTATAAGAAAAATCTGACACTCAGATAAATGGAAGGAAATATATTTTTAATTCATGGCTCAAGTGCAACGTGTGCAAAACATATATGATGTTTCGATCAATCAGTCCGCACTATCCCTCGCGCACTGACCGCCACTGCACCAAGTGCTCACAGCTTATCTGTCCTGCCTGGGCTCTTCACCCGTGTGCTTGTTTGATAAAGGTCTGATTTACTGAAACGTCATATATGTTTTGCATACCTTGCACTTAATAAAAAATAAATTTCATACCATTTATTTGAGTGTCAGATTTTTCTTATACACTGTGTACAAACAGTATCAGACATCACAGAGTAACACATGAAATTTAAACAAGATGAGTGAGGTCCATGTTTGCAATGTTACAATTTATAAGGAATTATAAAGACCCAAATGGTAAAAAGTGCTTGTATTGATTTGTCCAACAATCATGATAACAGTTAGAATATTAACCCATTAACAACCACAGGCAGTAATCTTACGTCCTAGCGGTCATAGTGGTAATCTCCCCCGGCTGCTGTCAGGCAGGGACAAATCAGGGTCAAATTTAAGACTTCTGCTAGTCTAAATAGGGACCTCTGGATTACAGGGTTCACACCTCTCCTAGTTTGTCCATCCCCATGTCAGTGGTAGGGCTCAGTCATAACATTATAGCCAGCCCTTTACAGTGTGCTGGGGTGACAATATGGATCCTGTTAATGCCTTAACCATGCAACTATGGGCCTTGTCCTTGGGAGTAGCGGATATCACGCGCCAGCAGCAACACGCGCATTCAGTCGCTAAATATAATTCAGTCAGTCTCAATGCCACATCTTAACCTAACGTAAATTTGCTGGACTACTTCAATAGGGATAGAAGTAAGTTTTCTATTTTTTCTTCCACATACAAATCGTACTTTCATCTCCATCCTCTTTTGGGTGTGAAAATCATTAAGTGGGTATTGTTTTGTCTTTGATTCATGGAGACCTGCAGGCCTGGGCATTTTTTTTGACTTAGGACTCTCCAGAATTTACCTCTGTTGAGGCGTTTTTGTGGGCTCTGGGCTTCATCTATGACAACCCTGGCAAATTCACTGTTCCTGAATCCAAGATCCACAAGCTTCTTCAAGGAAGCCGTAGAGTTGAACACTACTGTTCACAGTTTAGATGTTGGGCAATAAAGACCTACTGGATTTACTCTACTCTTTGGACTCAGTCCTCTCTCTTTGCAACTATATCTGCTTAAATAAAACGCATGCTTCAATTTTAGCAGATAATCCAGATTTTTTTGCCATGTGAAGGTCTTCTACTAGATCATTTTGGTTGCAGAATGCTCGTAAAGATTCTGAAGAGTATGTTCATAACTGGAGAGTCTGTGCAAGGACTAAGGGGTACTTTGCATGTTGCGACATCGCTACTGCGATATCGTCGGGTCAAATCAAAAGTGATGCACATCCGGCGCCGGTAACGACGCCGCAACGTGTAAAGCCTAGATGCGCCGATAAACGATCACGAAAACGTCGTAAATCGGTTATCTGTGTAACGTCGGCCATTTTAATAATGTCGCACCAATAGGAGATACGATGTTGTTCCTTGTTCCTGTGGCAGCACACATCGCTGTGTGTGAAGCCGCAGGAGCGTGGAACATCTCCTTACCTGCCTCCACCGGCTATGCGGAAGGAAGGAGGTGGGTGGGATCTTTACGTCCCGCTCAACTTCGCCCCTCCGCTTCTATTGGCCGCCTGCCGTGTAACGTCACTGTGATGCCGCACAACCCGCCCCCTTAGGAAGGAGGCGGGTCGCCAGCCAGAGCGACGTCGCAGGGCAGGTAAGTGCGTGTGAAGCTGCCGTAGCGATAATGTTCGCTACGGCAGCTACCACAAGATGTCGCATGTGCGACGGGGGCGGGTACTATCATGCTCGGCATCACTAGCATTAGCTAGCAATGTCGCAGTGTGCAAAGTACCCCTAAGACCTCTCTTCTATAGAGATTTGAAGAGACCTCTAGTCCTTAAGACATTATTGAAGGGGATCTGGAAACGGATCGGCAGTATGAAGTAGAGCAAGTTCTGGGGTCAGGTGCCACTTGCAGTATTCAGTCAAGTGGGTTATGGTCCTGAAGATAACTTCTGGGTCAATTCAGAGCATCTCCTTGTGCATCATCTGATAAGAGACTTCCATCATGGGGGGATCTGAAGGTCCAGTGGCCCCTCTTAGAAGGGTGGGTATAATCATGGGTGCAGTCAAGGACTGCATATACCTTTAAAATTACCAAACAGCTGTATTCATCAGTGTTTGCTAACCACCATACTAGACCTACAGCTTATCGACAACACTAGTGCACTTTCTCCTTAAAGGGCCAGAGTCTATTTTAACACTTGTATTTCAGGTTGTAGTGGTGAGTGTTCCCTGCCTATTGTACTTGTCACCAACCATTTGTTTTATATTGTATGGTATTGTGTTTTTAAATTGTATGTTTAAATAAAAGTTTTCTATTTTGATATAATATACACAGTGTGCTCTGCTGTACTATGTATATGTCCAGTTAGATACCATGTTGATTTTTGGTGGGTAAAACTGTGTATGACCTGTTACTTCTGGCCACTACTGAAGTTGACAACCTAATGATTTGTCATTAATATAAGTGTAATGAAACAATGCTTTAACTGCCAAACACTATACAGTTTGTTCTTAAGGCCCCGTCACACTAAGCAACATCGCTAGCAACATCGCTGCTAACGAACAACTTTTGTGACGTAGCAGCGATGTTGCTAGTGATGTCGCTGTGTGTGACATCCAGCAACAACCTGGCCCCTGCTGTGAGGTCGTTGGTTGTTGCTGAATGTCCTGGGCCATTTTTTAGTTGTTGCTGTCCCGCTGTGAAGCACAGATCACTGTGTGTGACAGCGAGACAGCAACAACTAAATGTGCAGGCAGCAGGAGCCGGCTTCTGCGGAGGCTGGTAACCACAGTAAACATCGGGTAACCAAGAAGCCCTGTCCTTGGTTACCCGATATTTACCTTTGTTACCAGCCTCCGCCGCTCTCACTGTCAGTGCCGGCTCCTGCTCTGTGCACATGTAGCTGCAGGACAGATCGGGTTAATTAACCCGATGTGTGCTGTAGCTAGGAGAGCAGGGAGCCAGCGCTAAGCATTGTGCGCTGCTCCCTGCTCTGTGCAGCTGCACCCTGTACTCTATACCCTATATATGTACCCTGTGCAGCTGCACCCAGTGTGCGCTGCTCCCTGCTCTGTGCACATTTAGCTGCAGCACACATCGGGTAATTAACCCGATGTGTGCTGTAACTAGGAGAGCAGGGAGCCAGCGCTCAGTGTGCGCTGCTCCCTGCTCTCTGCACGTGTAGCTGTGTGCGCTGGTAACCAAGGTAAATATCGGGTTGGTTACCCGATATTTACCTTAGTTACCAAGCGCAGCATCTTCCACGCGGCGCTGGGGGCTGGTCACTGGTTGCTGGTGAGCTCACCAGCAACTCGTGTAGCGACGCTCCAGCGATCCCTGCCAGGTCAGGTTGCTGGTGGGATCGCTGGAGCGTCGCAGTGTGACATCTCACCAGCAATCTCCTAGCAACTTACCAGCGATCCCTATCATTGTTGGGATCGCTGGTAAGTTGTTTAGTGTGACTGGACCTTAGAGAGTGAACAACTTAAGAGAGTGAACAACTTCAATTTAGATCTAGAATTGTCCTGCAAATAAGGGAGATGATAAGGAGTTGAATGTATTAAAGACGTTTTCCAAGACTAGTTACTAGTTGGTAACTACCGGCCTTTTTACCTTGGTGCCTATCTCTGCCAGCTCAGAGCGGCCACAGCGGCCACATGGCTGCAACTCTGCAGCTTCTGCTGATGTCAAGTCAACAGAGAACTGCTGCTCTGCCGACAGGGTGTTAGTGCCGATGTCATGTTGATTGACATCTGGCTCCCCACTGCCTAACTGTGGCGGACCGGCTGTAAACCAGCATAACGTGTGTAGTCACGTTCTGTTGACAGAGCAGCCCGGAAGAGGAATAGCTGCTTTGCTGAGGTGACGCAGCAGAATCGCTGGTAGTAGTGGTCTGTGACCTTTCAGAGCCAGTGGCAGGTAGAACAGGCAGGTAGTTATTAACGTTTTGCCTGTAATTTCTTAGGTCCATGAGAGCATAATAAAATAGTCCTGGATAAACCCTTTAAACAATCTTTTATATATGATAAGAAAACTGTGCTGTATGACATACAAATATTTCGAAAGTTAAGTCCTCTTGACAAGATTAATAGGACCAGAAATAGATAATAAGAGTTAAGGTAAATGTAGTGTGGGTCAATTCAAAATCTGTATTAAAGCCAGATTCCCAGTAGATCGGCCTAACTTACGGTGTGTTAACATTAAGTTTTTGTTTTTTGCTGGGTTTTTAGAGCAGAAACTCTTTATTTCTCCATTGAAAACTTATGGTTTCTGCTCAAAAAACTCAGTAAAAAAAATCGCTTTATAGTTTTTATTTTTGGTTTAGTAGAAATAGGGGGGTTTAATGTGTTGTACACTGCTAATAGATGTTTTAAAAATGGGCACATGATGGCCACTGTTTGGTTTGAAGCCTTGAGAAAATCATGGACAGCAGTATGACGTTAGCAGGGGTTCAGTATAATTTTTTAAATTTAAGAACCACCATGGGCCCACAATTATCAGGGGAGAGCAACATGTTTAGTGTATTGTTACTGTAACACAGTTACTCAAATGCAATCATCAAGCCAATTTTCAGTTTCTCAGACAATATTTTTATAAATTGTTGGTCTAGTATGTGAAATTAGCAAATAACTACTCTATATGCATAACTGGTTATTTGTTCTTAATTTACATTTCTATCATGTTTCCATTGTCTCTTAACCTTGACACAGTCAACCAGGTGTGAAATAATAAAAATTCCTTTATTCCATTGTCACAGAACGCACCAGGGACTTCTCAATTGATTATATACAGTATATGGCTTTTAAATTAGGAACGCACTGTATTTTTAAAGAATTTTATGCAGATTGCAAGTCATTAGGTCCTTGCCTCATTTATTTTGTTGTATTTCCACTTTCAATTTTTTAAGTGATTATGAAAAAATGAAAAAATAATTTTTGTCATACATTAGCTAACACTGCAGCCAATACTGATAATTTATACCATTTTTGTTGCTTTTTTCTCCGTTTCCTGGGGACCGTACATTGATGTAATTACATCTGTTGTAAAAAATATAGTTATTTTTACTGCATAAATAACTTTTTCTTTTGTGACGGCAAACAGGATTGTGCAACTAGAGTGTAATTGATTTACTTAACGTTGTTGCCACTTTTCTTCCTTGAAACAACAGCTGCTATCAATAGTATGGACCGTGCTTCAAATCAATGTTTTGCTGATAATAATATGTGCACTTTGAAAACTCAATCATGATTTCCATTGCTTAGAACAGTTCAATTTTTAAATTAAAGTGACCCACCTCCCTGGGACCGAAAAGTGATTGTACAGCTCCAAGTATAGTCGCCCTTACCAATGTACTTCATCTGCCTCCCCCTGCCTCTTGTGCTTAGAACGGCTCTCTTTTCTTTTCCTCCAACTTTCATTATGGCTGCCACAGTAGCATAGGAAGTGCGGTGGTAAATCTAAATCATGCCTACCCCGCATTTCATATCCCACAGCATAAGATAGGCAGGGATGTTGTAGATAAGTAGATAAGACTGCAAGTAAGAGGAGCAGAATGCTTATCTGAGCAGAAAAAGCAGTGGACGTCTATGTAGGGCACCAAGTAGGATGATTACAGCCATGCTGTACTGTGCTACATGTTTCCCCGAAAATAAAACACTGTGTTATATTATTTTTTTTGCCCAAAAAATATGCTAGGTTTATTTTAATGGTAGGGATTATTATGGCGGAAACAAGGGTTGGGGAAAGGTTTACCCCCCAAAAAGGCAGACCCCCAGGAGAAACATAGTTACCAGATGCCGGACATCTGCGTCACTCCCTGCAGGTCCTTGTTTTCTCCACAGCAGTCCTCCCCTGCTTCCGGTCAGCTGGTACTCACACACACATCAGATACATACATATACAAATACGGTGATACCGCATTACTTCCAGCAGCCAGATGGACCTAGGACGCTGTGAATGTGAGAATCTGCGGTGGAGCTCATCAAGGACCTGCGTTCCACCGCAGATCCTTAATGCATTCCACCGCAGATCCTTAATGCATTCCACCGCAGGCCCTCGCTTTCCACAGTGTCCCAAGTTGACCTGGATGTGTGTGTGTGTATGTACAGTATGTGTTTGTATGTGTGTGCATTCCACTACAGTTCCTCGATGCATTCCACTTCAGGTCCTCGTGTACCACAGCTTGCCAATCTGGTAAGTATGATTGTGCAGTCTGTCTTCTTTCTTTTGGGGGTATCTGCTTTCTTTAATGAGGTGTCCTGTAGTATTCTTTAGCTTTTTTAGCTACATGGACACTTCATTATTGAATCTCAACTAGAGCTTATTTTCTGGGTAGGGCTTACATTTAAGCCTTACTCTGAAAAGGTCAAAAATTCCTGCTAGGGCTCATTTTCTGAGGTAGGGCTTGTTTTGGGGGAAACACTGTAGTTCTGATCTCACTGCAGAGCCTTGTATGACTTTGAGAGCAAAATGTCAGTTACTACATGTCTCAAATTGGTAATTTGACACCCTGGACCCCAGGGGTCACAGGTTACAACATCATACACCACCCCCTTCCCTGGACAGGTCACATCAGTCACACATTAAACCCTTGTTTCCACCCTCCTGGGTTGATGTCCACACCAGGTGGGGCAGAGCCAGGTGGTTGGCGCTGCCCACCGAGGAGTTCACAGGCCTGGAGGCGGGAAAAACACAGTTTGTTGGAGAGTCCAGTTGTGGGCAGTAGAGTGTGAGGAGCGAAACTGTTGGTGTCTGGGTTGGAGCCCGGGCACTTCCAGCAAGGTCGGCAGACGGTGGTGGCCGTCTGCAGGAGTTGGTGACAGTCAGCGGAACCATAGGACCGGGGTCGGGTGGTGGCCCGCCGGTACCGAACCGGGGAACCGATTGGAGCCAAGCACCAGGCAGGGTACTCAGACCCCGACTAGGCTTGAAGCCAACCTTTAGTCAAATTTCCTGATTGCGGTCTGGACTTCAGGGGTTCATTCCCCCCCAAGTCCCAATTGAAGGCAACAGCCCAACCGTTCCGGATAAGGGCCACCGCCAAGGGCCAGAGATCCAAAGAGCCAGCGTCTGTGGGCAAACGGGCTCCTCCGACACATATACGCTGGGGAGCGGACTACCGGTGCCCAGGCATTGGAGTCAAGATACAAAACATAGGTGCATGGAGACGACAGCCACCATCAACCCATCCAGGGAGAACACCGCAGCCGGCTGCGGACCCCATTCATCCAGCCATTTGGTTTACCAGAGACTCTGTCCATCTGTGTCTGAGTGAGTACACCTGTAACATCTGGCACTGTGCTGTGTTGCACCGCAACACTGCACCCTGCAAACCCCATCCTACGGCCTCCCTCCCAGCCTACCGAGCCCCGGGACCAACAGCCCCTACCCACGGAGGGGTCAACACCTAGATGCCCCCACCATCGCTCCCGGGAACCCTGTCTCCAGCAGCGGTGGTGCCCACCATCACCACAACCCGTGGGTGGCATCACGAACTCTATACATCCCAAAAAAAATCCAATTCCCCCTTTTCACTCGTGGGCGAGGAGCGCTGCTCGAGCCCCGGGTTTGGCCCCTCACTCGAGCTACCGAGGAGAAGGCACTGGATCCGAGCGCGATCTCCCTGAGCAGCCCCCTGCGACGGGGAACTGGCCCCCGCCCCCGACAACTTGGCATCACAAACAGGATTGAACCAGTCTACTTACCGGTAGAAGTGCGCCTTGTGATCCCCGTCAGCGGCATCCCTCTGAAAAATGTGAAGATCCACCATTTTGGGCGCGAAGATTTCCCGCTCAAGTCGTCTTCCCGAGCAGTGAAGGCGCGAAAAGGGAAGCCCCGCCCCCGAAAAAGTGAAGTGCTGCAGAAAAACCAAGGGGGAGCGGGTGAAGAATGGCGGCATGTAGCTAGTGCTGCAGAGTGCAGGGACGCCAAGACTCTGCCGAAACACGTTCCTGGACACCAACGCGGCAGGATGTGGCGGAAGATCCAGGCCCAAGTCCACTTCATGCTGGCGAAGTGGATGTCGGGGATGAAGGGCCTGCCTGCAGCTGTCCGGGCGAACGAAGTGGAGATAATCTCGGAGGAGCGGGTAAGCAGTGACCCACGCCCCTATGTCCCCCAGGGATCGGCCGCTGCGGCTGAGGGACCCGGCCTGCTCTCGTCCGCCACACCGTCTCCCTCGTCGCCCGTGCCCGCAGCCAACGCCCCGACCAATCCGCTGCCCCAGTCCATGGCAGCGGAGCCCGTACCACCTACGGGGGAGGACCCAGTTACTGGGCCCTCAGGCCTTACCATCACCATCGCTCCAGCACCGCCAACGACATCCCATCCAGCCCCGAGCATGGCCGCAATGGAGGCGACCCTCACCCGGAAGCCCAGACACCCGGCCTCAGCTGAATCACGGCGGAACAGACCACGTCACAGCGGGGTCCCTCATTGCTGAAGGTGCCGGTCATAGCCGGCACGGAGGGACTCCAGCGGGGCCCGTCCCCCACACAGTATTTTACCGTACATAGCAGGGATGGGCAGAATACTACAGGGATGGGCAGAATACTACAGGGCTGGCCACAATACTACAGAGATGGCCACAATACTACAGGGATGGGCAGAATACTACAGGGATGGGCAGAATACTACAGGGATGGGCAGGATACTACAGGGCTGGCCACAATACTACAGGGATGGGCAGAATACTACAGGGTTGGCCACAATACTACAGGGATGGGCAGAATACTACAGGGATGGGCAGAATACTACAGGGATGGGCACAATACTACAGGGATGGGCACAATACTACAGGGATGGGCACAATACTACAAGGATGACCACAATACTACAGGAATGGGCAGAATACTACAGGGATGGGCAGAATACTACAGGGATGGGCAGAATACTACAGGGATGGTCACAATACTACAGGGATGGGCAGAATACTACAGGGATGGGCAGAATACTACAGGGATGGCCACAATACTACAGGGATGGGCAAAATACTACAGGGATGGCCACAATACTACAGGGATGGGCAGAATACTATAGGGATGGCCACAATACTACAGGGATGTCCACAATACTACAGGGATGGGCTGAATACTACAGGGATGGGCTGAATACTACAGGGATGGCCACAATACTATGGGGATGGCCACAATACTACGGGGATGGCCACAATACTACGGGAATGGACAGAATACTACAGAGCACAATACTACAAGGATGAGCACAATACTACAAGGATGAGCACAATACTACAAGGATGGGCACAATAATACAAGGATGGGCACAATACTACAAGGATTGGAACAATATTACTGGGCACAATACTACAGGGCACAAGGATGGGCACTATACTACTGGGCACATACTACAAGGATGGGCAGAATACTACTGGGCACAATACCACAAGGATGAGCACCTTACTACAGGGCACATGGATGGGGACATTACTGCAGCATGGGCACATTACTACATGATGTTGGCTAAGATTACTATATGATGCTGCTAATTGTAAAACAATTACAAGAAGGTGATAAAATGTAAAAAAAAAAAATCCTAAAGCATGACATTTTTTTTTTACATTAAAAATGCTTTTCTGTATATAAACTTAAAAATAAGTGCACGTTTGTTATAATATACAAGCGAGAAATGTTTAAAAAGTGATCCAAGATGTATAGGAAAGAAAAACATGGATTCATTAAAAATGTTCACTTTATCCTGCAAATAATGCGGCCCCCCTCAATTTTTTTTTCTATATGCAGCCCATGCACCCAGCTGAGTTTGAGACCCCTGGCTTACAGTGATTCAAAAATGTGTTTGCCCCCTTCCTGATTTCTTATTCTTTTCCATGTTTCTCAGACTTAAATGTTTCAGCTCACCAAACAAATTTAAATATTAGACAAAGATAACACAAGTAAACACAAAATGCAGTTTATAAATAAATGTCTTTATTATTAAAGGAAAAATAAATCCAAACCTACAAGGCCCTGTGTGCAGGCCTCACTTGACTCAGTTAAGCTGAGTGTTCATGACTCCACCATAAGAAATGAAATGGCATGCTTTGCAGATTTCCAAGACGAAAACCACTGCTGACAAAAATAACATAAAAACTCATCTCAATTTTGCCAGAAAACATATTGATGATCCCCCAACACTTTTGGGAGAATACTCTGTGGACTGACAAGACAAAACTGGAACTTTTTGGAAGGTGTATGTCGCATGACATATGCCATAGAAGTAACAGCATTTCAGAAAAGGAACATTATACCAACAGTCAAATATGGTGGTAGTAGTGTGATGGTCTGGGGCTGTTTTGCTGATTCAGGACCTGGAAGAATTGCTGTGGTAAATGGAACCATGAATTCTGCTGTCTACCAAAAAATCCTACCTTGATTATCACAACTCTGCAAGGATGAGTGGGCCACAATTCCTCAATAGCATTGTAAAAGACTCAATTCCAGTTATAGTAAATTTATTAGGTTTAGGGGGTAATCACTTTTTCACTCAGTGTCCTGTAGGTTTATTTCCTTTTGCCTTAATAAAGACATTCATTTATAATCGGGATATTATGTTTACTTGTGTTATCTTTGTCTAATATTTAAAATTGTTTGATGAGCTGAAACATTTAAGTGTGACAAACATGCAAAAGAATAAGAAATCAGGAAGGGGGAAAACATTTTTTCATACCACTGTGTAAGAAAAATGTGGATTCCTGTGGAATAGAAAATTGGATCACAGATATAATGGTATCATTTTATTCAACTTTCTATGACCTATATGTCCATATAAATGGCTTAAGAAGGTTGACCCTAGGGACAGATTCCTTTTACAAGCTTAGCAGCACTTAGTAACATACTTGAGTTTCTTATATTTCAGTGCCTAGCAATAGACACATTTGGGGATACAATGCAGATGACATAAACATGACGTATGGCTTCCTATGAATTCAAAACTGGTTTATGAAAAACAGGTGTTGATGAATCCCACCAAGAATATTTTAGTCCTGGAATCATCAGTAATCAGCATGGCACAGCAACTAGCATAACAAAACAGTTTGTGACATTAATAGTTTAGCAACGCATTATCTGAGGTTGATCAAGGTCAGCATTTGCATGTAATTCCTATATTCCACCCTCAGTTTCCTTGCTTAATCCACAAATGTACTGACATGTTGATTTCTTGATTGTTTTCTTATAAAACTGGCATCATTGGGGGCAAGGACTGAGATTAGATAGTAATCTTCACTGGAAAAAGGGACTGGTATACAGTTCCTTGAAAAAAATATTCATACCCTGTGAACTTTTCCACATTTTTAAGTTACATCCACAAACAAATAACCATGCTAGCATTTTTTTTCACTGCTGATGTTCCTTGACCCCGGTCTTATACTCTCCCTGTGGGGTTTCACCTTTTTTCGGCGTCACTCTGGTCACATGTCGATATCTTGTGACTATAACTTCTGACTGGCCGAGAGTTAGACGTTACATCACAAGTTCTCAATACAAGTATATGAAAGCCAGAACTATGCTCTCATAGACTTGTATTGAGTTGTGACCTTTGGTGTGTCCCATGAAACACTGGAGTGGCCGGCAGGTCAAAAACTGCTGAAGATCGGTAGGAGTGACACTGAAAACAGATGAAGATGCCGGAGGGTGAGTATAATACTAGGGGCCAGGTACTTAGATTTAAAGCTCCACTCCAGCGATGAAATAAAAAAAAACACTGGAGTGATGCTTTAGATGTATCTTATTGGGATTTTATGTGATGTACCAACACTAAGTAGCAAATATTTGTGAAGTATAAAAAATATATATATTTTAAAAACATAAATCCGGAGTGACCATGGCATTCAGAATTCACCTAATTAGTATCCCATTGTGAATTTGTGTCAAGGCTGTAAAATTGCTTTTCACAGATGCTATTCATTGAGCTAGAACTATGTTGCAAAGAAGAATGGGAAAAAATTACAGCCTCTAGATGTGTAAAGCTGGTAGAGACATATCCCAAAAGACTCGCAGCAGTAACTGCAGCAAAAGGGGATCTTAAATATTTAGAAAACCATGTTTCATTTCTCTTACAATTCACAAATACGTACTACTTAGTGTTGGTATGTCAAATAATATCCCAATAATACACATTTAAGTTTGTGGGTTTAACTTGAAAAAATGTGGAAACACTCAGAAGGTGTCAATACTTTTTCAAGGCACTGTAAATGGTAACAATCTCTGAACAGTGTGGGCAAGTATGTTGGCACTAGATATAGTATATATAAACTGACACCCCTTAGTGGACATAAAGAAAAATGCTGTGAACAGAGGTGTAAGCCAAGATAGAAACGTTGCATTTTCAAAGACCCTTTTCTTCAGCTGACACTGCATAGTCATTACATGTTTTATTTCATATAAACCCCATGAAAATATTGCTCTTTGTCAAATTTGAACCTAGGTTTCTGTGGTACTAGACTATAATCAATAGAACCATCTGCTTGCTGCTGACATCTACGTACTGCCATTTATTTACAGTATTTTTATTTACAGTAGTTGCCTCATTTTTTTATCCTTTTTCACTCCTACTAATTGATCACTTTGATGCTCGCAATAAAACAACTTGTTTTTTTAATATACAGTATTCTTTATTGATCTCTGACCTAACACTTGAATTGGGTAATCTTAACCTTTGAAAACAGCTGATTGAAAATTATTTTTGGGAAATGCTTCTAGTTTTAATGTATCTTCTTAGGAGACAGTGCATTTTTTTTTACAGGTGTTATTTGCTCAAGAAAACCTTGCATTTTATAGAGGGGGTAACCGCTTGGGCAATGTGTTAAGTACAAGCTACTGTGTATTTCCATGTTAGTTTAGCTATTCACTTTAATGGGTGCTGGGTACAACTATGTTTCAATGTAGGGGAGATGTCCAAGTACTGCACCAGGGACCGGCTGACGGAACAAGCAAGGAAATAGGGTGTTTTCCAGATTAATGTAGTGATAAGAAGCGGTTCCGCTCATCTGGTGAGGTTGTATGAGACTTAACACATAGAGGGCGTCACACTGGGTTCCAGCTGCTGCAGCCCCAAAGGTCACCCTCTATCTCGAATGTATTCGCAATACTGTACCTGTCATTCTTAGAAGCAACAGCCCTGATGCATAAACGGCCTAAAGATATTGTCTAGCTTTGAAACCCCATTTTCAAACACCCAAACTAATTAGTAATTTCAGAGTTGTTAGATGGAGGCTTCCATTTCAGATGATAGATATTTGGCCTCAATCTGACAACCGTGATGTTTTTACCTGTAAAAACACAGACTGTTGTCCATCAGTGTTTTGTAGGGTCATTCGTATTTGGTCAGTGTGTCGGTTTCTACAAGGGAAAAAAAATAATAATAATAATAAAAAATAATTAATCTTTATTTCTATAGCGCCAACATATTCCGCAGCGCTTTACAATTCAGGAGGATAATATACAAACAAAAAAAAAAAGATAAATTACAAATCATGTCCTATCTGTTACAATGTTAATCAGTGGCAGTACAGATTGTACACTGATACCATCCGTGGGCTGTTTGCTATTTTCTTGGACCCTTAGACTTGTACAAGTGATTTTCATTTGTGATTCCTATTAAAAACAGATGACGCCGTGATTTTTTTGTTGACCACTCAATCCGCAAAAAAATCTAGACATGTGAACAGCTATAGACTATAATAGGTATGTGTTCTATCTATAAACATCACAGAATACGTACATGACTTACAGATGTGTGAATAAGGCCTAAGTCAGACTAAAGGTCATCTATAAAGATTTGTATAAAGAGCCTGACACATCCATGTTTTAGATGAGCACTCTCCCCCATTGATTTGAAAAGGTACATGTGCTGTACTTTATTATGAATATTAAATATATTCAACTTATACAGTTTTTTTAATAGCAAAAGAAAATATACCTAAATGAAAAACAATATTCACAACGGCTTGAAGAAGACCTAGATCTGTCTTGAGATTGCGGAACTTTTCTGTACCAGAGTGATTCCATGATCTTTATCTTTGCACGCAATGATTTGTTTTATGTTCTTTCAATTTATAAAATGTATTTTGTTAATATTTGGTGTATTTATCAGGAACAGCAATCAGAAAGAATAGATAGCAAGCATTCTACAGCAAGAAACATGCAAAGGTTGAATAACTTTAAGATTGAGAAGAATTTAAGTAAATACCACAACCGTTGTTTCATGACTTTCAGAAAATGACATGATAGGAAACAAATTTTTACTATAAATTTCCATGTAAAAAAAAAATCTCAAAATCTTCTAGTTTACATACTGCCCCCTAGGGCAGACAGAATAGTAGACTGGCAGTTCATGTTTCTCTACCTCACTTATAAGATTTGCTCTATAGACTGGGAAAGAGGAGCAGTGTCATCTCATCTTTAAAGTCGAACGTGAATATAGAGAAAGACCCGTCAATCTACGGGAGTTTGGTATGATTACACCATGTTCCGTGCACGTTCAGAAACAACCATTACACAATACATAGCAGGGGCACATACAGTATATAAGATTATCTCACCACAGGAACAGGTTTTTTTTAAACACATCCAACTGTGGAAATTATTATTATTACAAGATCTATTGGTTAAAATGAACTTTGTTTGTTGGAAAACAAATGGTGATAGGAATCTAATAATAATAATAATAATGGGAATCTATTATCAGAAAAATTATCCATTGTTAAAATCAGGTTTTTTGTTACATGTATTTTTTTTTTAAAATGACGTTTTTTATATAGTGAAGAAAAAATCCCGCACTCAATAAGGAATATCCAAAAGGAGCATGAATTAAAATATATTCTTACCAAGATTGGTGGTCGCTTATGAAGGACAGGAGCGCATGTGAATATGCGGAATCACCGCTGCAGAATGGCGCTGTCATGTGTATAATACTACAATTATTTAAAGATTCCGGCGTTCTATGTCATATGCGGCCGCAGGACCGGAAGTGACATTGTTGGTTGGCAACCAATGATGTCACTTCCGGTCCTGCGGCCGGATATGACATAGAATGCTGGGATATTCATAAGCGACCACCAATCTTGGTAAGAATATATTTTAATTCATGCTCCTTTTATTTTTTTTAGGCATCTAGTGGTCCGTGCTGGAAAATGTACTCATATAAATTACCATGAAAGGGATCCTTATTTCTACAGGTGGTCCCCTTCCTTTAGTAGATTCATATCCTCAAAGTATATATTTGTTATTTTTTATCTTAAATTTTATTATGGGTGTTTGCAGCCATTGGGGACGTGGCCATATTTCCAATTGTGTCCATTTTCTGTTATATAGATAAATCTTTTCTATATATGTTTCCACAAGTAATATTTATGATTTTTGCTTTAATATTCATGTACCTTTGAGAGAATATTAATTTTGTATTTTTCTTATGTATCTTTATAGTGTTAGTTTGATAAAGGTCCAAGGAAGGACCGAAACGTCCTGATTGACACACATTGTGGTCTTTATACTTTGAATTCAAATAAAAATAAACAATTTTTTTTGACAATATTTTGGATATTCCTTTTTGAGTGCCGGAATTTTTCTTCACTATATTTGAATGGACTGGGATCCTATCTGGGTAACTATATTTTGAAGGGAGTGACGTTTTTTCTTTCTATATTATTGGATTAAGACTTTTTTTTATATATATATATATCATGACATGTTTAAAAAACATAATTTATAATCTTGCAATTTTCCTACTGCCCTCTGGGGCTATTTTAGACTAATACTTCCTGTTGTTCGGGAACGGTTTTCAGCAGGCTCCTCATTACACATTAGACAAGTAGAACCTCTGTATACAGCTGATAACTCAGGATCCGCTATTTATAAGTCATGTCACAGTTGACCCTGCTCCCACTCCTTTCAAAATGATGCTAGCACACGCTAATTAGATGCTTCAATACAAAAGATAAGGTCAGAGTCTATTGCAGCTAATGTAAATGTGGATTTCCCTGAAACAACAGGAAGTAAAAATCTAGAAAAGCCTAAGTAGCAGTGGGAATCTTGCAAGAAGTCTACTTTTTTAACCCCTTCAGTCCCGAGTCTGTTTTCACCTTCCTTACCAGACAATATTTTAAAATTCTGACCAGTGTCACTTTATGTGGTAATAACCCTGGAACGCTTCAAAAATTCCAAGTGATTGTGAGTTTGTTATTTTTTGACACATTGTACTTCAGTGTAGTGGTAAAGTTTGTCAATATGATTTGCAATTATTTATAAAAATATTGAAAAGTAGAAAAAAATGAGAAAAATTTGCAATTTTTGAACTTTGCATTTGTATGTCCTTAAATCATATAGTTATATTACCCAAAATCGTTATTATATAACAATTACCAAGTACAAGTAGTATTCAGCCCCCTGCAGATTTAGCAGGTTTACACATTCGGAATTAACTTGGCATTGTGACATTTGGACTGTAGATCAGCCTGGAAGTGTGAAATGCACTGCAGCAAAAAAGAATGTTATTTCATTTATTATTCAACCCCTCAATCCACCAGAATTCTGTTTGGTTCCCCTAAAGTATTAAGAAGTATTTCAGGCACAAAGAACAATGAGCTTCACGTGTTTGGATTAATTATCTCTTTTTCCAGCCTTTTCTGACTAATTAAGACCCTCCCCAAACTTGTGAACAGCACTCATACTTGGTCAACATGGGAAAGACAAAGGAGCATTCCAAGGCCATCAGAGACAAGATCGCGGAGGGTCACAAGGCTGGGGCAAGGGGTTCAAAACCCTTTCCAAGGAGTTGGGCCTACCTGTCTTCACTGTTGGGAGCATCATCCGGAAGTGGAAGGCTTATGGAACTACTGTGAGCCTTCCACGGCCTGGACAGCCTTTGAAAGTTTCCACCAGTGCCGAGGCCAGGCTTGTCCGAAGAGTCAAGGCTAACCCAAGGACAACAAGGAAGGAGCTCCGGGAAGATCTCATGGCAGTGGGGACATTGGTTTCAGTCAATACCATAAGTAACGTACTCCACCGCAATGGTCTCCGTTCCAGACGAGCCCGTAAGGTACCTTTACTTTCAAAGCGTCATGTCAAGGCTCGTCTACAGTTTGCTCATGATCACTTGGAGGACTCTGAGACAGACTGGTTCAAGGTTCTCTGGTCTGATGAGACCAAGATCGAGATCTTTGGTGCCAACCACACACGTGACGTTTGGAGACTGGATGGCACTGCATACGACCCCAAGAATACCATCCCTACAGTCAAGCATGGTGGTGGCAGCATCATGCTGTGGGGCTGTTTCTCAGCCAAGGGGCCTGGCCATCTGGTCCGCATCCATGGGAAGATGGATAGCACGGCTTACCTGGAGATTTTGGCCAAGAACCTGCGCTCCTCCATCAAGGATCTTAAGATGGGTCGTCATTTCATCTTCCAACAAGACAATGACCCAAAGCACACAGCCAAGAAAACCAAGGCCTGGTTCAAGAGGGAAAAAAATCAAGGTGTTGCAGTGGCCTAGTCAGTCTCCTGACCCAATTGAAAACTTGTGGAAGGCGCTCAAGATTAAAGTCCACATGAGACACCCAAAGAACCTAGATAACTTGGAGAAGATCTGCATGGAGGAGTGGGCCAAGATAACTCCAGAGACCTGTGCCGGCCTGATCAGGTCTTATAAAAGACGATTATTAGCTGCAATTGCAAACAAGGGTTATTCCACAAAATATTAAACCTGGGGGTTGAATAATAATTGACCCACACTTTTATGTTGAAAATTTATTAAAATTTAACTGAGCAACATAACTTGTTGGTTTGTAAGATTTATGCATCTGTTAATAAATCCTGCTCTTGTTTGAAGTTTGCAGGCTCTAACTTATTTGCATCTTATCAAACCTGCTAAATCTTCAGGGGGTTGAATACTACTTGTAGGCACTGTATATATATATATATATTTATATATATATACAGTTAGGTCCAGAAATATTTGGACAGTGACACAAGTTTTGTTATTTTAGCTGTTTACAAAAACATGTTCAGAAATACAATTATATATATAATATGGGCTGAAAGTGCACACTCCCAGCTGCAATATGAGAGTTTTCACATCCAAATCGGAGAAAGGGTTTAGGAATCATAGCTCTGTAATGCATAGCCTCCTCTTTTTCAAGGGACCAAAAGTAATTGGACAAGGGACTCTAAGGGCTGCAATTAACTCTGAAGGCGTCTCCCTCGTTAACCTGTAATCAATGAAGTAGTTAAAAGGTCTGGGGTTGATTACAGGTGTGTGGTTTTGCATTTGGAAGTTGTTGCTGTGACCAGACAACATGCGGTCTAAGGAACTCTCAATTGAGGTGAAGCAGAACATCCTGAGGCTGAAAAAAAAGAAAAAATCCATCAGAGAGATAGCAGACATGCTTGGAGTAGCAAAATCAACAGTCGGGTACATTCTTAGAAAAAAGGAATTGACTGGTGAGCTTGGGAACTCAAAAAGGCCTGGGCGTCCACGGATGACAACAGTGGTGGATGATCGCCGCATACTTTCTTTGGTGAAGAAGAACCCGTTCACAACATCAACTGAAGTCCAGAACACTCTCAGTGAAGTAGGTGTATCTGTCTCTAAGTCAACAGTAAAGAGAAGACTCCATGAAAGTAAATACAAAGGGTTCACATCTAGATGCAAACCATTCATCAATTCCAAAAATAGACAGGCCAGAGTTAAATTTGCTGAAAAACACCTCATGAAGCCAGCTCAGTTCTGGAAAAGTATTCTATGGACAGGTGAGACAAAGATCAACCTGTACCAGAATGATGGGAAGAAAAAAGTTTGGAGAAGAAAGGGAACGGCACATGATCCAAGGCATACCACATCCTCTGTAAAACATGGTGGAGGCAACGTGATGGCATGGGCATGCATGGCTTTCAATGGCACTGGGTCACTTGTGTTTATTGATGACATAACAGCAGACAAGAGTAGCCGGATGAATTCTGAAGTGTACCGGGATATACTTTCAGCCCAGATTCAGCCAAATGCCGCAAAGTTGATCGGACGGCGCTTCATAGTACAGATGGACAATGACCCCAAGCATACAGCCAAAGCTACCCAGGAGTTCATGAGTGCAAAAAAGTGGAACATTCTGCAATGGCCAAGTCAATCACCAGATCGTAACCCAATTGAGCATGCATTTCACTTGCTCAAATCCAGACTTAAGACGGAAAGACCCACAAACAAGCAAGACCAGAAGGCTGCGGCTGTAAAGGCCTGGCAAAGCATTAAGAAGGAGGAGACCCAGCGTTTGGTGATGTCCATGGGTTCCAGACTTAAGGCAGTGATTGCCTCCAAAGGATTCGCAACAAAATATTGAAAATAAAAATATTTTGTTTGGGTTTGGTTTATTTGTCGAATTACTTTTGACCTCCTAAAATGTGGAGTGTTTGTAAAGAAATGTATACAATTCCTACAATTTCTATCAGATATTTTTGTTCAAACCTTCAAATTAAACGTTACAATCTGCACTTGAATTCTGTTGTAGAGATTTCATTTCAAATCCAATGTGGTGGCATGCAGAGCCCAACTCGCGAAAATTGTGTCACTGTCCAAATATTTCTGGACCTAACTGTATATATATATATATATATATATATATATATATATATATATATATATATATATATATATTGGCGTAATATTTTTTTTTTGTTCTTTATTTTGTTTTTTTACAGGTTTTTTACTTAGTCCCTCTATGAGACTTTAACTTTTATTATTCTAATCACTGCTGTAATGGATTGCAATGCACTAGAGTTCATCTCCTCCCTCCTTGAAGAGACAATTTGAATATTTCTCAGAGGACCATTGCAGCTATAATACTCCTCACTGGCCGCCAGACTGGTTTGTCAGGTCTCCGCAAGGAGAAAGGTTTTCCCCTTAGACCCCACTATAGCTTCTCCCATGGCCAGATAATATCTCATACTTTTCACTGACGAGGGACAATGGGACAATAATCTCGAAACACTGTGTCTGAAAATTGAGGTTCTGAGCTGGTGTAACGCCCTGGCAAAACCAGGTAGTCACAGATAGGCCCCCACATAACACCATCCCCCACTTAGGTAACACACAGCCAATCTGAAACCCTAGTCAGCCCCCCCTTAGTGAAAGATAGGCACACCAGTGGGCGGGACCAGGAGGTTGGACATGCCCACCCCGGGGTCTAGACAGCCTGGGGAGGAAAAACAAACAGATTAAGCTGTAGTTCAAGTTGAGAGGAGTGTGGGCTTGAGCTAGGTGTAGCTCCAGCAGAGGAAGTTCTTGTTGAACGTTGCCAGGGTTGGAGCCCTGGTGCCTCTGGCTAGGTGGCAGATGGTGGCCTTCGTCAGCAGGAGACGGGAAGACGGCTCGGCAGATCCGAGGTGGACTGGGACAGGGTTGTAGCCCGCCGGTACCGACGCAGAGAACTGACCCAGAACCGTAGCACAGAGGGGGTACTCGGACCCTGAAGCTAGGACCGAAATCAGCGGCCTAGCTATTTAACCGATTGAGCGCAGGATTATAGGTCCTGTCCCACCCAAAGTCCCTAACAGAAGACAAAAGCCCACCGATAGGGATAAAGCCACCGCCAGGGCCCATAGATCCCACAGGCCAGCGTCTGCGGGCATGGCTCCTCAGGCCACATCCAGCCGGGAGCGGACTCCTAAGTTCCAGACCAAGCAGTCCACCATACACAAAGCAAGTGCAGAGGGAAAAGACAGTGACCACCAGCCCGGGTGGGGGACCTGAATGCAACCGGCCGCAACGGCTGGCCACCAGCACTTTGGTTTACCAAAAGACTCTTGTGATTCATTTACTGTGAGCAACCAAACACCCCCCGCATGTCCGGGCGTGCCGGCCCTTGCCATCGCTATACCCTGCACAAAGACACTAGGTCCCAGGGCAACCATCCCTAGCCACGGAGGGGTTAACATCCAGCTGCCACTACATCTCCCCCGGGTGCCCCACAATAGCAGCGGTGGTGTCCCACCTCACCACACACCTAGCCCGTACATCTACGTCCCCCTTTTTATTTGGCGTGTCCACGAGACCCCCAGGTCCGGAGACCCTCGAGCCACCCACAGAAGGTCCGGATCCGAGCAGCAGCGGCTGCTGGCATGGGGGCGGCACACCGGCATAAATCCTAAGTCTTATGAAAGGCTCAGTAAAGGGCCACTTTTGACTTTTAGGATTGCTACTTCCAATGCCAGATAAGACCCTATGTGCGCTTTTCTCTCCACAGCATTTTGATTTTACTTCCAATAGGTGGCACTTGAGTTTGTTTCCTTCCTCCCTGAAGAGACAATTTGAATACATAACACCTGTTAGGCATGGGCCTTGCATTATTTGCCCTTGTGTTGCCATGGCATCGATCGAGACCTGGTGATGACATTACAGGGGTCACGATTGGGTGGGAGAGGGGACGCATTCCATTTCTCAGCCTCCTAAATGCTGCAATTGCTATTGATCATGGCATGTAGCTGGTTTAACAGCCAGGGGCTGTGATGGAATCACACTAAGGCGGGCTTTACACGTTGCGACATCGCTAGCAATTGCTAGCGATGTCCAGCACGATAGCACCCGCCCCCGTCACACATGCAATATGTGGTGATTCCTGCCATATCGAACATTGTCTCTACGGCAGCTTCACATGCACATACCTGGTCGGCGACATCGCTGTGACTGCTGAGCTATCCCTCCTTCAAGGGGGGGGGGTGCGTTCGGCGTCACAGCGACGTCACCGCGTCGTCACTAATCGGCCGGCCAATAGAAGCGGAGGGGTGGAGATGAGCGGGACATAACATCCCGCCCACCTTCTCCCTTCCGCATTGCCGTCGGGACGCAGGTAAGGTGATGTTTGTCGCTCCTGCGGGTTTACACACAGCGATTTGTGGAGCTGCAGGAACGACAAACAACATCGTACCTGCGGTCGACCCGACATTATGAAAATGAATGACGCTACACAGATCACCAATTTTCAACGCTTTTGCGATCGTTTATCGTCGCACCTAGGATTTACACGTTGCGATGTCGCTACCGGCGCCGGATGTGCATCACTAATGACGTGACCCCGACGATATTTCGAAAGCGATGTCGCAACGTGTAAAGCCCCCCTAAGGCTATGTGCACACGTTGCATATTTTCCTGCGTTTACGCAACGTTTAAAACAGCAGCGTAAATGCATGCGTTCTACTTCCCCATCAAAGTCTATGAGACGTCCGCAAATTCCATGCACAAGTTGCTTTTTTAAACGCAGCGTTTTGCATGCCAAATATTTGACAAAATCGATGCGTTTAAAAAAGCAGCATGTCACTTCTTTTGTGCATTTTGGTTGCTTTTCCACCCTTTGAAATCATTGAGGTGTGTCAAAACGCAACCAAAATGAGCTTGCACTGCATTTTTGTTGCGTTCTGCATGCTTTTTTGACAAACAGAACGCAGATCTTTCGGTCTCTCCCTCTGTCTGTGTCAGTCTCTCTGTCCATGTTGGTCTCTCTCTCTGTCTATCGGTCTCTCCCTCTCCCGACCTCTCTCATACTCACCGATCACTGACCGATCACCGGTACGGCGCTGCACAGCTGTCACAAAGGTTCGCTGGCTTCTCCTGCTTTTGAAAATGCCGGCCGTTCATTAATCCATCTCTTATTCACTGCTTCCCCCGCCCACCAGCGCCTATGATTGGTTGCATTCAGTCGAGCCCTCACACTAAGTGACAGCTGTCTCACTGCAACAGCCGCCGGTGGGCGGGTCCATGTAGTGTAGTAAAATAAATAAATAATTAAAAAAAAAGGTGTGTGGTCCCCCTCAATTTTGATACCAGCCAAGGTAAAGCCACACGGCTGAAGGCTGGTATTCTCAGGTTGGGGAGCCTCACGTTATGGGGAGTTCCCCCAGCATAAAAATATCAGCCAGCAGCCACCCGGAATTGCCGCATCCATTAGATATGACAGTCCAGGGACTCTACCCGGCTCATCCCGAATTGCCTGGTGCGGTGGCAATCGGGGTAATAAGGAGTTAATGGCAGCCCATAGCTGCCACTAAGACCTAGGTTAATCACGGCAGGCGTCTATGAGACACTCCCATCGCTAAACTGTACTGAAAGTAAATAAACACAAACACCCAAAAAATATCATTTATTTGGAATAAAAGACAAAAAACACACCCTTTTTACCACTTTATTAATCCCTCAAACACCCCTCCAGGTCTGGTGTAATCCACACGAGGTGCCATGACGTTCAGCTCTGCTACATAGGAAGATGACAGGAGCGGCCAGAGAATGGCCAGAGTCAGCTCCAGGGAGCAACTGAAGTGAGTCACGCTATCAGCGGTGTCGTCACTCAGGTTACCCGTGGCCACAGCTCTCAGGTGAAGGACTCCAGCTGGCCGCAGGTAACCTGAGTGATGTGCGGCTCACTGCAGTCACTCAGGAGATTTGCGGTCACAGGTGAGTTCTTCACTTGTGATCGCAAATCATCTCGCGACACAGAGACAGAGCGGCAGGATGACAATGAAGTCATTTTAAGTTCATCCGAGTTCATTCTCATCACACGGCTCTCCATGTGTCTGCTGTCAGCAGGAATGTAGCAGAGCTGAATCTCCGTGGGACTCACTGCAAAAAATGCATCCAAAACGCATGCACAACGCATCCACAGTGCATCCAAAATGCATGCGTTTTGGATGCATTATTTTTGTCAAACGCATTGTCCAGTCTGCCAGAGGTTGCGTTTTTTCTTCACCTCACAGAACGCAACGTGCACACATAGCCTTAAGCTGAGCTCCCTGCTGCAATCATGTGAACATGATATATTTTTTTTAATATCAAACAAGAGAGCAATTTACAGAATTATCATACTCATTTAAATTTTCTCTTGGCTATGACTTTTGCTGCATGTTATTTATCACATTGAACACTTACATCCTTCATACATGCTTTATCTTATTTACATTTTCTTTTGACCATCAGATCAAAGCAAATGTTTTATTTATAGTAATACTGTGAGCCATAGACTATTTTTAGCTTATTCCGTTTTACCATGTTTTTCTTTCTTGAAGCCAGTAATGACCACAAGATGTCCTCTGACCATGTTTCTGTGTAGCGGCATCTGGGATACTTTTTTGTCTGGCTTCCACCCAAGTACGTGATTATTTTGAATAACTTTGCTGCTAACACAATGCTTTCTTACCACTGTCAAACATTTTATCACATAGAAGCACATATAGGTGCAGATTTACATTGTCATAATTACTATAATCTACATTCATCTAGTGTCATGACAGGGCGAAGAGACGCCCGGACTGCAGCGCAAAAAAAAAGGTAAAAAAACAGTAGGAAAGGTAAAAAGGGGGTCCTGATGATAGGGAGAGGGGGTAGGGTGACCCCTAAACACTCACCTGAGACTGAACCATGCACTCCCTATTGTTCCTAGATGGCTCCTTCCCCTGTTCGTGATCATGTTCTTAAGCCTTGGCTGACCCTTAGCTTGCCCTGGCTAGTTAGCTGGGTAGCAAGACGCTAATTTTACAGCTAAAATAACACAACACTGGGAGAATGACAAACAAGCGGGAATAAAACAACAAATGGAACGCCGTAGCTTCCATATGGACAACTTTTCCTGGGAAGTCAGCATAGAAGAACTGTAACTGGCACATGGGAGAGTAAGGAGTGAGTTTAAATAATGAAAGGGAGTGGCAACAAGGTGCAGCAGATGAGATTAGAGCGATATGGAATCTCAGCAGGATCAAAAAGGAACTCAACCCCATCAACACCAAATGAAAATTAATCCGCTCTATGAATGCTAAAAAGGATCTATAATCTGCCAATCGCCTTGACCATCTAATCCCAGATACCGCAAAGGTCTCAGCCAGATGTGACACACTTGTGACATCTAGATCAAGTGATATATACTTACATATACTTTCAGGTACTCATTGTAATAAGGATTATACGAGGCAGCACTAAAATGCAGAGCTAAGATATAAATGTTTTATGGGTTAATAATTAATTTAATTTGAGGACTTTTGCATCAGATTGGCACATTTCATGTTAATTAGAAGACTTTTAGTTAAAATACACACATATTTTATTTATTGAGATAAATTAATATTTAAATTGCATTCTTTTTAGCTTCAAATTTAGAAGTGGAAAATAATTTCTGATTATTATAGGAAAAATCTGAGGAGCAAAGAGGGTCTTATCCGATGATAAAGGACAATGAAGTGCAGCAAGGCCAGACTGGAACAAAAAGCAGCCCTGCCACCCAAACCCCACCAGCCCACATGCTATAAGATCCCCCCCCCCCGATGAGTAAATTTTTATTTTAATTTGTCATGTTCCTCACCAGTCACTTTTAATTTTTATTTCATAAATCAATAATACATATGAAAATCAGCAACATCAGAATATATGTTATGAGACAAATTGGCTTCTTTCTCATAGAATTGATCAGTTATTATCAAAATTTTCAATTCTGAGGTAAAATCTGTATTCGGTGAAGAATTTCCCATTACTGAGAGGAGATGGCAGTTGTTACTGATTAGATTTTAAGATGACGTGAGGAGGGAGGAGCTAGAGACAGAGGGAGGAGCTAGAAGCAGAGGGAGGTGCTAGAAGCAGAGATCTGCCCCCTGCTCTATCTACATAGCATCTCATCAGTAACAACTGCCATCTCCTATCTCAGTAATGGGAACATCTTCACTGATAACAGATTTTACTTCAGAATTGAAAATTTTGATAATGACTGATCTGTTCCAGGAGAGAAAGGAGAAAATTTGTCAGATAAGATATATTACAAAGTTGCTTATTTTCATGTATACTATTGATTTATCAAATAAAAATTAAAACAACAGTTAGGCTATGTGCACACACTGCGTTTTTTTGATGCTGCGTTTTTGTGCGTTTTTGGCCGCTAAAAACGCACAAAAATGCACCTGCGCCGAAAAAACGTGGCAAAAAACGCACGCGTTTTGCCGCGATTTGGTGCGTTTTTTTGCTGCGTTTTGCTGCGTTTTTGCTCATTGCGTCCTTATGCGTTTTTTATCAGTGAACAAAAAAAAAAAGGTCTGATGTCATTTCCTTCTTCAATGTGTTCTTCATTCTCCACTAGTGTATACAGAAGAGCAGACAGCTGCAGAACTACAAGGCTCAGCATCCTCCATCCAATAGTGTATGCAGGAGAGCAGACAGCAGCTGTCGAACTACAAGGCTCAGCATCCTCCTTCCAGGACTGT
Source organism: Anomaloglossus baeobatrachus (assembly GCF_048569485.1). Taxonomy (NCBI): domain Eukaryota; kingdom Metazoa; phylum Chordata; class Amphibia; order Anura; family Aromobatidae; genus Anomaloglossus; species Anomaloglossus baeobatrachus. Next base: position 345,871,616 of record NC_134356.1, on the reverse strand, counting down.
ATGCAGGATTTCTTTGCCCCTCCCCAAACAAAAAAAATGACGTGGGCTTCGCCATATTTTTGTATGCTAGCCGGGTACAGCAGGCAGGTACGGGCTGCCCCCAACCCCCAGCTGCCTATTTGTACCCGGCTGGGAACCAAAAATATAGAGAAGCCCTTTTTTTTAAAATTATTTCATGAATTTCATGAAATAATTTAAAACAAAAATGACGTGAGCTTCGCCCAATTTTTGAGTCCAGCCGGGTACAACTAGGCAGCTGGGGATTGGAATCCACAGTGCAGGGTGCCCATGCTTTCTGGGCACCCCCGCTGTGAATTGCAGTCTTGCAGCCACCCCAGAAAATGGCGCTTTCATAGAAGCGCCATCTTCTGGCGCTGTATCCAACTCTTCTAGCTGCCCTGATGCCGGGTGGCTAGCTAGGTAATAATGGAGTTAGGGCTAGCTGTATATTATCAGCTGGCCCTAAGCCCGAAATTCATGGTGTCACGCCAATATTAGACATGGCCACCATGAATTTCTAGTAAAGATAAAAAAAAAACACAACACACAGAAAAATATTTTTATTAGAAATAAAACACAACACAATTAGTGACTCCATCTTTATTGAAATAAAGAACCCCCCTCCGCAGTAATCCTGGGTTAGGGTCCCGCGCCGTCCAATCCGGATCCAATATCATCTGATCGGTTTGCTGGAAGGCAAAGCGATCAGATGATGTGTCAGGTTAAAGGACGTGAAGCACATCACACATCAGCTGATTGTATAAAAGCCGATTATACAATCAGCTGATGCATCGGTGCAAAAAAAAAAAAAATAAAAAAAAATAATACTCACTTATGTGCTGATTACCGGCAGCTCCTGCAGCGATGGGGCAGGAGTCTGATCCTGTCCGATCGCTGCAGCAGCTGCCGGCAATCAGGGATGAAGTCTCCTGACGGCAGGATCAGCTGATAGCCGGCCGGGCGCCCGCGTCACCGCGATACTTACGATCACCTGATGCGTCAGGTGACTGCATCAGGTGATCCATCGCCAGGTCCTGCATCCTGCAGGCATACGTACCCGGGGAGACTGCACACTGCCGGAGCGGCGATACCGTGACAGAATCTGGGAGCGGACATGGCACCGTGACCCTGCAGACAGGTGAGTATAACTTTTTTTTTTTTCTACTGTTAACTTTTGTGTTCGCAGCCGCTTCCACCTCCCGCCCAGACATGGCGCCGCACGGCAGCATACATGCACAGGACGGGAGGTGGAAGCAGCAGTGACGGTACCGGGAGGATTCACGCTTCTGTATATACTGACAGAAGGAATCCTCTTCCTGTACACGTCACTTTACTACCCACCTCCTGCGTTTATAGCTGCGTTTTTGGTCTTAGAAACGCACCAAAACGCACCAAAACGCAGCTATTTGCGTTTCTCATTACGTCTTTCAACATCCCATTGAACTCAATGGATGAAAAGCGCAGTGAAAAACGCGGGAATAATTGACATGCTGCGTTTTTGTGGCACCACAAAAACGCAGCTGAAAAAAAACAGATGTGTGGGGACAGCAAAAATGAAAACTCATAGACTTTGCTGGGGAAGCAAAGTCATGCAGTTTTGAGGCCAAAAACGCACCCGAAAAATGCGCAAAAACGCCAAGAAAAACGCACTGTGTGCACATAGCCTTATGCTTTAAAAAAGTTAATTGAAGTGCCACATGTGGATTGTACGGCTGTGCGTATGATCGACCACAGCTCCATTTACATGGTGATTTTTAGAGCACCGGTTCTTGCAATACACAAAATAATAAGAAAGTTGGATCTCTGACAGCAAACTCCATGACGATGTTGACACCCTGTCACTATCACAGGACAGCAGTGAGACATGTTATATCATCAGCTACATTACAGTGGGGCAGTAAACTGTAGCTGTGAGGGGCAAATAGGAAAAAGCAGTTTTTGGCAGGCAGGAGGATAGAAGAGGGTAGTAAGGTTTCAGACATCATACAGGGAGATTTAGTACTCACTTCAAGTCGCATTGTGCTCCTCTGGAACCTCCTCCTCCTGCTAGAGCCAACTAGAGAGTGTTGATGTGTGTGTGTATGTTAATGCAGTAGAGAGGGACACCTTATATCTCTGCAGCACTCATTGCACAGGTCTGAGATTCCGCAGGAGGTCCATTATGGTGGGCGGGGCTTAATGTTGGGGGGCAGGGATTAGTGCTGGGAGGCTTTGGAGCAGTAAGTGCAGTGCAGGGGATGGCTGTACTGAGGAGGATAGGCATCTGGTTGGCTTTTCTCCTCTCTTCTGATATACGGTAAGGGGCGGAGCTTAATTTGAACATATCGCATATGTGCTATATGTAAGAAGAAAGAGAATGTCAAAGTCAGGATCCCAGTGATACCTGGTGGGAATCAACCGACGTTTTGGTGGCCTAGAGAGAAGTGAAATAATTTTCTTTAATAGCAGCACACCATAACCCAGCATCTGGGTGATTACTATGCTGCTATTAAAGAGAATGCATATTCACTGCTCTCTCCGAGCATAATCCTGCCTACCTTTTAGCACCAGCTTCAGTGCAAAGAGGTAGGCGGGATTATGGACATGGAGATCAGTAAACATACATTTTTAAAGCAGCGGGACTTGTGTTAGCCCAGAGCCAACTGCTCTCTCCTGTAACCCCACCCTGCCACAATTTGCAGTGCAGGGACCCCATGCATCTCTGTGCTGCAATGAATTTCAGCTGGATGTGTGCCCTCAGATGCACATCCAGCTGAAGCAAGCACTGACGTCTTTGAGCCCCCTGTTGTGAATGTCATCCAAGTGGGTGCTGGTGCTGAGCTCCTTCTGGTGGCCAGGAATGGTAATGAAGCTGAGTCTGAATCTGTGACCCAGACAGCTGTTGGAGTCAATTGGGAATCCAGGAAATCCTATTGTAAATCAGCCTAGTGTATTTAGGAGAGCATTTTCTGCCTGGCGGCTGACAGTGATAATGATTCTTGCCTGCTTCTGAGGATGTCTGGGAGTTTTCCCTTCAGTGTCTTCCATTTCTATTGTGCCTGAATCTTTTCCAGATAAGTTTGCTAGTTTCTGTGCTTAATTGCTGAAATTCCACTTAAGGTTGTTTCTGCTTATTCCATTTGGTTCTGTGTTTGGTTTCTTGTATGTGAGAATCTGTCTTTCTGCATAAAATTTTGCACAGACACCCCATGTGACTCAGGGAACATCATAGACTATGTTTTGAGACAGATGGGGAAAGAGACAGACGTGAAAAGAGACTGACGTGGAAAGAGACAGACATGGAAAGAGTCAGACGGGGAAAGAGACAGACGGGGAAAGAGACAGACGGGGAAAGAGACAGACGGGGAAAGAGTCAGACGGGGAAAGAGACTGACATGGAACGAGACAGACCTGGAACGAGACAGACCTGGAACAAAACAGACGGGGAAAGAGACTCACAGACAGCTAGACAGAGAAAGGCAGACACAGAGTTAGAGATAGACAGACAGAGAGACTGATACAGACAGACAGAGACACAGAGACATACATCAGAGACAGGCAGAGAAAGACTGGGAGAGAAACAGAGAGACATTTACTATCCCGGGCAACGCCCGGCTACTACAGCTAGTACATCATATAGGAGACTGTGACTGCTGCAAATACAGTATATAAGAGACTGCGACTGTGGTATATACATCATATAGCAGGCTGAGGTCACAGTATATACATTGGAGACTGCAACAGAATATATACATTATATAACAGACTCAGAATGTGGTATTTACCTCATATAGGAAGCTGAAAATGTGGTATATACAATTGAGACTGTGATTGTGGTATATACAGTACATCATCTAGGAGGCTGAAGCTGTGGCATATACATTTGAGACTGTGACTGCTGTATAATCATTATATAAGAGACTGCGATTGTGGTATTTACATCATATTGGAGGCTGTGAATGTGGTATATACATAGGAGAATGATACTGCAGTATATACAGTTAGGTCCAGAAATATTTGGACAATGACTGCATCTTTGTGATTTGGCCTCTGCATAGCCCTTTTTTTGGTTTAAAATGAAACAACTAAAACACAATTGAAATTTGGACTTTCAGGTATAATTAAAGGGGTTGTACAAATGTATACTGTGAAATGATTAGGAATTGCAACCATTTTTCTACAAAGCCTCCCCATTTCAGGGCTCAAAAGTAATTGGACAAATTTACTTTACCATAAATAAAATGTTCCTTTTTAATTCTTCCTAGAGAATCCTTTACAGGCAATGACTGACTGAAGTTTGGAAGCCATGGACATCACCAAATGCTGGCTTTCCTCCTTTGTGATGCTTTGCTGAGCCTGTACTGCAGCTGACTTCAGTTGTTGCCTGTTTGTGGGTCTTTCTGCCTTACCTTCTCTGTTAAGTATGCAAAATACATGTTTGATGGGGTTAAGATCTGGTGATTGACTTGGCCATTAAAGAATATTCCACTTCATTGCCTTAAAAGACTCCTGGGTTGCTTTTGCAGTACATTTTGGGTCATTGTCCATCTGTACAGTGAAGCGTCATCCAATCAACCTTTCTGCATTTGGTTGAATCTGTACAGAAGGTAGCCCTGTACACTTCAGAATTCATCCACCTCCTTCTGTCTTCAGTCACATCATCAATAAACACTAGTGACCCAGTGCCATTGCAAGCCATGAATTCCCAGCCATCACATTTACTCTGCTATGCTTTACGGAGGATGTGGTGTACTTTGGATGATAAGCCGCACCAAGCCTTCTGCATACTTTTCTGCTTCATATCATTCTGTACAGCTTGATCTTAGTTTCATCTGTCCAAAGAATGCTTTTCCAGAACTGGTCTGGCTTCTTTAGATACTTTTTGACAAAGTCTAAACTGGCCTTTTTATTTTTAATGGTAGTCAAAGGGAAGGTTGGATCCAGCACCAAAATTCCATCATTTAAAATATTCAAGTTTATTTAGAAAAACATATAAAAAATACAGCAGAAGGATGGGGCAAAGTGCATGAAACACCTATTTTTTTATATGTTTTTCTAAATAAACTTGAATATTTTAAATGATGGACTTTTGGTACTGGATCCAACCTTCCCTTTGACTACCATTGACTACAGCTTGGCCGACCTGGCGGATCATGAGCACTCCTAGTCCTGCAGCACAGTGACTCCCGGTAAGTTGGACTTTCTCTACTTTCAATATTGACTTTTTATTTTTAAGGCTGATTAATGGTTTGCACCTTGTGGTGAACCCTCTGTATTTGCACTCAGGAAGTCTTCTCTTTATGGTAGTCTTAGATACTGAAACACCTAGTTTCTTGAGAGTGTTTTTCACTTGGGTGGATGTTGTGAAAGGGTTTTCACTAAGGAAAAGATTCTGTGATCATCCACCACTATTGTCTTCCCTTGATGTCCATGCCTTTTGGAGTTCTCATGCTCACCAGTGTGCTCATTTTTCCCCACAATATACCAAAATGTTGTTTCGCAACCCGTAACATTTCTGCTATTTTTCTGATGGATGTCTTTTTTTTTTCAGCTCAATGATGTTCTGTTTCTCCACTATTGAGAACTATTTTGTTGTGGGTTTAGAACAACACCTTCCAAATGCAAATGCCACATTTAAAATCAGCTCCAAACC